>NW_004524616.1:6666990-6674862 GCF_000260255.1 Octodon degus
CTCTCTCTCTCTCTCTCTCTCTCTCTCTCTCTCTCCCTCTCTCTCTCTCTCTTAAAATCTTTCATTTATTTGGTTCAGACTTGTAGTGATCCTCCTGTCTTAGCTCCCCCAGCACTAGGATTACAGGTGTGTGACACCATGCCCAGTTTTAGTGGTCTGCTCATCACAGGGGCGGCATAGCATGAGGTACCGAGGATCAAACTGGGTCCTTGCACTTGCCAGGTAGGCACTTAGACCACCCAGTTATCTCCCTGCGCCCTTGGCCTTTCTTGTTTCATACTCTAAAAATCAGCAAGGTATAACACAGATGGGCATAGGATTAATTTGTACATGTAATCTTGGTCAGTAACCCCCATTTCCACTTACAAATATCAATCAGCATGAAACACAAAACAACTTTTTTGGTACTTTTCAGTCTAAAATACTTTTGTTGCTGTTATTGTTGTTTATGTGTGTGTGTGTGGGGCTTAGTTTTTCAGAATAGTCTTTGCCCCATTATGCTTTCCTTCTACCTGAGTGGTTTTTTTTATATGAAGTAAAAATCAGGTAACACTATGATGATATGTGGAAAAGGTTTAGATCTCACTTTGGCTTTCCTGGATTTTTAGGTTGGGATTTAGCACTGTCTTAGTCACATCTATTTAGTCACTGGGACAAAATACCTGGTTCTTATAATTAAATGAACAGGATTATTTTGGCTCAGAGTTTTATTTCATAGTTGGCTACCTCCAAGGCAGAAAGGTATAGTAGGGAAATCTGGTGGGAAAAAGCTGCTCACATCATGGTGGCCAGGAGAGCTAAGAGAGAAGAGCTGAGAAGGGAGATATACTTGCCCAGCTCATGCCCCTGGGAACCAGCCTCTTGAAAGCAGACAACCTCTGAACAGCACAGCTAGCTTCCAAACACTTGTAGGAGCTTTTTACATCTAAACCATGAGACTCAGCACTCTTGTGTCCAAGTAAATGGCTTCATTCCTTGGTGTATTTCCTGTCTGTCCCCAACTGCTCTCCCATTTGTACTGCACCCTGTTCTCCCCTCAACCCTCTTGAACACAAGCTCCTTCTTAGTGCTTAGCTACTGCTAAGCATCCTACCACTGCCAAAGAGGAACAGAGTCTAAAATTTTATCCTCCCCAGTAAATATACCTGTCCTGGGTATCTTTCTGTGTTCATTCACCTCAAAATTGGACAAAGTTTAAATAGTTGTACATACACTCCTGCCACACTGCTCCTGAATAATCAGTCAGAATCAGTCTGCTTTGCTTTGCTGTGCTGTGTGGATGAAGAAAGGTAGCATCTTAAAGAGGGCAAGCACCGGTGAATCTTTGCAGTCCAGGGACACTTGAGGAAGCTTGACAAGGAGCTCACATTCATTAGCACCTCTCATCTGGAAAGGGTTTCAGAGAAGGGGAGGAGCATGCCCTTGTCCTTAAAGACCAGTTATCTTTCTTTTTATAACCTGAAAGTTGAGAATATGAATGGAAAGAGGAGAAAATAGAGCTGTCATTACAGAATTACTACACAGATACTGGGTATGTTTTATTTTACTTAATCATCCAAGAAATCACACAACAATTTCATTTTCCAAATGAGAAATGTAATATTCACAGGGATTAAGACACTTTCTTTTTTCTTTTATTAACTTTTATTTCACAAACATTTACTTAAAAGAGAATATAGCAATAATTGATATGACATTAGAAGCAGTCATATTTAGAAGACCAAAATGACAGGTATTTTGAGCATGATTTTGGTATTACACATTGCTATCCTCAGTTTAGTTGCTCAGTTCACAGATATCAACATATCAAGTTTTAAACAGTTTTGAAACTTTCTCATTGCTATTTGTTTCTCAATAAAATTAATAAAAAAAGAAAAAAATAAACATTAAGCCTTCATATACAAATGGATGCAACTTGAAGATATGCTTATAAGTGAAAGAAACCAGACCCATATGTGTAAGTATTGTACTATCTCCCTTGTGTAAGAACTCAAAAGAAGAAATAAAAATTGAAAGTTATAACACAGTTAAAGGGAAATGAAAACTTAAGGATTGAACAATGAAGAATTGAGACACATTCAAATCATTGCATTGGTGGTAAATGGTAGAGAATGGGGTAGGGGTGGACTCACATCTATTTGGCTCAAACTTTCCCTCAGCCCTTTAACACTGCATCAAAATGAGTACAAAAATGCATTATCTTTCTCTGACCTTGACTATTTGTGGATTTTATTCCTAAATTAAGTTCATTAAGATGCATTAATAGTTCAAGGAGAGATCAAAATTCTTTGTTGGCAGAACACAAAGAGAGTACCTAAGACTAAAACTTGCTACTAAATACTAACTAGGAAATCTTAAAGGCTTGCACATATATGATAAGATTTATTTTTTTTCTGAATTATCATGCTACATCTGGAAATGTTTGATATTTGACATGGTATATTATCTAAGAGTCATCCTCAGAGATGATTATTCCTGGACCATGGCCAAGAATGTCTGGTTTGCTGTACATATTTTGTGCAGAAGCTGTAGATATCATTTACATATACTAACAGAGAGAAACACTGTCGCATATCAATATTATTTTCAATTTTTAATAAACTATAAATAATACTTTAAGTATATTATTGAACCATTCTTAAATTGTATATTATCTGATTAAAGCAGAGGGATATCACACATCTTCATAAATAAGTAGGATTTGAAGCTTGTCTTGAATGTCTTGGTGTTTTAACTAGAGATATAAATTTAAGAAGATTTTATATATTTTTCTCATAATTTAAAATTTTATTTTGCGATTACAGATTCAGGAGTTAATGACAGGAACAAGAATAGTAGGTAAAGAAAGAAAATGAACAGAGTACTGCAAGAAGAAAACGTTTTGTACTGAATCTTGCTTCAGATTAAAGAAAAACTTTATATTCAAGCAACTTTATCAGATTTATCTCTACTCTCTTCCTTGTAAAAAGAGAGAAAAAATAAACAAAAGAATAATGCACTGAACTTATTTTTGAGATGGAGAAGCACTATTTTAAAATACTTGACTGCACCCATACCTTGGTAATTTTCTTTTTAGCTGAATACCTCAGCAAAACCTAAAAGTCGGGATATTTTCCTGTGTAAATTTCTAAGTCTGGAGTGGCATCTGGACAAGGGGAATTAAATTGAAGGTTTATAATCTTACTTTACAGCTTTTCTAGAAAGTAACTTAGCTTTATTTATACCTGCTCTCAAAAAATAAACACTCAAGCAACTCTGATGGCAATAATCCAGATGGAATCAACAATTTACATATCTCCAGAGGAATCTGTTAAGAAGCAAAAGTGTTGGAAATGATTAACTATTTTATGAAGATTGCGTTATTTTAACATGTATGGAACACCCATGTTTTGATTGAATTTAGCCTACTTTGCCTTCAAGTGTGTATTACTCAGGAAAAGCTTAGTAGTTTTTGAATAATAAAAGAGAAACTTAATAAGGTGAAAAGAACTGACTCAAGCTGAGTCCTTTTATTTTGCCAAGAAAATCTTCCATCCTCATGACATAATTTCTTTGATCCATTCACTGTAGACAGCCAGATAAAATATCACAATTATCTGCCCTAGAAGAATGCAAACATGGCCATTTTACTTTTCTAAATTTCATATTTTACTCATAAAAAAACCTACAATAGAGGTGCCAGGCAGGTACGTATAGCTGTCTTATCAGTGCCACAAAGCTAGCTCTGGCTTTGTGGAAAGTACAGATACTCTGCACTTCTTTAGCAAGCTCCTGGTATGTATTGTTTAGCTATGGTTTGTTTCTATGTCTTATGTTTAATCAGCTTCACTCTCTTACCATTAATTACTATTTCCTCAGCTATAAATCTCTCCATCCCAGCAGAAGTGACATGTCTCCAATCATCACCCACAGTCTCATATTAAAGTGTGTATATTTCTGTGCCTCTGGCTACAAGTAATAGAGAATCATTCTTATTTAGTTATGCTATAATTTAATCCAAGGACTTATTTAGACCATATTTTTTATCATTACTGAGAATCAAGACAACATTCTCTGTATCTGGAATGATTATTTCCATTATATTTAATCAATGAGATTTACTTAAAACATAATATTAGACTATCTTTTTCTTGCCTATATGATTTTTTCGAATGGAAGAAGCTTAGGGTAGTTAGTTGCAAATTTAAGAGAAAATATATATCCATTAAGTCTTTTATCAAAAAAAATACGATAAGGAGGGGTAGAGGGAGGGAAGAAGAGAGAAAAATGAATTAAGGCTTACTGAATGAATGAATGTAGTGAAAATGGTAGGATGCTTTGTTTTATGGCAATTACAGCAAGGTTATTCAAGTATAATTGAGGTTTTGCTGTAGAAGCTGAAGTTTAGACAGTACTGCTCCTTTTTTTTGGGGGGGGATAAACATTACTAGCTCAGTTTTATTGGCAAGAGAAATAATAGAGATAAAGTGGCAGTCTTCAAGTATACATTGTCCCAGAATTAAATAGCATTACTCAGATTTGTTGCAACATCAAATATATAGCTCAAGAGCTCTTTAGAAAATGCAAAACAAACAAAAACAAAAACTCAGAAGACTAAGTAGGCTCTCAGCAAAATGTATGGAGATAAGGACCTAAACATGTCATTCAGAGTGGGCATACCACTTACTTACATGAAGGATAAACTCCTATACATAAGGGCCAAATTGATTTTTTAGGTAGAAATTTTATTTTTTTATAAATTTTTTTGAGTAACAAATAGCAATGAGACAATTTCAAAACTGATTATTAAGACAGTTTCAATAATTAATACATTGTATATTGTTGTCTTCATAGTTGTTATTCATAGTACAAGAAGTAGACATGATAGCCTGTCCAAACACTATTAGTACAAATCTTTCTTCTGCACTCCCCTTTGTCTGTTGGATCCCTCCACACCCAGCTCAGGTCCACTTGTGAGTGAGTCCTTCTGTCCTGCTCTCTGGGCCCCTCCAGACCCAGCCCAGGCCTGGCATACAGACCTGGAGTGAAACTTTGAAGCTGAAGTCCATGCAGAGAGGCTAGGGGCAAGAACTACCCAGCTAATCCAGGAACAGAACATCTTGCCAGAGGGGCACAACAGGTTCACCCCTAAGGGCTGCAGCAGAAAGAAGCTGAGCACAGCAGCCAGATCCAAGCCAGGCACAACTGGATGAATTCCAACTTCACAGATTATATATCCGATAAGCTGAGACACTTTGCTAGACCCAGATCTATAAGAGCATCCTCCCTCTTTCTCTCTTGACTGAGAGAGGGGGCAAAAGGTAACTGGAGTTAACTAGTCTGCCTGGAAAATACCAGGCACATCAAGAGGGGGTGGTGATCAGACAGAATTTAGCAGAACTAACTTAAATACAAATCCCCAATTTAATATCTGTTTAGCTACATAGACATAATGATTGCTCTTACTGTCTAAAATACAAATCCTATATTTACAAAAGTTTGTCAACTGCTAAATATATTATCCATTATTAGTGTTCATTACTGTAGTTCTACAAATACAAAACTATAACTGCCTTAATCATATCATCTCTCTTAAGTAAGAAGTTCAGTAGGGGCTCAGGTTACAACTGTACCAGAGCTCTACACCAAAGATCAGAGGTCAGTGCTATGCAAAATGACAAAGGGAGGGAGCAAAATGCAATCTCAGGCCCCCAGCCCACCCAGAACAAGTACAGAAGACTCTAGCACTGAATAAATTGCGAATCACACAGCTGAAATGTCTGAATCAATAGCATCTAAAGTAAAGAAACAACTGCAGAAAGGTATAGAGGAACTCAGATCAGAAATAACTTCTGAAATACAAAAAAATTCTCTGAATTAATAGCTTCTGAAGTAAAGAATCAACTGCAGAAACAGAGGAAATCAGATCGGAAGTAATCTCTGAAGCAAAAAAATGAAAGGATAACTATAATGAAAGAATTAATAACTGTTTCTCAAAAAGACACTGATTACTCCTTCTGAGAGTAGAGTAATGAGGTTAAAATGAGAAACAATTTTCAGATAATATGCATGGCAATGAATGATAGAGTTAAGTATGTTTCCATCAATTACTTTTGGAAAGATTTGGGGAGGAGTTTAAAAGGAGTTTGTAGCAAAAACAAAGTGATATGTTCAGGAGATGAATTTGTGATTTATAAGAAAGAGTTGAATTAAACCTAAAGCCAATCAAAAGAAACTTTTGAATGTTCCAACCTTGTTTTGGTCCACCACCCTTTGGTTGAATTCTATGTAAGCAACATGCAATGCTGTTGTAATTTTTCCTGCATTGTTTCTTCTATTCTGTGGAACCTTCTAGAAGCCAGGGTCTAGAGAATGCTTGAAGTTCACCATACTGGGTTTGCAGCTAAGTTTTAATTAAAAAAAATAGTTGTTTGGTGTTTAGTTTGCTATTCCTTCTGTACTCTTTCTTAAAGACCATTGCTACCCAGAACAAGAATACAGTAATATATCTTCTTTTTGGGCTCTTATTTTCTATTTCCAAGAACTTGTTAATAAAATTAGCTATTTTTAAAAAAATTACAAATGTTGTATTTGAAGGAGGATTTGATCCAATTCATCTAATTTTGAAAGCAGCTGTATTCTGCACATTTGAAAGTGACTCGATTCTCATGATGAATAAGTTATTGCTTGTGTTTTGAACTTGTGCATTTCTTTTAACTTTTGATCATTTGATGAATAGCTGACTTTCTAATTAGACTTTAGGTGTTTTGAAAAATTAATAAATGTTAAAGAGAAATATTGGAATAAAAATGATGTGACTGTATGTAAGATTCTGTTTATGAGAAATTTTAGGCATTCTTAAGCTTAAATATCTAGGGCAATTTAACCTAAATGATTACACTTTTATCTAAAGGAGACACTCTGTGTGAATCCTCCATCTATAGAAAGTAACCTAGTATCTCCTAATCACAGACTCCCTGTATTTCTACTTATATCTATCAGTGGTATAAAGTATAGATTCAGAAGTCTTATTTGAAAAAGTGTTTGCCTTTAATGGCCCTTTCTGTGTTTCCCAAATGTGGTGTGTACTCTTATCTTTGCTCTTACCCTCTTTTTCTATTTACTTGGCCCAAGCTCTCTCTGCAGAGTGCTTTTCTTAATAAATTTTGATGCTGCTTTTTGCTTATTTTATTTGATTCTTTGTTCAAGATGAAGACCTTGGAATCCAACCTGGGAAGGAAAAGTGCACATCCCTGAACTCAGTAACATTTAGTGGGAAACCCAACTACCCATTTTAGAAGCAAGCTACCTGAGAACATTTTTAGTGATCTGAGCCAAAAGAGTACACTTTGGTGCCACCAGGCTTGAGAATAAAACTCAGGCATAAAAGACCAAGAAAAGACCCAAGTTGGGCTAAATTTTATTTTTTTCCATGAAGTTTCTACTTGCCCATTTTTGGAAATGGGTTTTCTTTTTCTAGGTTTATGTCTTGGTATAATGCTAGGGTTAAACATGTCTTACCCTTGGTGCTTCTTTGTGCATTTAGGTGATGCTGGGTTTAACAGTATATGCTAAGATTACGGATGTCCCATGCTGGGTGTGGATGACACCAATACATAGTTTTAGAGCCTGCAAGAAGTCATACAGCTGCACATGAGCTTGTCAGCTACCTCCATCTTTTTCTGTGTTACTATTTGGCCTTATGAGATAAGCATCTATTTTTGAAGAACAAGAGGGAGTAGCCTCCTTTTGAATTCTTTTAACTGACAAAATGGCTCTTCCCTGTATGGAAGATAAAATCCCCTTCTCCCTAATGAGTTAATGAGTCCAAATGGAGACAAAAGCCCCCTTTAGGTGACATTCTTCCAGCTCCTCTGGGCTTAATCATGCTGG
>NW_004524616.1:6675347-6681573 GCF_000260255.1 Octodon degus
GAGTTAATGAGTCCAAATGGAGACAAAAGCCCCCTTTAGGTGACATTCTTCCAGCTCCTCTGGGCTTAATCATGCTGGCATCACTCTAAAGTTCTTGGAGAGTGATCTCTAGCTAGGTCTTACAAAATCTCTAGGGACATCAGTAAGAACTGAGAGGTGGATGGTATGACTTCAGTAAGAACTTGAGAAGTCACTTGTGTGACTTCTCAAGTTACAGCATTTTTGCTTAAAACATGCAAGAGGGAATGAAACACATTATGTTCAAGTTTTTTGTGACTTTTTATCAAAGGGAATGCTTAAGAGCTATGGTATTTAGAGTGATTTTCAAGAAATAAAATGATATTCTGAATGACTATGTCCCAACACACTCCCTCTATTTCTCAGGGCATGTGGATTTCTCTGATCTGTTTGATGACACTGGCAAGTCCCCTCAACCTCTTCCTTATATGTTCAAGATGATAAATCAAGTGTAAGGAGTGGCTGAAGCTGGAAATTAGTCACATGCATGGCAGCAAGACAAAACCAAAGTGCCTAAATCAATCAAGCTACCTCATTCCTGAGGAAAAAAAAAAAAACATCTTGCCTGAGATGATTCCTATCAGTAGTCACTAGGCAACCCTAAGTGCTTAGTACTAACTTTGTAAAAGTTATAAATAAATGCCTTGACAGTAGTTGTGGTGTTTCTCTTCTCCATCAAGAAAGAGACCTCCCCTGACCTCAGCTCATTTCTTGTCTTTATTTTCTAAATCTCCTCATCGTTTTTCCCTGGGACCATTGACAGCAGTGTGGGTCATGGCCATCCAGTTCATGCCCTCCAAGTGATTCACAAACTCTATTAGAGATTAGTTTATCAGGGGAAAACCGGTGATCCTTAGCCCTTTATCATGTTCCTCAGACATCTTTAAGCCTCTCAGTGAGAACTGACAGTGGTGCTTTTTCTACCCTAGCTCACAACTTATCCTCTACCTAAAAGAATGCCCCATAGGTGAGAGGAAATATTCAAGTGTCAGTCCCTTTTTCAGGTGCAGATGTCCAACTATGCAAGAAGCAATTACACCAAGAAGAGCTTAGTAAGTTTCATGGTTTGTTTTAAACTTTGGCCATTGTGTTTGATTTTTCATGGAGAGATCTCCTATATATCTTGGCCACTTGATATACCCCAGATGAAAAAATCAAGAATCCTAAAAGATGCTGAAAACTTGCAGATGAGCAACATATCTTGAGTAAAGAAGAAAACCACCTGGGAGAAGCTATCTTTCCTTCAACAGAGCCAAACTGGACTATAATACTTGGGATGGATTAGGAATTAAGTCTATTATGATAGATACTTTTACTATGGAGATGAAAAGGTGCATTTAAATAGTCTTAATTATGATAAAGTGGTGTCTTACAAGATGCAGAAGAAAATCCAGCATTGTTTCATAATTGATAACCACAGGCCTTCTGCAAGTATAGTAATATAGATACATTTTCAGAGAGAGAAAGGCATTAGTAGAGCATCATATTGTCTGTCAGTCAATCCCACATTTTGATACAAACCACAAAAACTTCAGATGGAACCCACCCAGGGCATCTAGGGAAAAACGCATGTACTGTAAAGGAAAGAGTTCCTGTTTTAAGCAAAAGACTGGATGGGGGCACAAGATAGCACAAAGCCTTTGCCTGGGCCTGGCTTTATATGTGAGACAGCTACTGTGCCTAAGTCATGGCACTGGGGACAGTTTGACTGTCCCCAAGGGGGGGGGGGCTAGACCTGCCAGAATCCTTGTTTCTTCCTCTGATGACTGAAGAGGCCCAGGGAAACCTGTAACACCCTTGTCCATGAATATCACAATCTCCTCCAAGGAACCCTGGGTAGACTTAGACATCATGGAACAGCCAATCCAGCTACTTGTTGATACAGAGATAGCTCATTATGTTTTTATTTCCTTCAGTGCAAAAACTCTCCTCTGTGTAAGTAGCCATAGTTAGAATTGAGGAGATCCCTAGTCAGAGATTCTTTATTCTTCCACTGATGCGTCACTTTGAAGGCCAAATATTTAACCACGAGTTTCTAATTGTCCCCCAGTATCCTGCTTCCTTGCTAGGAAGAGATTTATTAGTTAAATTTTGGTTATGCCAGTAATTATGACACTAAAAATCCTTAGCTTATTTCTTAGCTGAAAGCAGTATCCAATCAAGGAAGAGGGACATCATGGCCTCTCATAGACAATTTTCTCAAATTCAGCCTTCTGAAACTTTGTTGGTCTCCTCGGAATACTCCCATTGTCCCTGCAGTGAAGATCTTAGGAAAATACTAGGGGCCAGACAGGTGGCTCATTAGGATAAGTGCTTTCCTGGCAAGCAGAAGGGCCTGAGTTCAATCCCCAGTTCCACAAAAAAAAAAGAAAGAAAGAAAGAAAGAAAGAAAGAAAGAAAGAAGGAAGGAAAGAAGAAAGAAAGAAAGAAAGAAAGAAAGAAAGAAAGAAAGAACTAGATGGTGCAATACCTCTGATTCATTAACTAGGCAACCATTCCAATCTATCCTCTACTGGAAGATCCATATGTAATTCTCTCCCAAATTCCAGGGGACACTAATCAATTCTTAGTCTTCGATTTAATAGATGGTTTTTTTTCTTTGTCCTTCTACAACAAAACTCCCAACTGCTGTTCCCTTTTAAAAGAGAAAAATCTCACTTCAAGAGAAAAGAAGTAAGATATTTATCACTCTCACAAAGGTTTAGAAAGAGTGCTTGCTTTTTGGCTCAGGCCCTAGAGAGACTTGAGGAACATAAAGATTAAACAAGAAAGCATACTGTAGTATGTAGGTGACATTGTAGTTTGTAGCCCAGCCCAGAAATTACCTAAATGTAACACTGTACAGTCTCAACATTCTGGCTAAGAAGAGATATAAAGTCTCCAAAGTAAAGGCTCAGATATCTCTCCAAAAGTTCAATATCTGGGATATATTCTTACACCTGGGGAATATTATCTGTCTAGGGACCAGATCCAGACATCTTCATAGAATAAAGCCAGTTTCATCAGAACTATCTGAAGTATAAGACCCACCCAACCCCAAATGAAAACCACACTACTCTGATGAGCCTTGGGAAGATAAAAGACTTCTCTGAAATGAAAAAAGCAAAGCAAAGCAAAGCAAAGCAAAGCAAAGAAAAAAGCAAAGCAAAGCAAGATCCAGGCTGGAGAGATAGCTTAGTACCATAAGCACCTGCCTGGAAAGCACAAAGGCCTGAGTTCAATTTCAGTTACAAAAAAATAATAAGACTCCTGTCTTGCTACAGGAACCATGAAATTCTGACTTGCTCCTCACATTGGGATAACAGTGAAGCTCACCAACTCTTTTATTGTTGCTTCCTGGCTGGTTTTCCTTTCTTCAACCCAACCACAGAATCACAACAGATAGTTGGAGAGTGCATGATCCCCAGTAGGTAATGTTTACCCTTTCAGTTTGAAGAAACTGTAGAAGACAGTAACCTCCACTTCCTCAGTATCCTATAAAGCACTATGGGAATTTAGGTCTCATGGGGAAATGAGATAGGAGATTAGGGGGTAGCAAAATGTGGCTGAGGAAGTTGGCATGACCTGTTAATTACAGAATTCTTGACACATGCACAGAACAGTTTCCAAAGCCCTGTATGTGGACTTATGGGAGAACATGGGCAGGTTTTCAAAAGGACAAGCTATGTCTGCCTCAGCCTGAGGAATGGGATCCCAGTATGCCCTCTCAGGATCAGGGTGTAGAAGTTCTCATTGCTTTCCTTGAGATTGGACAGTATAAAACAAAGGCCTCCATGAGAGGGCAGAGCTATCATAGCTCTCCACAATAAGCCATGATGTGTTTCCCAGCAACCACTTTTGTCTTTCCTGTTATTCTATTTTTCTACTTGGCTCAAACTCACCTTGCAGAGCCAGTTTCTTTCCTCTTCTTCACTTTTACGTTCTCAAACAAAATTTGTCAGTGATAAAAAATGTATTTGATTATATGTTGTAGTTAAGTGAAGCCAACATCAAAACCAAATCAAAGATAAATTTAACGAATTAACCATTGCACTAAAGGAAATTTTACCTCATTATTAAAAAATTTTATAAACAGAAAAGCTAACATTTTCAATGAAAGCATTTCTTTTTTCCACATAATTTTATTGAGAAACAAATAGAAATGAGACAGTCTCAAACCAAAACGGTAGGACAGTTTCAATAATTAACACATTGCATACATTCTTCCTAGTGGTTAATTGCTGTATAACATGCAGACATGATATCCTATTTACAAACAATACTAGAACAAATTCTTCTATTCACTAAGAGAATGTAACTATATATCTATTCTAATCATTTTGAATACACAGATACAAAATGGACATTCATCTATATCCCCTTTTGTTGTTTAGTTCCATTATTTGAATATTACAGGTGTGTTAACTTAGCAAAATATTCTAGAAGAGTCCAGTAGTCCATAATAGTATTGGGTCTTTTGCTTCACTTGCAATGTCAGAAATTGTGGACCTGAGTACCCTACATCTCAACAGAACAGCATGGCTTTACTTCTTTTATTTCATTTTTATACTTTTTCTGCTGGATGGTTAAGACCAAGATAAAGCAAGACCTATCCAATAAGACTTGTAGGTTTTGGATCTGATAAGGTAAGAGAAATCCCCTCAGGATTTATTCTGAGATCCTGTACCTCTAATTGTGGAACCATTGTCAATGTCAGCCATGTGGAAGAGTCACGGCCATTGCTTGGCCAATGTGCTCTCTGTGAAAGCCTGAGAGAAGTTTTTCTCTTCATGTAACTCTCCTTAGGCACACTCTACGTCATCGATCATTTTCCTCTTTGGCCCCATGATCTCCTTGATCAGAAAATTTGGGACACTACTGAGTTACCTGATGTTACAGTACAAGTTCTCATACGTCCTGAGTCTTAAATGACCTTGGAAGGCTGGGACCAAAATGTTGGCTTTCCTTGCAGCCCTCCTTTTTCTCTAATTTTGGTCTGCAAACTTAGGTTGTTAACCCTCCAAAAGAGAAGTTTATTGCTATTACCATACAAACTAGGTTGTTAAGCTTAACCTCACTATCTGTCTGAATATTAAACATCTTAGGCATAATATGGAACAGGCATTTTTCATCAAGTATTGATATGTTGAACTTTAAGTCCCTAGAGAATATGTTGAAAAAACATTTAAAAATTAGAATATATTTTTAAAATAGGCATAACAAATTATATAATTCTTATGTTTACATGTAAATCCAAAAATCTAACCATATACAACCTTGAAGCAGGACAATCCCACAACATTCCTTTTCCTGTCTCCTGGCTTCATTCACTACCCTCTACTTTTTGAACAACCATCTACCTGAGAGACAGCACAGCAGCAACAGGCATGTCATGACAAGCAGCGCATCCATATTCAGAAGACCAGGATGACAGGCACTCCAAGCATGAACCTACTATTACAAATTGCCATCTTCAGTGCAGTTGCTTAGTTCACAGGTGTCAGTAGATATAGTTAGTCAGGGTGAGAATCTTTCCAATTAACTGCTAGATTAAAAAATTTTCTGGAGATTCTCGGGATCACTGCCGTGCCCATCTTTATTTTTATTTATTTATTTTTTTTTTGAGATAGAGTCCATACATAATTGATATGTCATGACAAGCAGTACATATTTAGAAGACAAGAATGACAGATATTCCAAGCATGACCACACTATTACACATTGCTAACTTTGGTACAGTCACTCAGTTCACATGTAGCAGCATATATAGTTAGGCAGGGTAAGAATACCACCCAGTAACTGCTAGATTCAATAAGCTGCTGATAGTTTTCGGGATCATTGCCTTATCCACCTTGTACATATAAATGCATGGCTTTACCTCTGTCATGTTTCCTAGCTTTTCTCCTTGCTTTCTTTTCATTGTCTATTTCTCATGTTCTCCCTTTTCTTTTAATTCTGTTATACCTTTCTATTTGTATTTCATCTTTGAGTTCTTATATTAGGGATAAAAAATGATATTTACACATGTGAGTCTGGTTTATTTCACTTATGAGTATATCATCAATGGCATCCACATAATATGAAAGCTTCAATTTATCATTCTTTATAGCTGAGTAATACTCCATTATATAAAAACACCACATCTTTTATTTACTTTATTCAGCTGATGGCATCTTGGTTCTTTACAAGGTTTGGCTATTAAAAATTGCGCTGCTGAGACCCAGTCGTA
>NW_004524616.1:6701726-6705977 GCF_000260255.1 Octodon degus
TGACTGTCACTTTTTTGCATCCAGATTGCAGCACTGGAGCCTTTGGGGTAGGTGGAAACAACACAGTTCTATCTTTCATAGAAGAAACAAAATTTTGTGTTATCAGCATTTTTTTCCTTGAATGCTGAATAATGTTCTGGTTTGGTATTTATTTCTTCATTCTTTTCCTCTGAATTATTCTACTTACCCTTAGAAAAAACGCATTCATATTGTAATTACTTCGGTTCTAAATGTGAAACAGGAAAACTCAGATCAGGGCTAGAGCAGGGAGTTGGTGGAGACTTCCAGTAAAGAAGTGAAATAAGATAGAAGAAAAGAGTGACTATTTTAGTACACATTAGTTATACAGATTAACTTCATTTTGGGACATCCATTCATCCATGTAACATACTTTTATTATTTTCATCCCTCACCAACCTCTTACATCCCCTTCTTTTCTCTCTTTTGTTACCTTCTTCTACTTTAATAGCTCCTCATTCTACTTCCATGTTCTCTTTCTTTTTCCCTTTTAAAAATAAATACTACATAAGATAGTAAACATGAAAAAAATTTTTTTTTTCTAATTCTGGCTTATTTCACATAAAATGAAATTTTATGGCTGAATAATACTCCCTTGTGTATATATGCACTACATTCTCTTTGTTCTTCTGTTGAGTGGTACCCAGGCTGAATCCTCAGTTTAACTATTGTGAATTGGGTGGCAATAGATATGGATTTGTAGGTACATCTATGGCATGTTGACTTCAATACTTTTGAGAGTATCCCTAGGAGAAATACATCTGAATCACGTGGTAGATTTCAAATGACACCTATTTTTAGCTTTTTGTGGAACCCCCCCTATGAATTTCAAAGTAAGCATACTAATTTGCAATCCCACCAAAGGTGTATAACAATTACCTTTTAACCTTTGAGATTTCCAGAATTGATTGTTCTTCATGTTCCTCATGATATCCATTCTGACTGAGGTGAGGTGGAATCAAGTGTGTAGCACCATTTGAAAGTGAAAATCCTGGAAGGTCATGAGGAGTCATTGGAATCCTGCTTTGGAAGGCTGAAGAAGGCAGAGATTGATGTCCAAAGGTGATGAGAGTGAAAAACAGCTTCTCAAGCTGACTGCAGCTCTTGAAACATGACAATCTTATAGGCAACTGAATTAGACAAAAATATTATTGGCAGTCAGACAGGGCCGGGCCCTCAAGGAGACAAGATGGAAGACAAGGTGACTTTGCAACTTGGAAGAGATAGACATGCCCATATGGGCCAGATCTCAAGGCCAAGACAAAAGAGAAACACAACTACACACTTCCTTAGGTATGGACATCAGGGATTGATGTTCTAAATAGATATCAATCACCTTGAAAGAACCCAAATGAGTCACTAGCCCAACCCCCAATAGGAAGAGACCCTGTCCCATATTAATGCCCGCTTGCTACATGACTCACTTCCCCATGTGGTACTGGATTTAATCAAGTATACTTGAGCATTGGTGCTTGTAATCTCATTGGTTGACCATAGTTTTGTCCCACCTTATGCTCACATAAGTGAGTTCCTATGTCTTCTCCACCATCTAAGACCCACCTCACCACATGGTTTTCCTCTATAAAAGTCCCTGGAAGAGACAGCTTCCTGGGGAAACCACCCACTTGTGGCCCTCCTGTCCCTCTCTCAAACAGGAGCTTTATTTCCCTCAATAAATATATTCTGCTCATAACCTCCATTTGTTTCTAAAATTCATTCTTTAGTTTTAGAGAATGCAAACTCATTCCAGATACCTTTTAGGTTGAGAGATAAGTTTTTCTCCCGATAACATTTGGAGGTTCCCTGTATCAACACCAACTGTCTTCTTTCCTTTCTTCTGCTCATGTTGTAAACATATTGCTTGGTGCCTCCCACAACTTCTCCAGTCTTCTCTCTTCAGTGTGCTGCCCACATTGTAATCATGTCTGGAAACAGTCTGTAGACATAGATAGAACCACATTTGCTAAATCTTCTAAGTGTTTCTTTTCTTTTTTTCTTTTAAATTTATTAATATATGTGTGAAGTTCACAATGTCGCATTCTTTGTGCAAAGCTTGTACACTTATACTCCATGCCTCAGTTCCTTTTTTTTTTTTTTTAACCTGGTATTGAACTCAGATCCTTGAGCTTGCCAGGGAAGCACATATTCCACTGAACCATCTTCCAGGCTCCTCAGTTCCTTTTTTAATCCTTTAACCCTTCCCCTCCTTTTATCTCTCAATCACTTTCTCCTTTGAGAATGATTTAACTCCTTGTTTCCTATTATGTTCTGTTTTACTTTTTTATTTTTACTGTTTCTTATATAAGAGAAATAATGTGATACTGAAGTTTGTGTGTCTGATTTATTTCACTTAATATGGTCTCAAGATGTATCCATTTTCCTACAAATGAATGAAATTTGTCTTTATGGCAGAATCACATTCTGTGGTATGTAAATATAGCAACTTCTTTATCCATTCATCTGTTTATGGGCATGAACATGGGTATGCATATACCTCTATAATATAATGTATTTAACTCTTTTGGGAAGATATCTAGAACAGGAGTAGCTGAATTAAATGGAGTTCAGTTTTTTAAGGATTCTCCATACTTATTTCCATAGTGGTTGTATAAATTTATATGCCAGCCAGCTGTTTGAAGTGTTGCTTCTTCTTGACAGTGGGTCCAGTATTGGTTAATATTTGATTCTCTTTTAAAAATATATTTAATTCATGGTCTATAGGGTCTCACGACACAGATTGGACTCGTAGTGATTCTCCTGTTTTCAGCCTCGCAAGTGCTGGGATTACAGGTGCAGCCCCTGTGCCCAGTCTCACTCGCCCTCTCAGTGTGCTCCAGGGGCAGGGCTGGCAGGGCACACCAGCGATTGAAGCCTGGTTCTTGCATCTTGATTTGTTGATAATGGCCATTTTTTTCTTGAGTGAGATGGAATCTCAGTTTTGTTTTAATTTCATTTCTCCAATGGCCAGCTATGTAGAGCAATTCTTCCATATTTATTGGGCATTTGTACTTCTCTGAAGTGTCTATTCATTTCACCTATACTAGGCATTTCTTAATTTAGTCAAGTTGACATATCATGATTTATGTTCACAAATGATATATGTTTTTTACTTTGGGGAAAATAAAAAGTTTTAGATTTAATCAATACTATTCTTTTTGATTTTCTTCTCTTCATATTGGTGTTTGTCAAACTACAAGAATCCAGCATTTTATACTATGATTATAATTCTTGAGGTTAAAATTCTTTCTTTCTTTCTTCCTTTCTCTTTTCTTTTCTTTTCTTTTCTTTTCTTTTCTTTTCTTTTCTTTTCTTTTCTTTTCTTTTGGTGGAATCAGGGATTGAACTCGGGCCCTTGTGCTTGCCAGGGGAACACTTATTCTACTGAGCTATCTCCTCAGTCCCCAATAAAATTATTTCTAAGGAAGAATATTCATGAGATTCTCTAAAGGCTTAAAAAATACTTTCTTTTATGTTTTAGTTCATTACTAAGAACTTTGGAAAAATCCACAGAAAATGAGTGAAAAAGCAAAGCCTACCACAAAAACTTTACTAGAACCATAGATTTATAGAATTTTGTAAGTGAACAATAAATGTCAAGTTTGGGGCTCATGGTTAACATACATAACAATCAAGGGTGACCAAGCCTCCAATCATCTAGTTGAGGTTACAATGAAGGATAAGAGACAGAAACAGTAAGTTAGGATGCTAGGGTGTCCAGAGAGTCAGAGCTCTTATCAATTTAAAACCAAAAATCTTTGGACCTTTCACTCTTTCTTGAATGCACATAGCTTTTCCAGGGGGCATGTGGGGAAATCCTAAGAACAGAGGAATTGCAAGGGATGATATTAGTAAGGTCTAACAAAAGACAAAGGAATATGATGTTGATTAATGAGAAGCATGTTTTCCTATAGGTTAATATTTTCATGTATAGAACTTTATGCGAGTCAAATATTCCCAAGCTAAAATGATATCTTGCCTTCTGAGACAACACAGTAGCATGGGTCATGGAGACCTCATGAGATCAGTGGCATAGGGAGCTTTGTTTCCTCATGGCAACTGCTGGATCATCAGGCCTGCACATAGACCTAGAACAGACTCAGACTTTTAATATAGGAATCCAATTTACAGATTTGTAGCTCACTCAGTGTGGTCCCCATCACATAATAACTGTATTACTTTCTTAATATACATGTAATGGTCAGAAGACATAACTTCAGTTATCCACGTAGTGTT
>NW_004524616.1:6706260-6707726 GCF_000260255.1 Octodon degus
TTATTTACTTTCTCATTGCCAAGACAAAAATAACTTACATCCTCAAGTTAAAGGAAGAGAAATTTATTTGGGCTTATAGTTGTAGAAGTTTCAGTCTATAATCAGGTTCTTGGCAGGGTGGCAAGGGAGAGGGGCATGACAGGAGAGAAATTGCTCATGGCATGGAAGGTAGGAAGCGGAGAGGGATGGGGGGAGGAGGGATGTGCACCCTTCCAGTCCATGCTTGTAGTGACCCACCCCTTCCTATTGGACTTCACCTTCCAACATCACACTTAACTATAAACCCATCAGTGGACTGATGCATTAATGAATGTCACCAACCCATGACTCAGTTATCTCAGAAAAGCCCCACTTTAGGAGTGCATGAGGCTTTGGTACATGAAAGCCATAACAGAAGGTGCAGCTGTGTGACAGCAAAGCAAGTCATGGCTCAGATCTTAAATTTGTTTCTCTTCCTTCATATATCAATTTATTCTGAGCTCATTGAGATCAGCAACCCTATATAATTTAGCGGTGTCTTCTAGGCTACTTAACACATAATACATAGTATATGTGTAGTACAGGGTGGTAACCCACTCTCTATTAGCATTCTCTGTAGATCTACTGATATTTGCCTAAAATTTACTAGCACAGAAATTCTTCAAGTTTCAATTCTAAAGAATGTCTTAAAGAGCGTAATTTTTTTTTTTCAGGAATCACTTTTTGCCTTCTCTTGTTTGAGGACAATTGATAACTTTTGTATTTGAACAAAAAACAAAATACAACTATATGAAATTGTCTGGGCATAGGTAAAAATAACAAGTATAACTCCAAAACAATGGCTCTTTAAAAACAGTATGATGAAGAGTAGTCATTTAAGGTCTGAAATTTTAAGCAACTTTATTTTAATATTTTTATTAATTTATTCAACTGGTATTCATTCAAGTCTTATCTGATGGGTCATTCTTCTCCTAACTTTCATTAGGACCAGATAAGTCCTCTTTTAGCACTTAACATACTTTTTTGTATGTAAATTATTTTCTACATCTAACTCCTGCAGTAATAATATAGGATCCTTATATCCATAAGGAATATCTATATGGATTAGGCTTAGCATTAGAAAGACAGAAAAATGAAAGTCTAACACAAAGGAATTGTCTTAGATTTATCAGTTAAGCAATTGAAACAAAAATACACATTAATTTCTTAATTAGGACTACAAATGTGATTCTGAAAATGAAACATATATTATTACATCATTAGAAATCCCAAACATTTTCAAACTAAGGTCCTAATGAAGTTATGGACAATAACTGAATATCTCATCTGATGTTATACAACCTTCAAATTATCCCATTATTCCATTCATAACAAATGCTCAATAAACCACTGTTGAACTTAATGATTTAGTTTAATAGTCATATAGAAGACTTCTCAGGAAAGAGATGATAACATGCTTACATGTACATTTTTTGTATCTCTCACAA
>NW_004524616.1:6714356-6721493 GCF_000260255.1 Octodon degus
CGCAACACCATGCCCACTCTCAATTCCCTCTCAGTGCGCGACCGGGGCAGGGCTGGCATGGCACACTGGGGATTGAACTCTAGCCCCTGTGCCTGCCTTAGCAGTTGCTTTAATCTGCTGAGTTATCTGGCCAGTCCTTTAAAGTTTGAATTGACAACTAGTAATTGTGTATGTTTATACAGAACAAAGTGATACTATGATTCATGAATACAATGTGGAATAACTAAATCAAATCAGTTCACATATCTCTTTAAATATACTGGTAGCTCAATTCATAAACTCAATTTGTGACCATGAATCTGGTCACAAATTGAACTTAACGAGAACCAAATCAAATTTTTGCCTAAAGTCAGCATTGACCCTAAACATTGAATTAGATTTGGTTTTCGTCCAACACTGTTTGTGATCAAAATAATGAAAAGAGTTGAGTTCATTGGGCCAGCCAGATAAATAAGCAGACTAGGCAGAGCTCACTACTGGGGTTCGATCCCAGGGATGCTGCACTAGCCCTGCCCCCTGGCACGCTGAGCTGGCGATTGAGACTGAGTCTGGTGGTGCACACCTGTAATCCCAGTGCTTTGTAGGCTGAAAACAGGAGAATGACTAGGAGTCCGATCTGAATAGTGAGACCCTGTCCATCCAGTAGACCCTGTACTAAATACGCTAAAAAAAAAAAAAAAGAATTGAGTTCATGAACAAAGGTACTGCTCTAGTTGTTTTCTCTTTGGTGCCATTTGAAATTACTCTTTTGCAAATTTTGAAATGTGTGATACACTGTTATTAACTATATTCAATATACTGTATAATAGATTTTAGAAGAATGAAAGACAGGAAAAGGAAGAAACAAAGAAAGAATAAAAGATCTCTTTCTTCTTGCTTGTGACTTTGTATGTTTTGAGCTCATTTCCTTATAATCTCCAACTTCGAGGCTTTACAGTTATCATTTATTGAAAGCTTTTATGAGTTTGAGTGTTTTAGATCCTACATATAAGTGAAAAATTGAGTACTTATTTTTCTTTTTAAATTTTTATTCATTTTAATGAGAAAAGATAAAATAGCAATGAAACAGTTTTAAAACAGGTTAGTAGGACATTTAAGGTAATTAATACATTGCATATTGTTGTTTTCATAGTAGTCATTCAGAGGACAAAATGCAGACATGAAATCTTATCTAAATAGTGTTAGAGCAAACTTTTAGTCTCAGTGAAGTAAGAGGAAGTAGCTGTATGTCTATCCTAACTTTCTTGTATATACATATGTACATACATACACACTTATATTTTCTTTTCCTTCCTTTTTTTCACAATAAAAGGTCCTTTATTTACATTTTTGTGAAGTTTGTAATGCATGACATTAGGTTGCCTAGCAGCTGATTGCTAACCTTAACCAGACAGGATGCTCATCTCAGGAGTTAGGTAGCTAGTTTGCTTTAGACACTGGGCCAAATCCCACCTACATATGTTTGATCAATTTCCTAGCTTCTTGGCTCCCAACAGATCTGCATTTTTCATTTTGCTTTTAAGAGATGGGTGTTCCACTGCAGTTAGAGAAACTGTATTTGGAGAAGTCTTTAAAGGATATTTTCATACTGGATTCTAGTCCAAAGATTGTAGGTACTTAATTCAGCAAAATAACACAATATAGTCCATAGTCCATAGTAGTAGTAAGTTATCAGCACAACTGCAAATGTTCAAAGTTGTTGATTTGAGCCTTTTACAGCCCAGCATATAAATATAGATTTACTTGTTATACCTTGTGTTTACACTTTTCTGCTGGATGGTTAAGACTAAGTTGAAGCAAGATCTATAAAACTAGAAATGTATCATTTGTATTTGACAAGGTCAGTCAAATCCCCTCAGGATTTATGCTATAACCATGTAGAGCACTTTGTAGATCTTTTGTCTATGAGACATGGCCAAAGACAAAAGACCAAATTGGCCATGCTTGGCCAATTTGCTGTCTGTGAAAATCTGAGAGAAGTTTTTCTCCCTAGGTCACTCTCCTTAGGCACACTCTACGTTGTTGATCACTTTCCTCTGTGGCCCCATAATCTCCTTGATCTGGAAATTTGGGGCACTACTGAGTTATAGGATGTCAAAGCACAGGATTGTCCTGCCACAATGTTGCATACGGTTTGAGTTCTAAATTTCTGTGTAAAAATTGTAATTGTTTTTTTCACATTCTATAGGGATTTAAATCTTAGGCTATCCATAGTTGCTGGAAAATAGCAGTTCCATGTTATGTCTAGGGCATTTGGTAATCCAACAGATAGTAACGTTAAGCTCAACTGCCTCTGTTACAGGGCGATATCATTAAGCTTCTTTTCTGGATGTTTAACAACTAAAGTTTGCAGACCAAAAATTAGAGAAATAAAGGGACTACAAGGATATCCAATATTTTGAATACTTATTTTTCTGAGCCAGCTTGTTTCCCTAAGTGTAATGTTCTCTTGTTTTATCCATGTTTTCAGAAATCTCAAAATTTCTTAATTTTAAAAGCTGAATAGTACGCCATTATACATACTTAGCACATTTTCTTTATCCATTCACCATTAGATGATTAGGTTGATTCCATCATTGGTTGTTGTTACTAGAGCTACAATGAATATAGTACAAGCAGCTCTTCAACAGACTAATTTCAAATCTTTCAGGTAAATATCCAGAAGTGGGATTGTTGGATCATATTATAATTTTATTTTCAACTTTAAGAAATCTCAATACAGTGTTTCATAGTGACTGTTCTAATTTACATTTCTGAAACAGAGTATTCATATTTTTCAACATTCTCTATAATTATAAGCTGTTTTGATAATAGCCATTCTGACAGATGTCTGATATACTATCTCATTGTGTGTGTGTGTGTGTGTGTGTGTGTGTGTGTGTGCGTGCGTGTGTATGTGTTGTTTTTGAGATAGAATCTTGCTCTGTAGTTCATACTGTCCTTGAACTCATTCTGCAGCCCAGGCTGGGCTTACAACGATGGCAATCCTTTGCCTCAGCCTCTGGAGTGCTGTATGCATGCACCACCATCTGGTTTATCTCATTGAGGTTTTAATTTGCATTTTCCTTGGTGGTTAGCAATGTTGAACATTTTGTTACATAATTTTCTCTTGAGCAATATTTATTCAAGTCCGTGTTCCATTGTTACATTGGTTTAGTTATTATTTTGCAATTTAGTTGTTTACACTTTTTATATATTTTGGATAAAACCCTTTTGTGGATACATGGTTTGCAAATATTTTCTTCCAATCTGTATGTTGTCTCTTCATAGTTTTTGTTATTTATTTCGCTATGAAGAATTATTGTTTCATTTCATGTATTTGGTACAGGGTCTCATTGTGCAGCTTTGACTCATAGTGATCCTCCTGTTTTCAGGCTCCTCAGTGCTGGGATTACAGGCGTGCCCCACTATTTGGCCTGCTCAGCATGTCCTGGGTTCAGGGCCAGCACAGCATGCGGGATGGGGGATCAAAACCCAATTCCCTGCACTTTCCAAAGCAGGTGCTTAGTCTGCTGAGCTACTTTGCTGGCCCTGTGAAGAACTTCTAAGGTTTGATATAATCCAATTTGTATACTTTTACTTTTTTGCCTGAGCTCTGGTTATGAAACCAAAGCAAACTAAACCAACACAAACCAAAACAAACCATCTTCTTGCTTGGACAATGTCATAATTTTTTCTAGTATTTTCTTCTAATGGTTTTTCATTTCTAGGTCTTAACTTTAATTCTTTAATCAGCATTTAATTTTTATTATATCATAAGTATTCAGTATCATTCTTTGTATGTGAATGTCCCAATTTTCTAACACCATTTGTTGGACATGTTATCAATTTCCTATTGTGTATTTTTGACTTGTTTACTGGAAATCAATTTATCTTCCTGTGTAGGTTCATTTCTGGGCTTTTAGTTCAGTTTAACTGGTCAGGATGTCTATTTTATGCCAGTATTATGCTATTTTATTTATTATGGCTTTGTAGAATCATTTGAAATCAGATAGTGTCAATCTATCTTTGTTACTTTCATCATGATTTCCTTAGCTATTCAAAATTATTATGGTTTTACATAAGTTTGTATTTTTTCCATTTTTATTAAAATGACATTGGAATTTTGATAGAGATTGCATTGAATCAGAGGATCACTTTGCAGTATACATGTTACAATGGTATTAAGTTCTGCTAAACCATTCACACAGACTAGCTCTCCATTTCTTTGTGTCATTAATTTCTTTCATCCATGCTTCAAAGCTTACAGTGTATAACATTTTATCTCTTTGGTTAAATATAGTCCTCATTATTTATTTTGTAGCCTACTATAAATAGGGTTATTTTGATTTATTTTTAATAGTTCATTACTCCATACAAATATTATTGATTTGAGCCTGTTGATTTTGTTTTTTTTGCAGCCTTTATAGGACTTCTTTATGAGTTCTAACAGGTTTTTTTTTTTTTTTTTGAGTGTCTAGGGTTTTCTTCACAGATCATCTTTGCAGAAAACAGTGACAATTTCACCCTCTCTCTTTGCTATTCAAATCTTTTATTTCTTTCTCTTGTTTAATTCCCTTGCAAGGGTTTCTGACACTATATTGAATAGAAGTAGTGGGAATGGCATCCTTTTCCTGTGTCTTTCAGGTTTTCACTGTTTAGCATCATGTCAGTGGTGTGTTACTTCAGGACAACTTTTAATAAAAGTGGTGATGTCAAGCATCTTGATCTCACTTCTAGTTTCAGTGAGAAAGTTTTTAATACTTCATCATTATTGTTGCCTGTAGGCATTATATTGATTCTCTCTTATTTGAAGAAATTCACATTTCATTCTTAGTTTGTTATGAGGTGTAAAATTCTTTAGTGATGAAGCAGTACCAAACTTGTAAATGCCCTTTGCCATATCTGTTAAATTGAGCATGATTTTTCTTAATTCTGTTAAATATATTTTATTAGCTGATTTATTTTTAAATTATTTATTTATTTATTTATTTGGTACAGGGTCTCAGTATGCAGCTGAGACTCATAGTGAACCTTGTGTCTTAGACTCCATACTGCTGGGATTACAGGAGTGCCACACTATGCTCTGTTTTGGTGGCTGGCTTGGCGCAGGGCTGGCATGACATGTGGTACCGGACATCAATCACAGGTCATTGTACTTGCCAGACATGTGCTTAGACTACCAAGCTATATCCTTGGCCCCTATTGGCTGATATTGAAGTCATCCTTACAATTCTAGAGTAGACCATGTTTCTGGGACATATTTTTATTTTTAATTGGTTGCTAAGTTTGATATCTTTTTTGTTTAAATTTATGTATCTATGTTCTCAAAATAGACAATCCTTATTTTTTTCTTTCTTATAATGTCACACAGTTTTGTTCAAACAATTACTTAAGTAATTGATGTTCAGGATTTTGTCCTCATCCCTTGCTATCAGTTTCTTTTTCCGAACCAGAATGTTAGCTGCATCCTACAAAAAGTGTTATGTCCTGCTTTCCTCATGTTCTTAGCTTAATTCGATGGTTGCCAGAAAACAGTCATGGAGTTACTTCGATTACTTAAATCTGTCATGACTTCTGTTTTAACCCCACCAACACAGCATCACACTGGCAAGCTTCCCCAATGCAGTGGAAGCATTGTGCATCCTGTCATCCGTCCACTGCTTCACACTTCAATCAGGTCAACTTAGTCTTAGTATTTAGATGAACTTTATCTTTGCTCATGTTTGTGTTCTCAATCAGTTTGCTAGATGGCTATTATGTACATATTTTTTATTTCTGCTCTTTTTCATTCTACCATATTTTATTTTTTATATTTTTTATTTTTTGGTGGAACCGGGGATTGAACTCAGACTCTTGTGCTTGCCAGGCAAGCACTTATTCTACTGAGCCATCTCCCTGGCCCCTCTACCTTATTTTATTATCATATAATGTTTTTATTGTCCAATAATTTGATTTTCATTTCATCTTCAAGTTTCTTTTCTGATCCTATTTTTAATACATAAGATTAAATGCCAATTTCTTCTCTCACTTTATATTCTCTTACTGTTTTTATGATTTACTCTGTGTTGTTTGTTTGTTTTTGGTACTGCGTATTAAACTCAGGACCTTGCAATTATCAAGCAGGCACTTACGCTACTGAGCTGTATCCCCAGCCCTTTATGGTTTACTCTGAAACTTGTTTTTACTCTGGAGGTTGCAATATGAATCTTTTTTTAAAAATTTCTTTGTGGAACCGGGGATTGAACTCAGGCCCTTGAGCTTACCAGGCAAGCGCTTATTCTTTTGAGCCATCTCCCTGGCCCCCTGCAATAAGAATCTTTAACTTTGTACTTTAGCATAAATTAATATTGCTTTTTTTAAGATCATATTAAAGCCTCAGATCCCTCTATTACCATTTATCCCTTTTGCCTCTTAAAATTATTATTGTCTTGAATTTTAGTTCTCTTTCTGTAATGGACACTGTTATTGTTGCGAGTGATCCATACTCACATATGTATGCTGTCTTTGCCATTGTATTGGTCTCCATTGCTTCCTGCAACTTTATTATATGTGTTACTGAATTATGGCCAGTTTTCTTCTGTCCCAAGACTTGCCTTTAGTATTTCTTAGGCATATGTGTACTGTCATCTTGACATATCCTCCATGGTTTTCTGTCCAGTAATGCCATTAATTTTTACTTTTACTTTTAAAATATGTTTTGATTTGCATAGAAGTTGCCATTTATTCTTTTTAGTGCTTCTGATAAATTGTGCCACTATTCTATGTTTCCCATCATTTGTGTTGAAGAAAAGTTGCCTTCTAGTGTGTGGCTGGTTTTACTATTAACTCCAGTTGTGGAGTTCAGTGAATTTATCTTAACATATTTAAAAATGTTTATTATTATTATGCAACCTCCTTTTGCTTCTTCAATCACTAACTTGATCTCAGCCAATATCTCTTCACACACTATTTTTACTCTATTCTCTTTTCCTTCCATTTCAACTGTAAATACACCCATGTTAAAAATTTACGTCCTATTCCATATGTCTTTTTGCTCAATTGGTTATTTTTTTCCTCAAATTTTGATATTTTCCATTTTCCATTGCTGTGACTCTGATCATAACATTTCTCTTCAGTGTCATGTATGTCATGAAACCTATTAAATTGATGTTTTAA
>NW_004524616.1:6722259-6723454 GCF_000260255.1 Octodon degus
TTGCTTTTGGCTCTGCTGTTAGTGTTTTGCCTGACAAAGCTTAATCAGCAAATGGCTCAAAGGGAGAACCATTTTCAGTATTGACACTGTTTTCAGTGTTTTTTCTGAATGTTCAACCTGTCTTCAATATTGTTTTTTTATGTCATGTCTGTCTCAGCATCCCCAAACCTCAAACACTATGCCCATGTTCTTGTAAATTTGCTTAAAACGCCAATGACCTCTCCAACATCCAGTTTGTTTTAAAAGCGTGATGCATTTTTCTGAGAATTTCTGAGAGAAAAATAGTATAAAAAGATTTTAGTTTATATTAAGTTGCTTCTCATCCCTCTGCAAGCTAGATTCTCCTGCTCTGATTGATTCTTTCATTTCTCTACTTGTTTCACACAGTATTGTCGCTTGTGCATTTTGTACAAGTCTTAAAATTGGTTTTAATGGGAGAATTTGACTTCTGAAAGGCAAAATGTATGTCTGTGTACTTGCATTTTCATTTCTCTACATGCTCTACTTAACCTTTGAAAAATAATTTAAGGAGTAACTATTGCTGTTAAGCATTCTGGATCATAATTCTTCTAAAAGTTCTTCTAGAAGTAGCAGACAATACTTTTTAAATGAAATAATCCCTTAGAGATATTCCTGCCAAATAGGCCCCTATTGGTACAGGGATACAGGGGAGAGTTCTCTTTGGATAACTTTTTTTTTTTAAACTTTCTATGCTTTATTTTCTCAGATAATTAGCAGGTGTTTCCCCCTCCCCCTCAACTTTACATTTTAGGATATAGGCACAATTTTTATTTCAGGATACATATTAACATTTTGCTTTACATAGGCTATTTTCTCATACATACTTTATCTGATTTAAAGTGAAGTGGGGACTGCTTTGTTTATACACTATGGTCCTCTTCCAGAGCACAATGTTTGCATGTTTAGACTGAGATTTTTAGGTAATTCTTTCCTCATCTTCCTCCTTTCTCCTTTCTAGTTCATATATGTCCTGTTTAATCTTTGCACATGACCAGGAGGTAAAGCTCTCTAGTTAGTCTATGCTTAAGAGTTCCACATGAGCTAAGTCAAGCTCTGTGGTATATTGCTCTTCTCAATTTTTTTTTCATTTCCTAGGAATTTTACTCATTATCAGATAGTTTTCAACAGAAAGGAATGACTTTTACAGCTTTAGAATTTTTCCTGAGGATTTATG
>NW_004524616.1:6725318-6727161 GCF_000260255.1 Octodon degus
GAGAGAGAGAGAGAGAGAGAGAGAGAGAGAGAGAGAGAGAGAGAGAGAGAATGGATGCATAGATCTGAGTCTAGTAGAGTGTCTCAGCTTACCAGGTCTGGATCTACTAAGTTCAACCTCATCTAGCTGGGCTGGTTTGGGTCTGGCTGCCGTGCTTGGCTTCTTCGTGTTGCAGTCCAAGGAAGTGACCCCATGGTGCCCCACTGGTGAGCTATTCTACTCCTTGATTAGATGGCTGGATCTCACACCTAGCTGCTTTGCGGGGAGTTCCACTACAGCATTCCACACCAGACTTGACTCCTGGCTGGAGGCGGAAGGTTCTGGAGGGGCACAGGGCCTGTCCACTGGCTAGAGTTGGTAGGTCGGCATGATGAATTATTAAAAAGAGAAATAGCATAAAGATGAAGAAATAGGGGGTTTCTAGCCACCCCCAAAGGTGTTCACTTTCCCTGTCCAATTACTACTCAGTCTTTCTTTTGTAAAAGTAACCACTCCAGATTTTCGTGACAGTATTTTTCTTGAATTTCTTTAAATATTTTCATTCAAAGTTTGTGTCTCTGGTGTGTCTATAAAGACTATAATTATTTTTAAAAAGTGTTTTCAAATTCTTTCTTAACCTCCTCTTACATTTCTTTTTTATGCCCTGGCTCTGTGTTCATTGAGTAACTCTTGCTGTTTGACTTGTGGTGATCGTACACTTTAGATTTTGCTGATTACATTGATGTATCCTTGTTTTGTTGCATTAATTGCTTCCTTGAGAGCTGTTGGACAATTTGAAGTACTGTGAACCTGGGGCTAATAAAAGAAGTTATTCATTATTCACTGGTAGCTGCACATGTTCTTTTCAAGCTGATGCAAGACTTTTGCATCATCACTAAATAGGAGTGCACATGTGTTTCAAATGGGAACTTTGTATGAAGGTTTTTAGTAATTCTTTTGAGTGGGAATCATAAATGATGACATTCAATGATGGTTTTGATTTAATAAGAGATGAAAATAAGTATGCTTATGCACAGTCTTTTTGTACAAGTAATTAGCTCACTGTTTTAGATAGAGAAGATAAACCAACAGAATGAATTAATATCATTTAGGTCAGCATTTCTCAAAACGTGTGTGGGAGATTATCAATGACCCTTGATACATTAGTACATGATCCCAAACCAAAATCCTTCTGCAGTTAACTAAGTTGGGAAAATGCCATCTCAGTGTTGATGGGCTTTTTAAAGTTCCCAAGGAATCTTGCATCAAATAAGACTATTTAGTCAACCTATTTCAAAAATATCTCTTTGACAACAGTTTTTGTTTCATTCGAATATTTGATGATGTCATTTGAAATACAGGTTTGTTGAGGATATTAATGGGAGAATATGGTCAGTGTTTATTGAATCTAAATTAAAGGAAATACAGTCATCTTAACAGTACTTAATCTTCTGAAGTATGGTGTAGGATGTCTTTCCTTTTATTTAAAGAGTTTTCCATTTTTCAGAGGAGAAGCTGTAATTCTTCTATTAAATCTATTTCTATGTAGAGCAAAGTCTTTTTTTTTTTGGTGGAACTGGGCATTGAACTCAGACCCTTCCACTTGCCAGGCAGGTGCTTATCCTACTGAGCTATCTCAATGACCCCAAATCTATTTGTATGTATTTTACTCTTTTTGCTGGTTTTGTGATGTAATTTTTTTATCAACTTCCTTTTAGAATTATAAATTTCAAGTTATAAAACATGATAGGTTTTTCTGTGTTTGTCTTCAAACTTGAGACCTTATTAAATTTATGTATTAGTTGGAATGACTCCTAGAAGGTTTCTTAAGATTTTCTATAAAAGATTATTTTATAATTTAATA
>NW_004524616.1:6727261-6733217 GCF_000260255.1 Octodon degus
AAACAATGAAAGTAAAACTCTAGGGGCCAGGGAGATGGCTCAGTGGAATAAGCACTTCCCTGGCAAGCGCAAGGGCCTGAGTTCAATCCCCAGTTCCACTCATTGGACATGACAGCACACATCCTCGAATCCTTCCAGGGAACCCTGGGATCCCCCAGGGACAGCCATCCCCAAGAGGCAGCTCTTTAATTGGCTCCTCCAGTTGCTGCTCTATTTCTTCCTCTTCAACCTCGATGTCATTCATTTTATTATCTTACATGTATTACTGACTAGAACCTCTAGTATAATGTTGAATAGAAGTAGTGGAAGTGGACATAGTTGTCTTAATCTGGATCTTAGGGTAAAACAGTCTTTATCATTAAGTATGACATGAACTGGGATAAATCCAACAAAATAATAGTGAACAATCCTTTCATATGTTGCTGGATTTAATTTGCATTATTTTATTAGGAGTTTTATATCTATATTCTCTAGAAATATTGGTCTTGTTTTCTGTTTTTTTGTGTGATGTCTTTTCCTGGTTTGAGTTATTAACATTACAGATTAAATCTGGAAGTGTCTTCTTTTATAAGTTTTGCTGCATTATTGTTATTAATCATTTTAAAATTAATTTGGTAGAATCTAGCAATAAAGTCACCTGGGCTTGGGTTTTCCTTTGTAGGTAGACTAATTACTAACTTAGTCTCTTCACTTGTTCAACTCTATTCAGATTGACTATTTCTTCTTCAATTAACTCTGGTGGTTTTTGTATACCTAGGCACTTGTACATGTCATTTATTTTTTATAGATTTTATTGACTAAAGAAATACAAAATAGTTAAAAAATCATTAGAAAAGACACAGAACTTCACCAAATCAATCAATCAATGAATAAGATTTTGACAATGGTTGCTGTTTTGCATAATATTTTCAGATTAGTTGATCATATTACCAGATATAAGTCTGTGAAATTGGTTGAAAAGTTATAAAGAATTAAAAAGAACAAAAAAAGATTAAACATCAATTATTCCTGGTTGTAGACTAGCAGCGATCAGCACTACAATTATCCAAGCCATACTTCATACATACATAATTATTTCTTTCCTTACCTCTCCTGTCCTTTACTTCATTCCAATTTTTTCTTTCTCTTTGAACAGATTCTTTCCTTTTCACAGTATCTACTGTACCTTTTTTTTTTTGTACTTTGGGAAAGGGTCTACAGGGTGTTCAGAGTCTCACTAGTAGATCAAACTGGTAGTGATCTGCCTATTTACAGTCTCCCAAGAGCTGGGATTACAGGCATGCACCACCATGTCCAATCTCAATTGCCATCTCAGCACACCCCACAGGTGGGGCCGGAATGATAGGCTCAGGTATCAAAACTCTGGCCCCTGCACCTGCTTGCAGGCACTTTAATTCACTGAGCTATTTGGCGGGCTCAACAATATGATTCTTACACATGTGGGTTTAATTTATTTTACTTACCAATATGGAACTTTAGTTGCATTCATTTACTATGAAAGCCTTGAAGTTATCTTTTCTAATAGTTGAGTAATATTCCCTTGTGTAAAAATACCACACTTTTTAAAAAATCCATTCCTCAGTTGATGGGAATTTGGGTTGTTTCCAAGATTTACCTATGACAAATTGTGCTGCTATAAACATGGGTGCATATATATTGTTGTGGTACAGTATTGTCAGTTCATTTGGAAAAACACCTGGGAAGGAAATATCTGGCTTGAATGGGACCCCCAATCCTAGCTTTTTAAGGATTCTCCATATTGATTTCCATAGTAGTTGTACCAGTCTACGCTGCCACCAACAGAGGAGGATTCCCTTTTCCCACATCCCTTCCAGCATTTGCTATTGATTGACTTCTTTTTTTATGTTTGTGTCTTTCTATAATTTATTTATGAGCTATATAAATGTGGTTTGCGTCTGCATGTCTCCCAAAGCCTCATGAGAGTGGGCTTTCCCAAGTGGCTGAATCTAGAGCTTGTATGCATTCATTGTCTAGTGCTGGCATTAGGGGTATGAGTGTTGTGCCCATCCTAGGGCAGGTAGACTGCATACACTGTAAGGGAGGGGGAAAAACAGCTTGCTCTTCTCCTTTAGCTCTTGTTAGTTTTCCTGTCTTCTGCCACTGTGACCAGTTACGACCTTGCCTTGGAGCCATTTGATTATGGACTGAAACATCCACAAACTGTGAGCTAAATAAGACTTGCCTGAGTGCTGGGTACTTTGTCTTGGTAACAGGAGAAATGTAACTAAGACAGCAAATAAATTCACAAGTTATACCTGTTTATTCAACCTTCTTAGACCAAGTTCTGAACGGCTGTAATAGTAGAGCCTTTGAGTGAGACAATCACATTTTATTTCAGTCTTTTTTTATTTTATTTATTTTTTTCCATAATTTTATTGATAAACAACGTGCTAGCTTCGGCAGCACATATACATAATTTTATTGATAAACAAATAGTGATGAGACAATTTCAAACTAAAGTGGTAGGACAATTTCAATAATTAACATATTGTGTACATTCTTCTTAGTGGTTATTTGCTGTACAAGATGCGAACATGATATCCTATTTACAAACTCTATTAGAACAAATCCCTCTATTCATTAGGAGAATGTAGCTATATATCTATCCTAACCATTTTGAATACACAGACAAAATGGACATTCATCTGTATCCCTTTCTTTGTTTAGTTCCATTATTTGAATATTATAGGTGTGTTAACTCAGCAAAATATTCTAAAAATTGATTGACTTCTTAATGATAGCCATTCTTTCTGGGGTAAGATGGTATTTCAGTATTGTTTAATTTGCATTTCTCAGATGATCAAGACTATTGGACAGCTTTTCATGTATTTTTTTGCCATTTGTATTTCTTCATCTGAGAAGTGTATATTCACCTCAAATGTCCATTTTTAGATTGGATCTTTGAATTTTTAGGGTCTAATTAAAAAAAAAAACTTTATGTTTTAGACAAAGGCCTTTGTCTGAGGGACAGTTGGCTATTCTTTATTTTTCTCAATTCATGGGTTTCCTTCTTACTCTATTGGTGATTTCTTTTGATGTATAGAAACTTTTCAAAAAGATGAAATCCCAGGTGTTGATTTTGAAGCATTTCCTATGCGGTTTGGTTTTTGTTCGTGAACCCCTTTGTCTTTAAGATTTCTACCTACTTTTTCCTCAAGAAGATTTAATGATTTTGTTTTAATATTTATATCTTTGATCCATTCAGACTTTAGTTCAGTGCATTGTGGTAGCCAATGATCTTGTTACAGTCTTTTACATGTGGAAAGATAGCTTTTCCAGCACAGTTTAGTGAACAGGCTATCATTTTTTCAGTGAATATGCTTGGCACCTATGTCAAACAAAAGATGGTTGAGTGTTTGTAGTTGAGTCTGCCTCTTGTAATCTGTTCAACTGATCCTCTGTTCTTTTACTTTTTTGCCAATATCATACTAATTTCATCACAGTAGATTTGTAGTATAATTTCAGATCAGGGATTATGATGCCTCTTTCCTTTCTTTGTTACCTGGGATTGCTTTTGCTATTCTAAGTCTCCTCTGGGTTCAAATGAATTTTAGGAATATTTTCTCTAGATCTCTGGAGTATACTAATGGTATTTTAATTTGGATTGCATTGAATCTGTATAACAATTTTGGGAGTATGGTCATTTTCTTTTTTATTAATTTTGTTGAGAAATAAATAGCAGTGAACTAGTCTCAAAACAGGTTAGTAGTAGTTACAGTAATTAATACATTGCATATTGTTGTCTTTGTAGTAGTTATTCAGAGTACAAGATACAGACATGGTATCTTGTCTAAACACTATTAGTACAAATCTTTCTTCTCATTGAACTAAGAGAAAGTAGCTATATATATATATATATATATTCTTCATTACCCCTTTTTTGTTTACTTTAGTCAGAGATGGGTATTCCATTGCCATTGAACTATTATATTGTAGGCATGTGAATTCAGCAAAATAAATCAATATAGTCCAATAGTGCATAATAGTAGTGGGTTATGTGTGAAACTGGCAATGTCAGAGGTTGTTGACTTGAGCCTTTTACAGCTTAACATATTAATATGGCTTTACTTTTAAACACTTCATGTTCATACTTTTCTGCTGGATAGTTGAGACCAAGATAAAGCAAGATCTATATAGCAAAAAATGTAACTTTTGTATCTGATAAGGTCAGTCAAATTCCCTCAGGATTTACCTTCAAACCATGTACAGCAGTTTGTAGATCTTTTGTCAGTTTCAGCCATCTGAATGAGTCACAGCCACTGCTTGACCAATTTGCTCTTTGTAAAAGCCTGAGAGAATGTTTTCTCTCTATAGTCATTTTCATAATGTTGATTTTTCTTGTCTAAGAGCAAGGAATATCTTTTTATTTTCTGAAATCATCTTCAATCTCTCTTCTCAGAGTACTATAATTTTCCCTGTATAAATCCTTTACTTCCTTTGTGAGATTGATTCCTAAGTACTTAATTTCTTTTTGATGCTATTGTGAAAGGCATGGTGTTCCTGATTTCTGTTTTGGTATGTTTTGTGTTTGTGTACCGAAATATTATTGCTTTTTTAGTGCTGACTTTGCATCCTGCTATGCTACTGAATTTGATTGTTAAATCTACAAGTCTCTTGATGGAGTTCTTGTGGTCTTCTACACAGAGTATCATGTCATTTGCAGATAATGATAATATTACTTCTACTTTTGCAGTCATTTTTTCTATTATTTCTCTCTCTTGTCTAATTGCTCTGGCTAATGTTTCCAGAACTATATTGAATAGGAGTGGTGACAGTGGACATCCTTGTCTGGTTCCTGATTTAAAGTGAAGGATTTCAGTTTTTGTTCACTTAGGATGATTTGGGTAATTGGCTTGTCATAGATGGCCTTGTTCTGTTAAGATAAAGAACATCTATTCCAATTTTTCTTTTGTGATTGCTAGCTATAATTCTTGAGAGCTTGTTTGGAGGTTTTAGTATACCCTTGACCAAGGAATGGTCCTCCTCTATCGGGGGTGGTCGTTCTCTTCCATGGAGCATGCAGCTTCAGGAGGGATGCACATGGATAGTTGAGGGAGGAAGGGGACACCTGCCTAGCTGGCCAGATCAGGCGAATCAACCCTGGCGATCAATGAGGTGACAGATGTAGCAGCCAGATCGCCCTCACATCCTGTTAGCTATAATTCTGTCTTCAAGATCTGTAAGTTTATCTTCAGCTTCATTCAAATAGTTCTTACCTGTATTGTTCATTCAATGTTCTCATAATTTTCCTATTTCCTTCTTTTATTTTAAACCTGTCTTCCTTAGATGCATAGAGCAATTGTTTCAAGATCCTTATCATTTCCTTTTCTATCTGAGAGATTATTTCTGATCAGATTCTCTTTGTGGTCTGATGGAGTTGTTTTTTACTTCTGTTGCTATCATTTCAGAAATTTCAGGTGTGTGATTTCCAGATTTTTCTATGATCTTGTCTCCTTGACTTGTTTTGGTGGACTGGAAGTCTTAGCTTGCCTTTTACTTCTGTTTTTGGCATTTTTGAAGCTGCCAATGTTCACCCAGGTTCAGCTGTGGTAGGGTGTGGGTGAGGGGCTGTGGGTCAGTAAGGCTTTTTGCTGTTTTTCCAAAGAGTTCTAATTATCTTATTTCAGGGACACATTCATTCTTATATTGTGCCACTATAAAGATGAGGATGGGGGGATAGGGTAGGCTTCTAAAAGTTCAGGTATGTGGGATTCAGTGTAGTTTTCTCTACAGTGCAGGGTTTGTAATCCACAGCTCAGAAAGTCTGCAAGGTTCCTGGGGTTGGGGCAAACCTCAGCAAGGCTCCCAAGATGGTGGTGAGGGTGAGGTAGCACTCAAAGCTCCATTGCTGGTGGTGAGCATGGGCAAGACTTGCCCTGTGTATTTCATTTAAATGATCTAATTCTTTGGACTATGTTGTCTATAGTCTTTATTT
>NW_004524616.1:6733632-6751209 GCF_000260255.1 Octodon degus
GCCCTCTAAAATATTTTTTAAATAATGGAATGAATATTCTGAGGAACTATCTGAATCTCTCCCACTTCCTATGTATTTTCTATTTTACTCCTCATTTGCATATATAAAGCTTTTGCATTACTTAATTTAACATTATCTTCTGAAGTTGTGTCTATTTAGGCATGAATTCCTCAAACTAATCTTTCTTTTTGACAGGATAGTGCTCCATTGTGTACAGATGCCATATTTTTTCTTATTTATTCATCTCTTGATGAATGTATATGCTGTTTCCAAGACACTACTATAGGTTGTGCTGCTATAAAGATGAGTCTGGATGGGTACCTGTAATAAGATAATTAGAACACCTTGAAAAAACACCTAGAAGGGGAATAGCTAGGTCAAATGAAATATTTGGTTTTTGGTTTTTTTTGAAGCATCTCCACATTGATTTTTCCAGTGATTGTACTACATTACATTGCTTCCAACAATATAAAAAAACTACATTTCCCCCCACATTCTTTTAAGCATTTGATATTAGCTTCTTTTGGATGACATACATTCTTTTTAGTATAAGATGGTATCTCAAAGTTATTTTAGTTTGAAGTTTCTCTTATGCCTAGTGCCATTAAATGTTTTTATGTATTTATTGGCCATTTGTACTTCTTTAAAAAAATTGTTTATTCCTAGCAATTGTCCACTTGTGGATTAGGTCTTTATTTTACAGAATCTAGTTTCTTAAATTCCTTCTATATTTCCATGATGGTGAATATTTTAGAGTTTCAGTGATGCAGACACTATGGCACAAATGCCGTAGGTTTGCCACAAGGCAGATGTTACATATATGTCCAAGGAATAACTGGTGAAATGTTCTTTTCTTATTTTACCTGTTGCCTCTTCACACTGTTGATTTATTCCTTTGCTATAAAGAAACTTTTTACAGCTGGGCAAATAGCACAGCAGATTAAAGCACCCACTTAGGCAGATGTAGGGGCCAGGAGTTTGATCCCCTGGCCTGCTGTGCTGGTCCCCAGGGAGCACTGAGATGGTGAAAGAGACTGGGCATGGTGGTGCACACCTGTACTCCCAGCTCTTGGGAGGCTGTAAACAAGAGGATTACTACAAGTTTGATCTATGCAGTGAGACCCTGTACACCCTGTACATCCTGTCCTAAATATAATATAATTAAATAAATAAATATACTTTTAAATTTAATATGTTGCCATCTGTTAATTCTCAATATTATTCATTTTTTGTGCCCCTGATGATCTATTCAAAGTCTTTGCCTATGCCTATGTCTTAGAGTTATATCTCTTTTATCTTCAGTAGCTTAAGTGGGGTGTCTTTTGCAATTTTTATTTTTTATTAGTACATGTTTGGCATGCATCATGATCAGATCCATCATAGTAAATTTTACCTGTACATAATATATCTTAATTTTTTCCCATTTCTTTCTCTCCCTTTCAATACTTCTTTTCTCCTTTAATAAAAGTGTTGCCTCCATTTTCTCTTTCTACTTTCTTTTGATGCTATCATGAATTGTATTGTTTTCTCAATTTCTTTTCAATAAATTCATTATTATTGTGCAGCAATAATATTGATTTCTGTGTACTTATTTTGTATCCTGCTACATTGGTCATTAATTCTAGAAGTATTGTAATGGAGTTTTTGGATCTTGTAAGTAAAAAATCATGTCCTTTGCAAATAATGAAACTTTGATTCCATGCTTGCCTTAGATGTATTCTTTTTATTTTCTTTTCCTTGTTTGACTCCTCTAGCTAATACTTTGAGGACTATATTGAATTGAACAGGAGTGGTAATAGTGGACATCTTTGTCTTCTGATTTTAGAAGGAAATTTTTAAGTTTTTCCCCATATATCATGCAGGCAGTATGTTGTTTATAAGTATCTTTTATCAGATACCTATTTTCTTCAGGTTTTTTCTTTCATAAAATGAAGTAGATTTAATCAAAGGCTTATTCTGTATCTATTGAAATGTCTGTGTGATTTTTGTCCTTGTTTCTATTTATGTGATGAATTGCATTTTTTATTTGTGTATGTTGAACCTTCCTTGCTTCCGTGGGATGAAGCCTGTTTTCTCATGGAGCACACACTTTTTTTTTTTTTTTTTTTTTTCAGAACCGGGGATTAAACTCAGACCCTTGCACTTGCCAGGGAAGCACTTACTCCACTGAGCCATCTCCTTGGCCACACACTTTTTGATAATTTATTTCATTGTGTTTGCCAGTATCTTGTTAAAGAGTTTTACATTTATGTCAGATTGGTATACAGGTCTCTTTTATGGTTGGATCCTTTCTGGTAGGGTCAGGATAATGTTAGCTTCTGAGAGTACTTTTGGAAGTATACTACCTCTTTAGTCATTTTTATTTAAGGTTAATAGTAATGAACTTTTAATTCATAACTTTGATAATTTAAGTGCTCTTCTTTCTTGGTCAGTCTAGCAAACATTTGTCATTTCTATTGATCTTTTTTCAAATAGCAACTTTTATTATTATTCTTGCCTATTACTTCTTTATTTTTATTTCTTTTATCTCTACATAATCATTATTTTCTTATTTCTATTTGCTTTACATCCAGGTTTTCTTTTCTTCTTTATTTTAAAGTAGAAGGTTATGCTGTTTTGAGATATTTCTTAGCTTTTAAAAATAGACCTTTCAAGCTATGCATTTCCCTCTAAGCAGTTTTACAGATGTATCTCATAAATTTTAGTATTCTGTGTTTTCAATTATAGTCTCAAAATATTTGCTTATTTACTTGTGGTTTCTTAAAGTCTTTATTTTATAGTTTTGCCAAATTTCTATCTATTCATGAATTATTCAAATTTCCCTTTCTCATTTATTTCTAATTTTATTTCACTATAGCTGGAGGATATTGTTCAAATTTGTTGTATATCTTAACATACGATCTTTCCTGGAGATGATATTTTCTATCCACATCTCATGTTTTTGTTCTGTATTCCCCTTTTATTGCTTTATTCTATGCATAATGAATATTTTAAATGTAATATCTTAAATTTTTATTTTATATTTTACTGAGTTAAAATTTTTGCCATAGGTTGTAATACATAAGATTTATTTGTTGTATATTAACATATTACATCCTATTTGAGCAGAGTTTGCTTAATTAAGTTATAGGGAGAGGTGGAATATTCTCTATATCTTTATTTCTATCTTTTATTCCTATATATATTTCATACATCTCTGTTTTAAATCAAAAACGTGTCATTATATTTATTAGCTTATATGAGTTTACACATTTTGAAAAAGTTGGGAGAAGATAGGAAAATAAGTGTCTTTAAGACATTTATTATAGTAACCATTTTATTTTCAACTCTGGTTGTCTTCCTTTGCTTCTAGGGATACAAATGATGATGCAGAATTTTCTAAGTCCAGTGCAGCTTTGCTCCTATATTTACTCATATTTGTTATTGACCAGTATATTGTGTTTTTACATGTGTATGGCCAACAATACCATTATATATAAGGTATGTTGGAGAAAATACAGTGAATGTTTGAATTATAGATTTGTAAAAGATATATTGCTACTAATCTCTTTCAATGTACCTCTCCTGGCTTTGAGCACACTTGTATCATCATTTGTACCTCTCTCTGAAGCAGTGCTAGAAATCCTCCTCATGACTTGTTTTAAAGCTTTTTGACATCCTGAATTGATTTAAAACATTTATGGCAATTTTGGCAAATAAAAACATTGTGGTGTATCTTCAACTACCTTATTCACCACATCTAGCATCATGTGGCTTTTGGCTCTTCCCCAAAGTCAAAATGACCTAATGAAAATGTGGCCTTTCTTCTAAGAAAATTTTAAATATAAACATTTATATATCATTTGAGCATTCCTCATACATGTTTTTATATAATTGCATTCTAAATCACTTAGGAAAAGAAAGAAAAAATATACATTTATACTGTCTTTGATCAACATTTCACTACATATACAGAGGTCCCTCAATTTACCACTGGTCTGTACACATGAACAGGTCAACTTATGACTGGAATTTTAGGTTTAATATATAACCAAAGTCTTGAGTTACATCCCAAGTGCCAGCCACTTGTGCAGTTATAAGCAGACTCAACATACCAGAAAAGCGTGTGTAAGCACATGTATCAGTCTGAGCAAAAATGAACATGTTTTTAGATGTGATTTTGGTTAGTATTTATATAATTGCTATGATTAATGCTATCAAAATTGCCCTTGGAAAGCTAGAAAAGAAGCTAAGGAAGGAAAGGTAAATAGACCAATCAGAGTTAAAAAGAAAAGTGTTAAAGAAAAAGCAGAAACAGACAACCTTAAGGGAGATTTTAAGGTTGAGACCTAGTGAGCCAGAAGTAGGTTTTAGTGGGATATAGACTCACAAAGGATACCATAGAGCCAGATTCCTGGGGACTCTCTTTCCAAACAGTATCCACCTTCCATTTCATTCTCCCTTCATGCAAGCCAACGATGTCAACTTAAATGGTGAGTGAGGTGTGAAATTGTTGGTTCTGGTAAACTAGGCAAATTTTATTACCTTTTAGCAATACACTGGGACAATTAGTGCTTTTTCTGGTAAATTATGCACATTCTACAACACCTTTATTATGAAAAGGTTAGTTAAAGGTTGCTTTTGGAATTATGGAATGCATTGAGGGTATTTTTATTTCTAGTGGAAAAATTGTTTTGCCTCATAATCAACTTGAGTTACAAACATCCCTCATGAACGAATTGAGTTTATAAATCGAGTCCACTGTACTAGTGTTTTTACTTTTCCCTATGTGTTTGAGTTATTCTCTTGGGTTATTGGTTTTCATTCTGCAATACAGCCTTTTATATAATATTATGGTTGAGGTCTAAAATGTCCCTTGAAAATCTCATTAGTTTTGAGGTGAGGTTTTTGACAGGTGATTGATCATAAAGGTGAATACTTATTACTAGGTTATCCACTGCTGCATTCATATCTCCTTTGCTGTTAAAGACAGGACCGGAGCATAGGAGGTGTATCACTGAGGACATGCCTTTTGTGGGCAATCTCTGTTCTTGGATATTATGGGGTTGAGACTCTTTCCTCTGAAATACACTTCTGACCTGACATTTCTTTTTTTTGTTTGTTTTTTTGTAGTCAGTTTACTGTAGCTCCTGAATCAAATGAAACTTCTTCTTCACTCTGTGGATGGCAAGCATTTTGACACAATCACTGCTGTGGCTAAATCTGACCAAGTGATTAAGAAGTCTTTGGAACTGATTTGCAGGAAAAGTTTGAAAAAATTTGGAGAAGTAGGCTAAAGATAGTCTAAAATGGTATAAACAAAATCTGACAGGTGATTCTGGTCACAGCTAACAATGTGGTTTGTAAAACTCAGGCTCATGAGATTTCAGTTGACAATATTAGCAATTGACTATTAGCAATTGAAGAAGAGGTCATGTACATTACACATTGGAAAAATGTCTACTTTTTCCCCATGTTCTAAGACTGAAGGATTCTAACTTTCAGGTCATTAGCACATTGTAATAGCTACTTTGATGTCTGTCAGTCAAGTTTGTCATTAGATTGCACATAAAGACATCATGGTTTGCCATTATTTTACTTGTGTATGGGCCAAATGTTCCTATTTTTATATGTCACATTTTCATGGAAAACTGATATTTTAAATAACATATTTCAGCAATTCAGTGTAATTCCCTGCCTCATCCTCCTAAGGAGATAGTTAACTTTGTTGGGTATTAAGGACTGTGTAGATTATTTTAGTTTAACTTCCTCCTCCTTCAGAAGCCTCTGATTCTCCAGTGGATACAGCCTTGGGCATTCTCACAATGATTTTGACTGGACTCTGTTTATATTTTTATCTGACCACAGCAAGCTGTTAAGCTTCTCTAATTACAGGCTGATGGCTCTATTGTTTTTAACAGTGCTCTAGAGTATACATCTCACAGAATGATCTAGTTAAATCAAGCTCCTTTTCAGGGGTAGTGTTTGAGGCTAGTGTTACATGGATTTTTTGACTCACTGAGAGAGGTCTTTTATTAACTTTCCTTTTCTCTAATTCCGTCCGATAAACTAGTTAACTTACAAATTAGTTCACAGCTGTAATGAAGCTACCATCCTGTTCTTAATAGGTTTTCACCCAAATCTTATTTGTTTTGAGAGGCCCTTGGGCTTGAACTTGTACACATTTTGTTATGATTAGTACCTGTAGTTAGCGAGATTTTATAGCTTGCATCTCCCCTTGGGTGAGTCATGGGTCAGGTTCTAGGGCTGGGTGTAGTAATATACTTTTCCCTCTGAATGATATCTTTGCTTTAGTTTCTGAGTACTTAATGGAGATTGGTAGAATCTGATCTTCACCAATTGTCTCTCTTAGTTGGAAACCTCTGGATTGTAAAAGGACAGAAGCAGAGGTAACTTTTCTCAGTTTTCCTATTACAGTACAGCATCTGCCTCAAGAGTATGGGCTAGGAATGGGAGAGTCTCCCTCGGAGGCAAGTACTGGGAATTTAGCTGTGCAACCAGGAACCGTGCAGCAGGGTGAGACGTGCTTGTTGTGTTCGTCCTGCACTGGAACTGGACCCAGAGTAAGTCTTGTGCTTTTAGCTGCTCCTGTCTGGAGTCAAGTTTCTATTACATTGTTCATGGAAGCAGAAGGAACTGGGTTAAGGTTCAGTTTATACAGATTATTTCTATTCTTACCAAGTTTTAGGAAATCTTGAATATTCAATTTATTTGTGATATATATATATATATATATATAACATCACAAATATATAAAGATATATAAATATCTTCAGAACTATTTTTAGAGAAGTTAAATGTCTCTTTAAAATAAAATTTTTCACCACTTATTTAGGAGAGTGTCTGCAGAATCCTTCCAAAGTTTAAAAATATACTGAATATCAGATATTTACCAAGAAGCTGAAGGGAAAAAAATTATGGGGCAATCGTAACCCTCTGCATTCTTCTTCCTAATTCCATTTTCTATCTGTGTTTCTCTTTTACCTTTTAACTACTGTCTTGAATTCAAATTTTTACATTCCTCTAATGTATTATATTTTATTATATATAATTATATTCAGAAGCAGTAAACTTTTGAGTCCTTAAGGTACACAGCACAGTATATGTTAACGCAGTGTGTTCTATACATAAAATAATTATTTTTCTTTGCTTTAAAAACCCAAACATAAGAATATTAACTGAAAACATTACTTTAAATGGGTTGAGTCAAACATTTCCATTTTTTACTTAGAAATAATCTCATCATTCTGTAAAAATATCTCAATTGACATGAAATCCTACTGTTACTAATGTATAACCACATCTGGTTTGTGACATAGCATAAAGAATACTGATTCTGCTTCTCTGGAGTTACAGTATTCTGTTTAATAAGACTTCAAAGCTGGCAGTATTTTAGATGATTAATGTGCATCTCTCTCGATCATTATGCAGAAATGTTTTCTTTTCACAAACACATGAGAACCGGTCATAGCAGGGCTAACTTTGGGAAACAGTGGGTAAAGGATGTTGGAAATAAAGCACTGCCATATTCATGGGCAATGACATTGCTTAAGCAGATGAGATGAACACCTGGGAATATATGGAATTTCCAACTGAGAACAGTGTGAAGTAGCTGATAGAGAAAGTAGGGATAATAGATGAAGTACTTAGCAGTCTTTCTTTTCTTGTATTTTGTTATGAATTATCTTGTTGTAAAGATAGACAGAAGACAGAGAAAAAAGGATGTCTACAGTATGGTAAAATATATTTAGGACGTTGGTAGCAAATATTGAAAGGGGCCTGTGTTAGTTTAACATTATCCCCAGTACCTACGTCTTTGTCTGACCTTCCTCTTCTGAGTGTGGGTTGGCAGTGTGCATGTGATTGGTTGCCAGTTCTGCACTTAGGATGCTATATGGAAAAGGCAAAGGGTGAAGTAATCTCTCTAAAGAAAGAAGCTCATCTGCTGACCTTGGAGAATCAACTACCTGGAACATAAGCAGTCTGTAGAAGCGTAGGGCTTAAGTCCCTTGCCACAGGCAACTGAGTTACACCAATAACCTTGAGAAACTCAGAAGGGACTCTGAGCTCCAGAAGAAAATGCATCTCAATGTCTTGAATAATCATTGTATCTACAAGATGTAACTCATATGAAAGAATACATAATGAAAATTTTGTGGTCAAAGGTTAATTTTACACACTTTGGGGTATTTTCTTTGCCTCCCTCTGGGTTAGGAATTTCTCTCAAAACTAATTTATGGACCTTTTCTTTGATTGGCTATTGCTTGGCAGTTAGAGAAGTGGGCCCCTACCTAGGACCTGGACTCTCAGTGGATGATGGGAGGTATCTCTTAGTCCATGATAAAAAGGCTTGCCCTGGCCCGTGCTAACTGCTATTGTACTGCAGAACTCCTGAGCAGACTGAACCTTCACAGACTGTGAAATAATAAATGTGTTTTAAGATACTATTCTTCTAATAATTTATTACAGCTATTATAAATTAATACAAGTCTTCTTTATGTGTTTACTTTTGGACATCAATATGTTTAGCCAAAGAATTAATGCAACAAAGATCATTTTAGAAATTATATAGTCTATGGAATTATTCCATTTTCTTATTATGCCTATTCTTTTATTTCAAAAATATAAGAAGAATCATTTTTTTAATGTATTTGATACAGGGTCTCACTACACAGCTTGGACTTGTTTCGATCCTCCTGTTTTCAACCTCTCCAGTGCTGGGATTATAGGCATGTGCCACTGGGGCCAGATTCAGTCACTGGCTCAGCAAACCTGGGGTAGGGCCGGCACAGCATGTGGTGTTGGGGATTGAACTAGGCCCCTGATCTTGCCAAAGCAGGAGTTTAGTCAGCTAAGCTATCTCCCTGGTCTGAGAAGAATCATTCTTGAGTTGGTTTCCAAGATTTTATTTCCTTATTGCTTAATTTTGTATTATTTTGCCTTGGACTACTGAGTTGAAGCTTTCAAAAAAGTTTTCCATGTTGTCTACTAATTAAATAATAACATTTCAAAGCAGTAACCTTATACCAAATTGGCTCTGCTTTTACCAAGGGCGCCCTCCTTCAAAGGATTCTTCTTTGATCATCCTCATTTCTATGATTATTTTTGTAGTGGTCTCATTTGGGTTTTTTCTCTTACCTACAGAGTGCTACCCTATAGATATCATTATATGGAGACACAAAATTAGAACCATCTTTATAATTTTCTAATTAACACTTCAGAAATTATAAGACAGATATTGGAAAGCCTGAATATACATATAGGATTTGGATGTTGATAAAAAAGAACTATATGCTTTAGAAAAAACTACTGCAAACAGTTTTCATCACAATCTTTTTGCTTTTACATTTAATTTGTGCTCTTCCACTCAAAATATATTGGAAGATTTGCAATTGCCACATATCATATATTTAAGGTAATGAAATGTTAATTTGATTTTTAACTCATTTTGTGTATGAAAAGAAAATAATATTTTTTCATTAATAAATAAGTCTAAAAGAGTCAATTTTTCTTATTATAGAGAGAGTGAACTCAAGATACTAGATTAAAAGAATCATTATAATTGGTGAAAGCAGTATATTTAATTAGAATGAGTATGTTCTGTTTTGCAAATTTACAATGATACTGCAGAGATTAAAAGAATTTTCTCCATCTGTTATGAGCTTGCCCACAAGAAAACCTAGCACATAGTTTAAATGTTATATCTGCTTTTCTTTCTTTCTTATTCCACTTTTTTGCCAAGAAGTAAAAGTTGAAAAATCTTCTAAAACCTAGAGTGTAGTGCATTATGGTGGCAGCTACCCAGGAAATCTTTAAGTGGTAGGATAAACGCTTAAGAATGGAACCAGACCATCAGAATGAGAATGTGAGAAAGTTACTTAATTAAAGGCCAAGCTACAGACTCTTTGCGAATTTCTTTCTAAAGCTATAAGAATTGTTCAAGCTGTAGTTGGAAGTATAAAAATATGTGAAGATGACAAGAAGGCATGATTCAACTCCTATCATTGTTACAGTCTTGAAAGAAGTTTCTGCTCTGGGTACATATAATCCTCTCCTTATAAAAATGGCAACTAGGGGCTGGCGAGATAACTCAGCGGAATAAGTGATTGCCTGGCAAATGTAATGTCCATAGTTTGATCCCTGGTACCACCAAAAACAAAAATAAAAATAAATAAAAAATGGCAACCACAGGGACCCTGCTCCATGGACTTTCTGACTGAAAGCTAAAAGCTTCAGCACTTACCAAGACATGTCATGTGACAATATATTATGCCTTAGTCACAAATTAAGCTGTAAAAAGAAAGCTAATGAGACAGAACTAAATCTTTAAAAATACCCTCTCCTTATTACTGTGGAGATTTTATTCACGCATTTCACTCTGTTTCCTTCTTACTTTATGGTACTCAAAAGCCTTGCCTCTTTGTTAACATATAAAGTGAGTAAATTACTTACTCTGTGCTAAATTAATGTGCCCATGTGATCACAAAATTTCTAATTAATAAAAACAGAATAGTACATTGCTTAGTGAACTATTTAGAAAGTAGTAGTATCATATGGGCAAAAGAAAATCATGAGATAAAAATGTTCAGCTTTGTTGAGGTCTGATTGACAAATAATAAGAAATAGAAATTATATATATGTAACTGTAATAGTCTGCTTATCTCTGATATGTATGTATGTATATATATGTACATATGATTTGAGATACATATCTAAAAATCACAAATCAGTTTTCATCCAAATTTTTATGTCCACTGAGTTGCTGAGGAAATATTGATGAGTAAGGTTTTAGAGAAGTGAAAACTCATGTAAATACCCAGGCGGTATACTATAGCCCCACCTTATCCATAAGAAATAGAACAGATCCAACACTCCAGTTTATGTAGCCATCAATAGCAATTACAAAAACTCAAACATCCAAAAATTATTTTTAAAAAACTTCTAAAGTTTATTAGTTGAAATTCATATTAGAAAGAAATCCATTTAAAATTGAATGAAAAAAGTTTAATTCGCAAATTTAATTCATATAGGGAAATATGTCCTTAAATACATCCAGTAAATTAAAGAGACTTTGTTTTTTATTATTATGCAATCATTGGCCAACACAGCAGTGGCACATGCCTCTAATCCTAGCTACTTGGGAGGCTTAATCAGGAGAATAACAAGTCTGAAGCCAGCTTGGGAAACATGGGAAGACCTGAATTCAAAAACAAAATAAAAGAATAAAATCTTTATTTAATTTAATATATTAAGAAAAGAGAAAACCAAAAAAGCAGAAGGAAAAAAGTAGTGGACAAAAAGAGTAAACTTATTGCAACAGAAAATCAACAGAAGATTAAGTACAAATACTGCTTTTTTAAAAAAAGACAAATTTGTCTAGGACATATTTCTAGCAAGCTCTCAGGTGATGCCAATACTATGGCTACAAGGATTACACTTTGATAACGAGGCTCCATTCCATAGTGTCAAGCTTTGGAAATATATCTTGGCTTTATCCTCAATAATTTCATAAGTATTTCCATTTCCATTCAATGGGACTATGTCGAATAGTGTTAAGAGACTATGTCTCATTTAATCTCCATGGCATTAATATCAGTAGGTCCAGAAACTGAGCAGAGAGGGAACAGTGACAAGCTCCAGGTCTCTCCCAGTCCTGCTAGCTCTGTCCGTGTTCCTATACCAGGCTTTCCATAAGGACTGTGAGAGTACGCAAGGACTGTGGGAGTACGCAAGGTAGTCATCTAGGTGATTTATCCTAGATGACTTTTTTCTTTGAATCTAATGTGTTTTTATTGTAGAATCATTCTATTTTTAATATGTTTTAATTTCAGATTAAAGTTGAAATTGACCTGGGCCCCTTACAAAGCTCTGACTAGTTTTGAATACTGGATCTGATGTTCTGGTGTCTTTCTTTAGCAAATGATGAGCATTTGAAGCATTTATTTATTTAATTTTCAAAATTACTACTCCCTGTAATAGATTCTTTTTTCAATAGATTCCTAATAAATGTTATTATAATAAAAGCTTCAGGATATCTCTAGTAAGGAAATATCTTTCACTTTCCTTAAATCCATATTTTCCCAATTTACCTGGCTATAAAATTTATAGTTTGGAAGATAAAACTTTTCACTTTGTCAGAGATTCTGAATCATTAGATACAAATATACATTTATTTTCAATTGTCACAAGGTACTAAGCATCTCATTTGACCCTGAAAACTGCCCTCTGAGGTCTGATAAACTCCTTTTGAAGGGTGGAGGTTCAGTAGAGATGTTTGAGATACTTAATTTAACACAGAGCTCCAATTCAAATTAGGGTGCTTCATCAAAAAAACAGGTCACAAATCTTTTGGGGGTGTCCTACTGCTTTTCAGTCCGCAACACTATCCTTTCCTTAAGACAGGGATTAATTCAGCTCATTATGACCTCACCCGTTCAAAACTAGAAAGAGAAGATGCTGGCGTGCAGAATGGCAGCAACAAATTCTAGCACATTTTACCAAGAAACTGAATGCCCAGAAGGGTGTGTTTGTCACCTAATAAATGTGGCTCAATCCCAGAGAGACCTCATTCTCAGAGATTTTAATGAATTTTACAGGTGTTTCTCTGCTTGCTTTTTCTTTTTCCTCCAGGGCAGCTTGGCAAAGCTGATGAATAAGAGTCGACAGGCAAGGGATTTCTGACTGGCGGGCCTTAGGTGAGAAGATGGAGAGTGCTGTTAGCCAACAACACTGAATCTCATTTCTAAAATCAAATGAGAATAATAATGACAACAAAAGACCTGGAATGCCACTTTATTATGCCTCATTGGGTTTACAGTTCTTGGCAACAACACAAAGAAAAATTCTGAAATCAGATTACGACAATCTACATGACAAAAATATTATCAAGAGGTGGTGGAGACTGGAAATTATTAGTGGCTTTCATTATCCACAATGCTGCTGAGAGCTTTATCTGTCTTCACCTTGAAGTTCTGGAGAAAACCTGACTCTTGTTGGCACCCTTAGGTTCTGCTGCAGAAGAATCTTGCTATTTAATAAGCATTGAGCTCTTGAGGTTATTTTAGAATGTTTTCCTTTCCTAGGTGCCTGGGGTTTGCTCTTCGGAAAAGAAAATGATTTGAGACAATCTAGAGCTATTTGTTATATAAAGGAACATTTTGCCACATTTAAAATTGCAAGGTTCTAAGGGGCTTGCATGGAATGAAGGATGTTAGCTTCAATATCAGTTCTTCTTTTCTAATGTGACCTCGCTTGCTTTGAGAGTCTTTGCTAGGGTGATAGATCATAGGACCTATGTCACCTGCTGGTGACAGAGATCAGAAGGAATGCATAAAAGGAGCTGCAGCCACATTGGGCCTGTGATGATTGGTAGCTGGATTCTTATGGCAAGTCTTATGAAAAATTTGCTGAGAGCAAGTTGCTGTACTCTTCTGGAATTTTAACTCTAAGACTGCACTAACAGTTTACATATTAGCCCTGCACTAGAAATGCAAATGAATGATTCCAGTTGATGTTCACGTTTTCCCAAAGGTCAAAGTTACTTCGATGGGCTGACAGCTGATTGAAAACCAGTTACAAAGACTGGCCAGAGAATGTGATTTTCCCAAATGAACTGAAGTTGACAGACTATCAGTTCTTGAGCTTCTAACTTCTCTTATTTATAAATGCATTTTTATGCATGTAGTGCATATGTTTCGATTGCTTTTTGTGTTACCATCCCGAATCACATGTCTTTACAGCCCCTATTCTAATGTACTATTTCACCAACTTTGAAGTCTTCACCTCAAAGCATCAGTTTAAATATGAACCGAATGAATTTCACCTAACTGCTTTCTCACTATATTTCTGCTACCTCTGACTGAGTGTATGTTAATTAGTAAAGTGGGATTTGACAAGTGTAATTTCAGGTAATTAAGATAAGCTAATTTGTCTTCCAATGTTTTTCAGCATCTTGTCTTTTCTTTTTATTCTTCTGACCTTTAACTAGACCGTTTCTTTCAAAATGATGCCTTAAATGATTTATTTTCATTTATTTATAATTTGAAATGCCACCAGATAAAATCATTTTGCTTAGGCTGATTCTACCTGAGAAAAATTAAGTTTCTCCCAGACCCTTGTCTGCTGCCTCAGGGTGGCCCTGCTCCAGTCACCAAAAAGAGCCACTCCCATGTCCTTCTTCATTCAGAGGAACTGGGTTATTGACACCCAAATCTCTCACATAGAATCTGAAATCGTTCAGAGGTAACAAATACTACAGTTAACCCTCAACTCTTCTTAGACTAGGTGCTTAGAATTACAAAGAGGATGAAAAAAAATGAAGAAGATTCTGACACACTATTCCTGATTTTAATTGTGGGAATGAAGAGTATTTCTCTTTGAGTATCCAAATGTTAGGTGTGTGTGTGTGTGTGTGTGTGTGTGTGTGTGTGTATTTGTGTGTACATATTGTTTATGTGTGAAAGTATACAAAAGTGTGCATGTGTGTGTATGTCTGATCATGTATTTGTAGAAAATTATTTTTTAAATCTTATAAGCAAATTATCTGTTTCTGAATCATTTCCTCCCTTTTCTGATAATTTATAGTAATTACAAGTTTTTATGTTTTGTTTATTTTCAAGTATGTTATCTTGGTAGTGTTGGGAAACAGTTTTATGCCCATTATATATCAATTTGGCAGCCTCTTTTATTCTTATGAAAGAGAGTTAACAGCGATTCTATTTGTGGCCTGTGCATCAGGGAGGGCCCTGTTACATTTTCTGCTACTTACTACCTGTACAGTCTTATACAGATACTTGGCCTCTGCTATGGTGTCTGTCCAAAGTTCACATATCCTGTGACAGTTCTGGGCGATGTTGGCTGGTGCAAATGTGTGGTCAGAGTTCCCGGAAATAGGTTAAGTCTTCTGGTGGGACTGGTTAACGCCTTAGGGAGTGAGTGACTTCTCACTCTGTGGTACTGAATTAAGTTCTGTGAGAGTGAGTTGCTAGAGGGCAAGTTTATCTTTCACGTTTTGCCTATTCATACATTCCCACTTAACCTTCGGACTTCCACCATGGTGTAAAGCAGCACAGGGATGTTGCTGGATATGGCAACCAACCTGAGACTTCCCAGCTTCCAGATCTGTGTGCCTAAGGACCTTTCTTTGCTCTGTTGATTATCCAATTTCAAGAAACATTTTATAGCAATGGAAAATGGAACAAGACAGCCTCATTAAAAGCTATGTTTCTCATTCGCAGAATAGAGAACTTGTAACTGAGTAGCCTATTGTAAGATGAAATAAAACATAACGCAGTGTTTGGCATTTATTGAGTATTTGTAAATGTTACAAATATTACTGTTTTTGCTATAATTACTATTAGTACAGTTGACACTAGTACCCTCACTACCAGTACAATGAGTATGTTACAGTCTTTCTACTTTCTGTTGTTTCTGAGGTCTCATGCCTAATAATCTCCAACTATGGTGGGAATGTGCATATCAAAATAGGTTATCTTAATGATGGATACTTTAAATAAAAGCTTAGCTTTTAAGAATGAATTTTTTGCCAAATTTCTGGGAAAAATGTAAAAATGTATTTGTAATATGAAAAATTGGTCCTAATTTAACTTGTTTCAGGTAGTTCTATTAAGTTTTATTAATATGACACTAATTTATAAATCTAATCCTGGAATCCTAATTGGGAAAGAAAACTAGCTGAGTATTGTAACTGAAACATTTTTGAAAAATTAGTTCAGAAAAAAATAACATTTAAATATCTGTATATGTCAGGTGTTTTTCTTTGAAATGATAGTTTATGAAGTTCTAAACATATGCATATTATTCATATTATTCTGAGTATACACAGGAAGTTTGTGAGGCATAGCAAGTTAGTATTTATCTCTGTGTTTGTTTGTCTGTCTGTCTGTCCGTCCGTCTGTCTGTCTGTCTGTCTGTCTGTCTGTCTGTCTCTCTGTCTCTGTCTCTTTCTGTCTCTCTGTCTCTGTCTGTGTCTGTCTGTCTGTCTCTCTTTCTCTTTCTCTCTCTCGTATTTTAGGACAGAGTGTATGGGGTCTACAGGGCCTCACTGTATAGATTGGATTCGTAGTCATCTTCCTGTTTTGAGCCTCCCAAGTGCTGGGATTACAGGCACTCGCAACCACGCCCGGTCTCAATTAGCGTCTCAGCGCGCCCGGGACAGGGCTGGCACAGCATGCCAAGCATTGAATCACAGCCGCTGCATCTACCTAAGCAGGCGCTTTAATCCTCTGAACTATTTGACAGGCCCTTGTACCATCTCTTATGAAAGTCTCCCTGAAAAACTAAAGCGGAAGATGCTGAGTTTTCACTGTATGACTTTTGATCTAAGTTCACCTAAGCAGGGGAAAGATGATGGGTTTCAGCTTTGCAAACCAGGGATCTCTCTTTGTATCTCTGGAGTTTTCTCACTATCTAAATCAGTCATACATTAATTTCCAAGTGTTGTTGTTAGCTGAGACCCAAGACTGAGTAAAAGTTCCCCAGAAAACTATAATTGAAAAAGCAAAAGTATTTTCTCTGTAGCCCTAGATAAATGATATTAAATTTCACCCTTGATACCGCATTTCTTTCTTTTACAGAAGGTCCAGAAATAAGGGATGCTATAGGGCTGCATATCTAGTAAGAGAATGATTTTTGTATTTAATCTGAAGGCTGCCTGGGGTGAAAGATTTTTTGTGGCTAAAATCCTGTTTAGAGAGACAAACATAAGGACCACTACCCTTATGTGATCTAACAAAGATCTCACGTCTCAGTTTGCCAAAGGCATACATTTAAGTGATCCTGAGGGAGTTAGTGTCCTTCCTCTCATGTCAAGGTGTTGTGTGTTTACGCATGGTAGACCACTTGCAGAGATCGTAGGAGAAGAGGACTGGAATTTAAGAGCTCCAATTTCTTTGCCATTTTCGACACCCTCATGCTGTTAACTGTTGGCTGAAGAGCTGTCTCAAAGATCAGAAGGGTTATCTTTCTCTCCACAGGGCTTATTCTTTCTCTATTCTAGCAAAGAACTATTTTCTGCCATTTGTATTGTTTTGATGTTCACCTAGAATATGCCTGTGATCAACGTGATAACCAATGCTGCTCATGGCTGTTACAAAGACACAAAGAATCTGACCTTCTTTTTGAGTTCTGACCCAAGTGGAAGACTTACATGGAAGCCTAGATTTTGGAGGAGGCAAATTTAAAAAGGGCAGAGAGATCAGTCAGACTGTGTTTTGTTATGAATTTCCATGAAAAGAAAAAGAGCATGCTTTTCATCAACCTTTGGTCTGTATCACCGTTAGGTGACAGTGTTTCTGATAAACGTATTGTGATTCCTAGGACCTGAGTTTATCCCTCCTGTTGTCAAAAAGAATATAAGTTACCAATGTGTTCAAACAGTCTTCATCCCTCATTTACTAAATACATCTGTGGCAAAAAGACAAGCCTGATGATAACATGAAAGTACCCTGTGGTGGTATATTTCTAACCAGGCTTTCCAAGGCTTCAGTATTTCTCTCTCTCTCTCTCTCTCTCTCTCTCTCTCTCTCTCTCTCTCTCTCTCTCTCTCTCTCTCTCTCT
>NW_004524616.1:6751309-6768755 GCF_000260255.1 Octodon degus
GACACTCCAATTCTACATGGCACCATATGTGTTACTACAATTTTAACCATTCTTTTGAGACCTGACCTCTCTATGAATTTATCAGGGTAGAGAAAGGAAGGCAACAGCCAGGAGTTGGCCACTACACCCCATCTCCAGCCCTGCCTGCAAGGTTGCAGTATCTTCATTTGTCATTGTACATGCCTGCATGTACCTGGCTATGGCAGGAACCTGCATTCAAACTTCTGGTCAATTTCAGGTGTGAGTTCTCCAGTCCCAGGGGCAGAGGGTTTCTTAAGCCTCTGACAGCCGCTTATTAATGGATGTGCCCACTTTCTTCTATGTGAGATATTTAGGGAGAAAAGGGAAGGAAATATCTGATTTCCTCTCCCTATAGTCTTTTCAAATTTCCCTTAGTTGCCTCTTGTGTGCATTATAAAGTGATTTATTCTGATATTCTAGGAAGTGGAGGTAAGAAGAGAGCAAATTTGAGCCCATCTTGGGCAATGCAGTATGACCCTATCTCAAAAATAAAAACTGAAAAGCCTTAGGATGCAGCTTTGTATGGTGGTCTTGGGTTCACTCCCTAGTACAATCAAAAGAAACAAATAGATAACTAAGATTTGCATTAAATAATTGATATCATTTTATAATGCCTTAAAGAGTAGAAGGGAGATTGTGATGATAATAGTAGGTATAAAAAGTGAAAGTTTTTTTTTTTTTTGTAACCCTGCTAGATAGCAGACATTTCATACACTCTTTCTTTTGTCTTTTTTATTTTATTTTAGGGAAGGGTCTACAGGGTGTTCAGGGTCTCACTACTAGATGGGACTCATAGTGACTTGCCTGTTTACAGCCTCCTAAGAGCTGGGATTACTGGCGTGCACCACCAAGCCCAGTCTTAATTGTAGTCTCAGCACGTCCCAGGGGCTGGGCCTGCATGGCAGGCCTAGGGATTGAACCCCCGGCCCCTGCACCTGTTTGCAGGTGCTTTAATCTGCTGAGCTATTTGGTGGGTCCTTCTTACTTTTGTCATGTAATATAGACATCCATTCTATCACCCATTACTTTATAAGTGATTATTATTAGGTACAAGGCAACAGCAATGGGACTCTAGGGTCTGAGTCCTAATTAAAGAAGAAAACAAAAACAGTCAGAGAGAGGCTAAGTTGCCTGCTGAAGTTAGACTTTTCTAAGTGGAGAAAGAATTCAAATCCAGAAAAGTTCATCAGATTGGTCCCTGAAGATTTGCTCTCTATAGATGAAAAATAGCAATTGTTAAGGACTTTGAAAAGTAATTTGATTTTTGTAAGGACCGCTGTTAGTTAGATCGGGTTTCCCTGTGTGGTTCCCAGATGTAAAGGTTATCTTCATATAGTCTGTGTGGAAGCAAAAAGATACACAGAGACCATGACTGCTTCTGTTTTCCTCTCTGCTTGCAGTTTTTCATCTTACCATCTCCGTTCTCCATCAGGTACGAGAGCCAGTATCTTTAACATCCTTCTCATCCCCTCTCCTTCCTCCACCATTTATTTCCTCATCTTTGATAAGCATAAATCACAAATTCCTGGTTTTATGCAGAATGTTTTGTTAGCTCAGCCTCACAGGCACTTCCAACCATATTATTGATTGCAGCCCAGTTGTGTGGGACAGATTTGGAATTTCTGCCATTAGCTTCTCTGGATGTTTCACTCAGATTCAGTAAGATTCACATATACGATTCTGTTCTGATCTACATAAAAGTAATTTGTAATTTATGTTGTACTTGCACGGTATTTCTATTGATACCTTTTAATTTCTAATAAAACTAATGATTTGTGACATGATTTATGCAGATATTAGGAAAGTTTTCTTTCCTGGTTTTCTGTAGAATAAATTCTAAAATATTTTGTTCAGTGTTTTTAAAAGATTTAATTTTATATGTATTTTTGTATCCCACTGTTTTGGGTATTACTGAATGGCTGTATTTTCTGGCTGAAAACCATCCTAGCATGAATTTTTGATGTTTTTTTAGTGAAGATATAGGAGAATGGAATTACTGCTTAAGGGCTATTGAATAACACCATAAAAAACATCAGACCTTCAAACTTGTAACTTTGCAAATATTCCCGTAATGACTTAATGGGAGTTTCTCTACTATTCTGATTTGCTTTAATAGAAAGGCGTGTTGAGAATAGCTCTGGTGTTATAATTCATGACTAGTTCCTCCATTATGAAGTGAATGAAATTTTTATTCCTTTCAGAAAGGAATCTCCACTCATGAGACACTTCCATTGCCACAAGAACAAATGAAAATTTAGGCTTCTTAAAGTAGTGAATGCAAGAGTTATGTTACATTAGTGCAAGAAGCTACTTTACCTGCCTTATACACATATTCAAGTTGTTTGACTATTCATTTAAAAATATTTATGAAAATATCATTGATTCATAAGGAAAATAAGATGTTTACCTCAGCTGGAAAATTGTTCAAATTAACATTAAGTTTTAAAATAATCATTTTGGTTAAAAAATATTTTTGCACTATTTCCCATACAGAGAAGAAAATTGGTGAGTGGTAAAGCACATAGATTTTCCTTCATTTTGTATACTGCCCAGATCTGTCCACCATGTTTTTGTCTCAGAATTCTGCTCCTGTTATATAAATAGTATTTTACTATTGATAACTTATGTTTTACCAATGTCTCAGCATGTGTTTTACTTTTTCAAACCACCTACGTCATTCCTATTAGAAATTTATACCTCCAATTTTTTTGTCTATAGTCACAAATACTCCATAATGACACTGAAACAGATTAATGCTGTATTCTGTTATGTTATTCTAAAACGTAAACCTTGTTTGAGCACTGAGTTATAAATTATTTACAAAAAATCCCAAAATGAACATCTTCCTAAAATCAAGAGGAAAAAATTGCAAGCTGGAGTCTACATTCTAGTATCAGAAAGCTCAAGCATAAATTGTTTTCTACTGCCAGAAAAAATAATTGCTTTCAAACATAGAATTGAGTACATAGAAATCTAAAGATTTACAAGAGGTATATTTAAAAATTGTCCTCACTTGGAATATTCGCTATGAGTTTGAATTTAACTGGTGGAAGGTTTTAATTTAATTCTTGGGGTATTTTTTGGCAGATGTTTTAAGGTGACCTATAGGAAGAACACAGCTGCACTCACATACTGACTCAGTTGTCTGTCAGAACACATGAAGAGAGTTTCTGACAGGAAGTAGAGGACAGAGAACAGCGATGTCCTCCTTGCACCTCCAGTGACCTACTATAACCTTCTGCAATCAAATTGCCCGTTAAGTCTTATAAACCAAATGAAGATTCAAAATAATTTCTGAATGACCTAATGAAATAGAACATTGATATGTTGCTTTATTACATGTGCCATTGACATGTTTATGCTATAAATGATTTACAAACACATTTTTAAAATCAATGGCTGTTAGACAAAACATGATCAGTAAGTTAAAATAAACATCTTTACTATCACTACAGCATACTGTAACAGAGGATAAAATATGGATGAAATTCTATACAATCTATAATAACTAGTCCCATATGTAATGCACTGGAAAAGCTACATGAGTGCACAAACATATATGTACACATATATATATATATATGTGTGTGTGTATGTTCTCTCTATATACATATGATAGACATGTATACCTACATGTACATATTTGTGACATTTTGTGCACGTTTCTATTATTTTATGTAAACATGAGTTGTGTGGTTTACTTTATTAGACCTGTAATAGCAAAAAATTCATTTATTTAATGATTTTTCTATGATAATACAAGAAAGGAACATTTACTGCACATTTAAAGGCAGCTGTTTTAAGAACTAAGGTTTTCTCTGAGTCCCTTTGAATGCTGTTTTTCCTACAGGATTCTCCCCCTTCTACCTCTTACTCTCTGGTCTCCTTCTGAGTTACAAAATATCACTGGCACCCCTTTGTGAGCTACACAAATTGCTTATAATTTGGGCCAGTGCTACTGAAAGTAATCTGATTCTGGAATACAAATGGACAATTTGTCTACTGCTGTTAAGAGATCTATAGGAATCAAGGTACGCAATGATGTATTTTTATAGGATTTTGGTATTTCATTTGTATGGATACTTTTTTCTGTTTTATGAAAGTATTAGTCTAACATGGATTAGAAATTGTTAAAAAGAAAAAAATGAACAAATTTTAGATATTCACCATAGAAGTTTTGGAAAGTGCTACCTATGCTATTGTTTCTTAAATCTAATTGCATATCAGGGTTCCACAGAAGGAATACTAGAACTTCTTAGAACTCACATATACTTAATGATTGGAACTTAGGCTTTGTATCAAAAAATATTGAAGCAAAACAAAATGAATCCCAGGTTATTAGATGCATACTATGTTTGGAATGCATTTAACCAACACCTATTTAACTATTGCTACTGATTACATCAAGTTTATTTTTGAGTTTGGGTGATTCTTCTAGAATGTACAGCCACAGGAACATTAATCCTGACTTTCACCACTATGTCTTCAGCACCCAGACAGATGATACATGTAACAAGAACTGAAAGTATCAGTTGAATGAATGAATGAATGAATGAGTGAATGAATGAATACATCTTAGTCCCTCTTCTAGATTGTAGGCAAAGTAAAAAAAGATGTTGTAAGTTCTCTTTTATGCCCTCTACCAGCTTCTTAGGATGGGACTGATTTTTTATGGAAATACCCTCATGGTAAGAATGGCATTGTACCCCTTCTATGTTTGTGTGACCCATCAGCAAGGGAATTTCTCAGCACCCTTACATTGCTATCCCAAGTCCCACCTTGTAATACAGTTTTTACCAGGCAGAAATGCTCAGGTACTTACTGGTACATGAACACTGTGGAGAAGTTAATATTGACTGTGAAGAACTTGCCAGAAGAGTCCCCTATTTGTGGCCTAGATGTTTCTTATTTGTAAAACAGGCTGCTGCTGCTGCTATTTAGCTGGTTGCTTACCTTGTAACACTTTTTTTTTGCCAATACTAGGGATTGAACCTAGTGCCTTCACTCTGAGCTCTATCTTACCTCTTCACTATTATTTATTTTGGGACATGAACTCAAAAGGTTATTAAATTGCCCAGGCAGGGCTCAATCTTGGGATTCTCTTACCCTAGCCTCCCAGAATGATGAGGTCATGGGCATGTATCATCATCCTTAGCTATCTCGTAACAATCTTCACATGAACACACAAATCCCCTTTAAGTTCTAGTCTTTTTCCATGTCATTCCCTTACTCTTACAAACAAACCCATTTGCTCCCCTTTCCAAGCCCTCCTGTGTCTGTTCAGGCTGAGAAACAGCTACTGCCATTCTCCATCAGAGCTAATTGCAGTGCCTGCTGCTCCACCACTCCGAACTTCTGTTTCCTATCATTCTTCCTGTTATGTACTAACGCATCAGTCTATGTTGTTCTTCCTCCCAGAATGAGATCCTCCTGGGAGCTGTGTGTAACTCATTAATTTCTGTGTTGCCTTTGCTTACCTCAGTGCCAGTTTCAGGATGGATATTCTGGAGATGCTCTTTAAATCAGATTTAGGGATGTTGGTATAGGAGAGAAGGACGACTAAAGTGCCTTCTATCCCACAATTATGAAAGGATGATTTTCTCCCCCTCTAGATTGAAAGGAAGCTTTGTCAATGAGCCCTGCTTCCCTGGGGTCTGTAGGGAAGCAACTGCAATCTGCATTGTTGTGGGGCTATTCAGTAAATTACTTTCCTTGCCTCTAAAAATGCATATTTCCTGGACATGTCCTTTAGTTTTATCCATATCCAAGTATAAGCAATCACCATGCTGCTGTTGAATTTAATCCTTCCTGATTTTGAAAAAAGAAACACATTTCTTTTAATACTCTTACCTTTTCTACAACCTTGACGTAAGTATCATTCATTTTGTCAAGTACTGGATATTAAAAATTCAGTCAGTGGTCCATCACTGATATTGCCTTTAACACTAGAGTTGTAAAACTTTCTGAGGGTCAGTTATTGTGTTTGCATTTTCAAGAATAATTTCTTTTTGTCTTTTAGTCCATCAGGCTAGGAAGAACTCTTCGATGGCATGATTTAGTGTATAGTTTACCCTTGCACTAAGGGTGCAGTTATCTGGATTACTTTCCAAATCCCCACCTTGGAGGAATGAGGATGTCTTTGGTCCATGTTTAGGCCACAACATCAAAAAATAGCTTGAGGTTTGGAGCAGCCAGCAGATGTCTCCACGTGGAAGCCAGCTGGCTAGTGGTCACTCGCCTCAGTGAATTCCATTCCTTTTTTCATTTTTTTTTTGCTCTTGATTATTGCTTATCTCCTTGATGCCTAGGAAAGAATTTATAAGGAATTGTATTGATTTTGTGGAAATTTGCTTGTTTTCCATTTATAGCCACAAAAGTATGAAGAGTAAAATAAGTGTAGTGACCTGGGGGCAGTTGTGTGTGTGTGTGTGTGTGTGTGTGTGTGTGTGCGCGTGCACGTGTGTGTTTGTGTGTGCATGTGCGTATGTGATTTCATAACAATAGACTTAGAAACCGAAGCATATTTTCTTAGTGTAGTGTTTTAGATTTTGACAGATGATTTGACAGATGATTTGAATGGTGGTTAAACTACTTTCTTAGAATGGAAGAAGAAAAAGTACTCAAAGAGAAGTCAGAAACTGTAATTCAATGCATTATTTAGCCTCAAGGATAATTGTAAAAATAATGAAAAATATTTAAAAAGGGCAATTACCTTATAAAATTAAAAGGGAATTTAATTTTCTAATAACTTAATAAAATAAAGGTCAAGAAGAATCTCCTCTTTTGGTTTTGGGGATGATGTGAGGCCTTCATTATATTCTTTTTTTAAAAATTTTATTTATTTATTTATTTATTTATTTGTGTGTGTGTGTGTGTGTGTGTGGCCAGCTCAGCCCACCAGGGGGTGAGGCTGGCTGGCATGTGGTGCTGGGGGATTGAACTACGGTCCCTGTGCTTTGCTAAGCTTGTTCTAAGTAGGAGTTTTAGACCACTGAGCCATCTCTTCATTATATTCTTATGTGGTGTTTTTGAGATGTGTACATTAATGTAGAAATGTGGGTTGAGTTTGCCATGTGCATGAATTGCTACATATTTTTGTTTCCTTTTATTCTTCATAGGACTTTACCCTCTTGGTTTTTATTCTCTCATTTTTTGAAGTCTTCTATTTATCATTAGCTAATTTTGCTTCAAGTTAGTTTCTTAATCTGTTTTCTTCTTTGTTGTTTTCTTCCAATTCTTCCCCCTCACAGACACTAGAATTCTTGCTCACAGATAGTTCATTCTTTTTCTTCCCTAGCCATCTACTTCTTCTATTCCTTCTCTCAGTGACAAAACTATTTTTACAGAAATGTTTTTCTGCTTCTTAATATCATACAACCAAGAAACATATGAAAAATCTTGGAAACTTGGGGAAAAATGAATAAAAGCTTGTTGAACAATAGTTATTTTTAAAATGGAGGGTTCTAGATTAAACAAAGACCTCTTTGATTTCATTAAAATTGGTGGATCCAATTGAAACAAAGATAATTAAAAGGATAAAAACATTAATGGAATCTAGTTGATTGTTTTTCCTAATAACCACATAAATTGAAATGGGTAGTTTTCAGTCTTTTGAAAAGATTTTTAAAGGATAAATTGGGGACAAGAGCTGAAGCTGAAAACGAAGGGTCAATTTCTTTGGTGCCCAAGTAAGCAAATGCATTTCTGAAAACAAATGTACTGATAGAAGCAATAATGAATTTGTATAATTTCCCATGTGAATGTTCACAGGCTCATGATACTTTGAAGGTCGCTATGTAGATTAACACATGTTTAATCCTCACAACAGCTATACAGATTAATTATTCTCCACTTTATTTTAAACCTGGGGAAACTGAGACCTAGACTGATTAGACAAGTTTCCTTGGGTCCTGTTGCTGGCAGTAAGAGGTATCAGTATTTAAACACAGGTACACCTGATTCCAGATCTGATCTTGTAACAAAAATGAAGCAACTACATGTTTCACAACCAAAAATAAAAAAATAAAATGTCGTTGTGATTCATGTGATCCTTTCTTTTGTAGAGACTCCTTGGTCTCTTGGTGTACCCTGGGGAGAAACTGAGGTTAGAATGAGGAAAAGACAGAAAAGAGACAAGAGCTGGGTTCAGGTGAAAGCTCCTGCATCTAATGGGCAAAGGACCTGAACAGCAACAGTAGGGACAATTATTTATTTATACTCTTGAAAAGTTAGTATCATGAGACACAAAGTTGCCTCATGATTAATGACCAAAAAATTGTCCAGGCAGGATGATTGTCTCAAGACTGAGGTAGCTTGACTGCTTTAGGCACTGTGGCCCTGTCCTGTCCTCACACAGATGGCCAATTTCCAACTTCAGCCACTCCCTATGTATTTTAAGCATTAAGAAGGAAGAAGACTTAGATGTCATTCAGATTCAAATAGATCTCAGAAGGGATCATGTCACTCTTCATTTCATACTCAAGGAATCTACTTCTCAAAGATTGGAAGAATCTAACTCAGGGATGTTGTTTGGCTTTGGTAGAATTATAACCAGTTGCTCTGATGGTGAAATTGCTACTCTGTATCTTCCATAAATTACCTTCTTGCTGGTTTCTCACAGCAATAGAAGCTTAAATGCTAAGGATTCTTTGGAGCAAAAGAACTGTGTGTTCAGAAACCCTCCCCTAACAGAGAAGTGTGTTGCTCAGAGGGAATGACACAGTGGTCACTTACTCTGATCTTGGATTTTCATCCAATGACTTTCTTCCATCTCTACTGTCCAGGAAAAAGGAGTAGTTCAGCTTTAATGACATCAGTCACAGATTTTTAGCCTGGTAAAAAAATACATAGGTAGTTGCTCTCTCAGTGTTGCTTGTGCTGCAAAATTGCTCATAAACATCTAATTCATCACACTTTAGAGATCAGTAGCAAAGTAAATGAGGTCACTGCACTGTTTGTTGCTTATGTTGGAGAAGATTTTGTTCTATTGTCTTCAGCAACAATACAGGTGAAGGTTAATCCTATACAGTCTCTTCGTGGAAGCACATGGAGCTGGAGCATTCACATTCAGACGAAACTCTGAAGTGAGTGTGCAAAGAATCCTTCTCTTCCCATGCAGAGAGCCCTGTCATTTGAAGGCAAGCACAGAAAGGTGTGAAGTAAATGACATAGAGGAATAATTTTCTTTGGCACCCTGTTGCTTTCTAAACTTTGCTATACATCCAAAGTTGCCATTTTTCTATTGCTTCTGAGGATTAGGAATTTATATGCTTAATAAAATCTGATACTGTTGGAAGATCTGCTCATTATGGGCTTGGGAACTCTTTTATTAGGAGTTGTGGATTGGTCAGGGCAATCTCTAGTCAATGAAGTGTATTCATACACAATTTTGGGGTGTACAGAGGAAATTTCCATCATAATCCAGCCCCCTGGAGGAAAATTAAGCTTTTACTAAATTTGTGTCAAGGAATTTGCAACTTAGCATTTCATATTCATTTTTCCTAAACCACTGTAGTAAAATAATTTACATGGTAAACAAAAGACTTGATGAAACAGTATGCTTCTCTGGAATTATGGGCACTGACAACATTGAACATGCAGTACATACTGGCTCATTTAGTCTTTTAAAGATTGTAGAGATTAAGGTTCCCTCACAATCAAAATGCAATTGAATCATTAACCTCACTGTACTGTGCAGATGCCTGCGAATTATATTCTGCCATTAGGAAATTATTAAATAGCCTAAATCACTGTAATTTGACACTCATCTTTTGTTTTTCAGGGAGAACAGGGCTATGCTCAGGACCTTCAGCTTCCTGTGGAGTTCGGCACAGACACTGAGCTTTGTGTTTGTGTTTCCCTTGAGAGCTGCTTCCCAAGAGCTCTGAAATTGTCCTCAGCTCTTCCTAATTTAAAGAGAAAACATCTTTCATCAATTTCAACTCTTTTGTGCTGGGAATTTTAGAGTGTACTCTGTTCCTCAGTATGTTGGAGTAGCAAGCGAGAGGGTTGCATGAGAATAATTGTGTGAGAGATGCATTTATACTGAACAAGAATATTTCTTCCAGTGGTTCAAAACTCTTTCTTCAGTTTTGTTTTAAATTTAGGTATAAATCTACATTTTACCTTTATCCTATTGCAGATGTGCTTTGGGCAACCACAGGACCCTACCTGAAAGCAAAGAATACAAATACAGACACGGATAAGTAAAAGAAAATTGTACTTATAATAAATATATGTGCACATGTATAGATTTTTTCCTACAACAAAATCCCAATCTCACTGTAAACTTTACTAACTGTACATTTTCTTTCATTTGTTATTCCTACTTGCTTTCATTCCCTGAAAATATTTAGTTTTCCCTATAAAGTGAGCCATTGGTCAAAAATTTTTATTATGAATTACGTTCTATTTATATAAGTTTAGCAGCAGCCTGAGACACAGGCTTCAGAGAGCAGAACATGGGAGAAGGCGTTGTACAGTGGTTCTGGCATATGAAATCAAACTATGAGCTCACCCTGGACTTAAGGAATAAGAAACAGTAGGGCACAGTGATCCAGTGAAGCAACTCCTCATAGTTGTTCAATTCTGATTCATGATAAAGCCTGAAGACAGAAAAGACTTTTTAATTTTTTTAAAGAAAGTACAACATAGTATTAAAACAGAAAAATTACAAGTGATACAGAATTTCACTTAACAAAGTAATATGAATTTTACAGTATTTGTTGTAATTCATATGTTGTCTTCCAACAAGTTATTCATATTACCAGATATATGCATGCAAAATTGGGAGAATAAAGAAAGAAATACATAAAAATTAAGAGGAGAAAAAGGAGAAACAATTGAAAAAAGGAGACAAAACAAATTAAGCATTATCTGCTCCTTTCCATAGGCTGGCAGAAATGCACCATCCAGTCATCCAAACCATTCTGTTTACATACACAGATAAATCTCTTTCCCTCCCCTACTCCCTCTCCTGTCCTGCTCCTCAACTCAGTAACTCTTTCCTTTTTAATAAGCTCATTTCCTTCTACCAGGATCTATTGTGCCTTTCAGATTCCATTTTGAGAAAAAAGATTTTAAAGCTGCGTTTCCTTGTGATACATAAGGACAGCTGTGGCCCGGAAGGTTTGTTGGAGCTTTGTGTCTCTGCCCCAGGAGACTGTGGATCAGTACCACTGCCAGGCCAGAAGTATTATCATGGGAGTGGAAAACATCCCACTTCATGAAGGGCTATTAACAGATATAGACTGACCAGCTAATTCTCCAGCATGCATTTCTCCACTCAAACATATAAGTATTTACTATTCATCTCAAGAGTATAAATAGCCTCTGATTAGAGCAGTTGTTTGGATGTACAGCCGAACAGTCACAAGAATTCTATGCAGCCTGAGGTAGTTCGCTGGGGTCCTACACTCTCTACTGACCACAGAAGAGTGGGTGCTCCGGGTAATTCTGGGTTCACAGGCTATGAAAAACAGACTTCTGAGCAAAGGTGGATTTCAGGCTGCAAGGCAGGAAGGCTGCATAGCTCAGCGGCTATTTAAGAAACACAAGAAAGATAAATAAAATTACAAATACAAAATCTAATGTGAAAATGAATTTTTTTTAGTATAAAAAGAAATCAACACAAAACACATACTGTGAAATTCTAACTGATATATACATCTTTAAGTATAGAAAGCTATTAAACCCCTATCAAAATTATTAAACTGATGTAAATTCATTTTATGACGTTTTGAGAGTTGTTCTCTTTGTTAAGCTTTTCATCTCTCAGCAATCATATTCTTGAACATAATTACAATTTAAAGCAAAAATATTTTAGTTTTTCATTTCATAATGATACAGGGAGAAAAACTGATCTCCAGTAGGTGACCTCCAAATGACCTAGGGAGCCTCCAAATGGCATAGGGAAAAATGATCTCCCAACCTGACCTGCATGAGTTCACATTCTCTAAAAACAAAGAATGAATTTAAAAAAAAAAAAAAAACAGAGGTTATGAACAGAATATATTTATTGAGGGAAAGAAAGCTCCTGTGAGAGAGGGACAGTAGGGAAGCCCCAAGAGGGTTGTTCCCTAGAAGCTGTCTCTTCCAGGGACTTTTATAGGTAAAACCATTCAGGGCTAAGGTGGAGAAACAGGAAACTTGCTTCTGTGGATGTGGGGTGGGACAAAAACTAAGGTCAATCAATGAGATTACAAGCACCATTGCTGAGGTAAAACTGATTAAGTCTGGGACCAAATGGGGAAGGGAGTCATGTAGCAAGGGGAGCATGAATGTAAAACAGGACGTTATCTGGTAGCCATCAGATAAGGATTCTTTCTGGCTTTCTCAGGGTAATGATCAATTCGGGATGCTAATCTTTAGGGAGGTTAGCATTTGTTTGCTCTTTAGGTCTGGTTCACAGCAGGAGCATCAGTCCCTCCCAAAATTGCAAGTTATCTTTGTCTATTGTGCTGTCTCCTTCAAAGGCCTGGCCCTGTCTGCCTGCCTATAATATTTCTGTCTAACTCGACTGCCTGCAACATACAATTTTTTCAATAAAGGGCATTTAATATATTTTATATTTGCATAATTTATATCAAAAGAGGAAAAAGTATGTTTCGCTGGTAATATACTTTGATTTTTGTGCTATTCCTAAATGCAAAGAAATTCCATTTTACAAAGAGTCAATAAAGACACATATTTATTGTACAATTTTAAACATATGATGATTAGAACAATGTTTTCTGCTACTTTCTGACTGAACACTTGAACCACTCCTTCATAGTCTCAGTACTGCATCCTGTAGAAAATTTTGATATTGTAGTATGACCTCTTTCATGTCATCACTCATGATGAGTCAAGTACACTTCAAGATAGGGGTATCCTGGCACCAACATGCTGCACCAGCCCTGCCCTGGGACATGCTGAGCCAGCTGCCAAGATGGGGAGTGGTGGTGCATGCCTATACACCCAGTACTGGGGAGACTGAAAATAGGAAGATTACTATGAGTCCAACCTGCATAGTGAGACCCTGTACCAAATACATTAAAAAAACAAAAAAGATAGGGAAATCTTGGAAGCTATTCCTACATAAAACACACATACATATGGGAATAGCTATATTTTATGACTCATTTATGTACATATTGAGTAGAGACAGCAGACCAACTGATGATGTATGATTATCCTGTGACTCTTCATGAAAGTATATGATCATCTACTAGTGAAGGTCATGACTCTCAAACTTTGTTATATTAGTACAACTCTAGAAGTAGAGAAATGAGAGAGAGAGAGAGGGTGAGGGGAAGGGTAACAGTGAGGGAGGGAGAGAAAGGGAGGAGGGAAAGAGAGAAGCAGGGAGAGAGAGACAGAAAGAGAGAGGGAAAGAGACAGAGAGAGACACACAGAAAGACAGAAAGACAGAGACAGACAGACAGAAAGAGACACAACAAAGATAGAGGGGGAGTGAGCTTGATTTTATGGAGAATTTCTCAATTGTAGGGCTGGCAAGTTCAACATCTGTAGGGTAGCCTAACTTTGGAGTAAGACAATGAAAGATAAAATCTTCTCCATATACAAGTAATGACCAAGATAAATTAACCTTACTAACAATGGTAAACATAGATTTAAATCATTATTAAAAATCCAGTTTTCATTTTTCAAATTAATAATATCACCTTTAAAGTAGGATCAAAAAATGCAGGTGAGATACTAAGGAGACTGTCACTCAAGTGTGAAGCTAGTAGAATTATTGATTGAAAACACTTTCAGAAAGCAATTCGGGAATTTGAACAAAATGTCTTAAAAATGTCTTTACTATGTAGTCCTATAATTTTCCTTCTGTGATCAAGAATATTAAAATAATTGCCAATTCCTATGCCCATAACATAGGTTTATGTGTATAGCTAGCAACACAAGTCTTAAAAAGGAAGTAGTTTAAACAAGTTTAACATTTATTTTATTTATTTATTTATTTATTTATTTATTTATTATTTTTTTGGTGGAACTGGGGATTGAACTCAGGCCCTCGCGCTTGCCAGGGAAGAGCTTATTCCTCTGAGCCATCTCCCCAGCCCCCCAAGCTTAATATTTAAATAAATGTATTGGATATGTACTATTAAAATATTACTGTGAACTTTTTTTAATACAGTGTGTGGTGGGTTGAGTAATGATCAACTTGTAACACCTAGCTGAACTGAGTCAGTGTGGTGCTGGGTGTTGATGGTTCACCTGGGGAGTGTTGCTAACAGCATAAGAAGGAGGAATGGAGAGGAAGAGGCATATTATTGAGTCTCCTGAAGAAGCTGGTCATGCTGGTTTTCCAGATATGAATTCTGCTGCTTTTATCAATAGAGGAGCTTGGGACCTTGCTGTCACTGAGAATGACTGCTGTTCTCTTGATGTGTGTGTGTAGGGAGGAACTCTGACTCTTACCTTGAGCATCACTTCCAGGTTCCAGGGCAGATCCTCAGCCTGATGTCACAGGTCATTCATCCCCCTGGAACAGACTTTCTAGCTCCCATCACTGACCTCTAGGCCTTCTTAATTCAGACTTGATTCAGACTTGCATGAGAGGTAGTTGAGGGCTCCAGGCCCCCAGTTGGGTGTGTGGAGGCATTGCCATGGGCTCTAAGTCTTTAGTTAGACTTGTGCAGGATACAATCTTGGGATCCAGACCCCAGATGGACTCTTCAGGTCTCTATTGTGGGCAGATCTCCTGAACATTTTTGCATTTGACTCTTGGGATGAATATTATAAAATAATCCCATAAATTATGTGGCCTAGGGCTGGGAAGATAGCTCAGGAGAATAAGTACTTGTTTGGCAGGTGTAAAGTCCTGAGTTCAATCCCCAGTACTGGGAAATAAATAAATAAATAAATAAATAAATAAATAAATAATAAAGTGCTCTGTATTAATTGTTTCTTTTCAAACTTTGACTACAATGCAGGGAAATACATTCTAAATTTAAATTTAAGGGGGACTGGGGAGATATCTCAGTATTCTAAACACTTGCTTGGCAAGTACAAGGACCCAGGTTGGAATCCTGATTCTATATGCCATGCCAACCAGGAAACCAGAGGTGGTGGCACACGTCTGTAGTCCCAGCACCAGGGAGGCTGAGACAGGAGTATCACCATGTGTCTGAGCTGTATAGTGAGACCCTGTACCAACTAAATAAAAGATTAAAAAATTAAATTTAAATTTCATTCCTTCTTGGCCTTTTGGCTAAGATCAAGTGTAGTATCTGTTCTTATGAGCTTAATATCTAAAACTTCTGGGGCCAGGGAGATGGCTCAGTGGAATAAGCGCTTCCTTGGCAAGCGTAAGGGCCTGAGTTCAATCCCCAGTTCCACAAAAAAAAGAAAGAAAGAAAGATCTTTCTCTGGTTAATATCTAAAACTTCCTCTATCAGAGGACAATATATTAAACAGATTTTTTGGAACTGGAAGATGGAATAGAAGCTGGCTTCATCCACTTCGTATATTGAACTGGTACAGGGCACCCAGAAAAAAATTAATTTCAGAAGCAATAATAGCTTATTATATATACAATACTACATCTACTCTATAAAGCTTGAGGTGATTATATTAAAATCATAGATAAGATAGCTAAAATAAATTCTATAGTTGGTAGCCAAAACAACTGTTGGGGGAGAGTAAGACTATATTTTCTATCGTTAGGCTTCTAAAAATGAACATATGAGAATGTGATGTGAATAAACAGAAAAAGAAATTGATATAATTAAGTTATTAAGAACAATTTAACATTCTATTCCTTATGTGTTTGTCATAAAGAAGATAACTGGCTTGAGTTTTATTATTCAGTTGAAAAATGTCTTTTGCTCAGATTTGGAAAACATATTTGGCAATTTTTTCTGTTATTAATATGTTTCAAATAGCTGGTTATAAATCAAGATCTAGTTGATTCCACAGGGGGCACATAAGTTTTTCTACCAGCAAGGTGGAATAATAAATTCAATTTTTTGACAGTTTGATGGCAAATACATTTACTCAGAAAAAGCTCATCATTCAGTTGCAATTCATACAAGTTTCTTTGCTACTTGTCACTCTAAGTCAGATATTATTGTAAGGTTTTACAGCCCAGGAAACTGAATTGAGGACCTTGCACATATTGGGCAAATGCTCTACCACTAGATTGTATACCAAACCACAATCAGATACTTTTTAAAATCTTCTACACTCTCAAGTCTTATGAGTATCACTAGAAAAACAGTATATTTGAAATAAAAAGTCTCAATGTATTGAATGGTCCTGTGGACTTAACCTATATAGAACTGACAAACAAAAACCAAAAACCCACCCAAGCAAAAAAACGCTCCCAGCCTTTTCTCCCATTAGCCTTCTAAAAATGAACATATGAGATTGTGATGTGATGAATAAACAGAAAGTGAAATTGATATAATTAAGTTATCAAAAGCAATTTAATATTCAATCCCTTATATGTTTGTAATAAAGAAGATAACTGGCTTGAGTTCTATTATTCAGTTGAAAAAATGTCTTTTGCTCAAATTTTGAAAACATATTTGATGACTTTTTGTTATTAATATGTTTCAAATAGCTGGTTATAAATCAATGACTTTTTCTTTTCAGTACTAAGGCCTAATCCCAGGTCCTTTGCACTGAACTATGTCTCTAGCCTTTTTCACATTTTTGAAATAGGGTCTAGATAAAATGTAAAACTGTAATCCTCCTGCCTCAACCTCCCAGAGTTCTGAGGTTAGAGATGTGAACCACCAAGTGTGGCTAGAATTGGAAAGGGAATTTGGGAATAAAGGGTAATAGGAGGGTGAGCAGGTAAGAGGGAAATAAAATTAAGATTCAATAAATATATGTACCAAGTCCTCAAGGTGAATGTAATTGAATGTACGCTAATCTAAACTAAAAATATGAAAGAATACTTTTCAAATGTGGTATCTAGTAACAATTATTGGTAAAGTGCATATACACAGACACATGTATAGATTAGCAAAGAATACATTTTATTAATTGTAGCTCTTATCTGGCATTTTAAAACGTGTTTATATTCATTCAAATTCATTCATTCATTCAATCTTTTTTATTAAGTAATAAACATGTATCTGTTTCTTTAAATGAGTTCCTTTAACAACCACTGCTGACAGATTTCATCAATCATATTCTCTGCCTTATTTATCAGCTTTCTCCTTAAAGGCATTTGTGGTTTCAATTACACTTGGTTCCTCTAGAAAATACAAGAGAAATTCAAAAATTCTTGAGAGAATTTGAGTGTGAAGCAATTAATTATATACTTCACCCATGATAGCTATGGACTGTAAATAATATACTTTCATAAAAAATTATTCTGAACACCATAGAAGAGTGAATATCATCCCATTTCTTCACTTGACACCCTCCTCTACTGTAATTACCCAAGAGGGTGAGATCCAAATTCACAGCA
>NW_004524616.1:6768990-6788565 GCF_000260255.1 Octodon degus
GCCTCCCACAGAGTTGGGTGGTCTGACTGCAAACTGGGGATCTGATGGTTCCAGTTGCCCATCTGGAGCTCTCTTCAGTGACTGGCATGAGCCAGGATTAGGAAGCCAGTGTGTCTGCACTGGAAGCTGAAGAGTCCATGCTGAAATCCAGGAGATGACATCTAAGGTGAGGGTGCAACCAGGAGCTCCTCTGGGGAACCACCAGCAGATCCATCTTCCTTCATCTCTCCTTTACTTCATCCAGGTGATCAGCTGCCCCTAGGTGGATGTAACACTCTAGAGTGTGGAATTGCTGAACTAAGTTACTTGTGTTTCTCTTGCTCAAGTTGACACAGTCAAGCAACCATCGCAACATGCTCCTACATGCCAGGCTGTGCATCTGTCACCAGGATGAGAAGACCATTCTTCGGTCAGTCCAGCCATCCTGGGACCTAAAAGAGAAGCATGAAAACATTCTTTGCCCAGCCCAGCCAGCAGAACCTGAAACAAAGGCCTCCCAAGTGACTGGAGGCATTGTGGGAATAATTGTTATTTTAAGCTACTGAATTCAAGATAATGCTTTATACAACATTATTTTGGGAATACCTAAGTAAAATGAATACAATTGCTGATGTTACACTGGAGAAATTAATATAGTGTCTTTTGAGTATATTTGTGTGTGTGTGTGTGTGTGTGTGTGTATAACACCTAAAAATGTACTTTTTTAGGTGTTATACACACACACACATCAGAAAACTGTACTTTTAGGAAGCAAGAGACCTTGGTTCTGGTCTTGGCTAATAAGGAAAGTAATCTTTGGCAAGTCCTGTAATTTTTCTGTGCTACAGTTATTTTATTTATAAAAATGAGAAATGTATTGTGATAAACTTAAGAATGACACTCTTACTTGATATGTAGAGTCATAGTTTATGACTAAAATGTATAATTTTCTGAAGTAAAACAGTATCAGTTACTTAAGAATATAAAATTTTTATGTTGTTACTTTGCTTAGCGGTGTATCAAAGTTAGAGTGTTTTAGAACTGCAGGAGTTCTGAGACAGGAATTAGGATACTTGAGGAGAGAGTATGTGATATGGCTAAGGACAGATACAGTTGTAAGATTTGGGAAACCAGGATGAACAGAAATACTTTGATGTCTTCAATGAGGTACAAGATCAGAGGGCTGGGGATGTAGCTCAGTGGCATAGCTCCTAACTGGCAGGTACAAGGTCCTGAGTTTGATTCCTGGTACAACCTCCCAAAAAAAACCACCCCATCAATGAGAAACAAAACAAAACAACTACTTCACTTAGATATTAGCTGGGGATACAGCTCACTGTCACGAGCACCTGCTTGGCAAGAGCAAGGTCATGAGTTCATTTCCCAGTTTATATATTTATTTTTTGATTGATTGATTGATTGATATAAGATCAGAATTGGAAGAAAGAGACACACAATTTTCTTAATTTTGAGTCTGACCCTTTTCTTCACCAATACACTTATTGTACTGTCTAGAAGACTATGCATGTCCCTTGCTGATAATTGTGTTATAACAGCTATGGGTTTTCATAAATGTTATCTAGTAAAAATTTGTCTGCATTTGCCTCTTTTTTGTTGGAGTTAAGAGGTCATATAGTATGCATTTAGGTGCAGCAGACTACTAGTTCTCAAACTACCCTCATTTCTTTTGCCAAAGGTCCAATTTGGGAGGCTTTTAACTAAAGGATAAGATGTTCCACCTTCCCTGGATAGAGTAACAAAGAAGTGAGCTTACAAATATTTTTTCATTTGTATTTATTCATCCTCCATTACATTTTATCGAGGATTTAAAGGAAGGAGTTGCCACCAGGAAGTGAAACTGGGGAATACATGCTTTTAGCTGGTGGCAAACTGCCCAGATTAAAAATGGGCAGGAAGGGAGGTTGGGAATTGGGAAGCAATTAACCATCTCTGTTACAACGATAAATCTCTATATTTTGCTTCTGAATTTGTGGCACTATAAAATACTGGCATTTTGCTAACCTAAATTTCTATGAATTCAACATGTTTTTTTTTCAAATTGTAGCAATATATATGACCACACCCCTTAATGGTCTGTATACTTGTTCAGCGTAGGTATTTCTTGCTAAGTGAGACAGCAGAAGAGAATCAGAATACACTTATTTGTATTTAGGATTTTAATATGTTCGAAATAAAACTATACATCACACCACAGGCATTTAGTTATGTGTTTATGAGATCATTTGTATACTGCTGAGAACAAAAGCACACTACCTGTGGTCACTTAACAAATAGACATTAAGGATGCTGACAGTCACTGTAAGAGCTGGTATAACACAGGTAGAGCATGAGCCAATGAACTGTTAATGTTCTAAATTGTGGAATAATTTTACAGTTGGACCCACCACAAGCAATTTGGAAAAACTATTCTTTTAACTTGAATTACATGCAGATTTTTATAACAGCATCTTAGAATGTCTCCTATCACAAACTCCCTGGATTAATCCTATGGAATGAATGGCTTAGGACAGAAAGGTCAAATTATAAGCAATGATGTTATCATAGGAGCAAGTTACAGGGAACACAAAGAAGTTAGACATGATTTCAGGACTCCATAAAGCACAGCTTTAGGAAAAAGTACCAACTGTAGGGAAATGCTAAAACTCCACTGAAGATATGTACATAGTTGCTATATACATATGTAGAAAGGATGAGTCTGCTGAGAGAAACATGACTTCCATTCCAGTGCAGTGCAGTTGGCCTGAACAGTCGCAGTAAATAAAATCCTTTTCTCTCACATTAGTAAGAATCCTTTCACACATATCAGTTCTTTATGACTGATTATGCTTCGTTATGGTTATAAATTCTTATTTATAGATCTTCAATAACAGGACTCAAGTTTCCCAGACAGAAGCATATAAAACCAGCCAGCACTTGGAGACACCTTGCATATAAAGACAACCTGCCTGAGCCCGGAGAGCCTACTGGAAACATGGTGTCCCAGAAAGGCGCCTTCTCCTGAGCCTGTGAAACTCCAGTTTACCTTCCTCTACTTTTCTGACTGCATCCCAGCTTGTGGGGGTCTCAGCTTGCTCTGATTTTTCCACACTAAATTTTCCTGATAGGGTTCACTGTCCTTCGGCACCTACACTTCTTTCACCTCATTCTGGTGCAATCTCAGCGAATACTATACGTTAGGCCCTTTCCCTTTGTTGTTGTATTGGCTGAAAGACAATAAGTGGAAGGGTTGAATGTGGATCCAAGTCCTAGACACCAGACTGGATGTTCTTTTTCACTTACCATGACACTTCTCAGAGTTAATGGTGTGATTGCTGCTACTATTTTAAACAAAAGTGTCATTTTAAAGCAGATTTTGAGTCACAGATAAAGGTGAACAATTGCACATTCATCTGTCATTTTAAGTTGAATGTCAGGCCACTGAATATTCAGTCTTAGAGTCTTTTTCTTTCTTAGAGCAGTGTTTTAACCTTTTTAAAAATCAAGTTGTGATCAGAGCCAAAACTGCACATATTTAACACTTAGTTACTAATGACAGATTGTTTCTCTATAGTTTTGTCAATTTGTAAAATTCTCATTCATTTTTGCAGTTGCATTTTTCCCATAATATGGCTGTATATATTTACCGTAAAATTCTTATTGTTGAATATTTAGATTATTTCTTCTTTTGTACCTATAAAGTGTTACACTGGATTATGTGTAGAATAAATTCCTAGGACTAGAAAGTTACTGGCTCAGAGGGTATATGCACTTATATTTTCAGGGGAATGCATTTTATATTTTTCATTACTGCTACAAAACATAGTGAATATAAATGGGAATAGTAAAGTAAATTTTCCTTTTGATAGGCAAGCACTGTTCCCAGACCTGTATCTTTACAGAAATAGTCAACGTGAGTACAAATGTGTATGTAGTTAAGAAAGTCCTCTCATTTGGGAATATTTTTATTTTCTTTTGTACTGATTATTTATTTATTTTGTATAGGATCTCACTACACAGCTCAGACTCATAGTGATCCTTCTTTGTCAATCTCCCCAGAGTGAGGATTACAGGCATGTGCCACCCCATCCGGTTTCTGTGGCCAGTTCAGGACACTTGACATTCTAGGGCTGGCAAGGCATGTGGAGTCAAAGATTGAATCTCGGTTCTTGCACTTGCCAGGCAGGTGCTTAGACCACCTGGCTATCTCCTCAGATCCTGTACTGCATTTAAGATTGTCCAAAGATCTCTGCCAAGGAGATATTGAGAGGATGATACTGTCACCAGTATAATGTCACCATTCATGGTTTTGGGGCAAACTCTAGTGTTTTGTCGTATAGTGTCTGCTTTAAGTCATAATTACTGAAAACCCTTTTAATGAGCTACTCTTCTGTTGATTTTCAATATGCCTGACTATTGTTTCTACAGGGAAGGATGTCCATGAATATAAAGGGTTCTCATTCATAAGTTCTGAAAACATGACCTAATTTGTTATTTATTTTATTTTTTAATTCATGTTAGTGAGAGAAAAAGATAAAATAGCAATGGAACAGTTTCAAAATAGGTTAGTAGGACAGTTACAATAATTAATACATTGCATATTGTTGTTTTCATAGTAGGTATTCAGAGGACAAGATGTAGATATAATATCTTGTCTAAACAATATTAGTACAAACTTTTCTTCTCAGTAAACTAAGAGAAATTAGCTGTATGCCTATCTTATCTTGTGTATACATATTTTTTCACAGAAACTCAGTATTTTATTTATACCTTTGCAAAGTTAGTAACATGTGACATAAGATTTCCTAGTGACTAATACCTGACTTTAACCACACGGGATGTTTATCTCTGGACTGAGGGAGCTTGTTTGCTTTAGACAGGAAGGCCTAGTCACACATACACACATTTGATCTATTTCCTAGCTTCCATGGCTGTCAACATATCAACTTTTTTCGTTTTGTTTTGTCAGAGATGTGTGTCCCATTACAGTTAGAGAAGCTGTATTTAGAGAAGTCTTTAAAGGACTTTTGCATATTTGATGCCAGTCCAAATATTGTAGGTACTTGAATCCAGAAAAATAACCCAATATAGACTAAGAGTCCATAGTGGTGGTGAGTCATCAGCACAACTGGCAATTGTTGGAAGTTGTTGACTTGAGCCTTTTACAGCTCAGCATATTAATATAGCTTTGGTTTTTATACTTCATAATTGCACTTTTCTGCTGGATGGTTAAGACCAAGTTAAAGCAAGACCTATATAACTAAAAATGTAACTTTTGCTATCTGACAAGGTCAGTTATATCCCCTCAGGATTTACCCTGGAACCATGTACAGCAGCTTGTAAATCTTTTGTCATCGATCTGGATGAGTTACAGCCATTACTTGACCACATTGCTCTCTGTGAAAGCCTAAAAGAATTTTTTTCTCTAGGTGACTCTCGTTAGGCACACTATACATCATTGATCACTTTCCTCTGTGACTCCATAATCTCTCTGATCAGAACATTTGGGACACTACCTAGTTACAGGATGTCACAGCAGAAGTATCAGATATCCTTGTAGCCCCTCTATCTGTCTAATTTTTGGTCTACAAACTTTAGCTGTTAAACATCCAGAAGAGAATCTTAATGATATTATTACCCAGTAAATGAGGCAGTTAAGCTTAATATCACTATATGTCTGAATATCAAACACCTTAGACATACAATGGAACTGCTATTTTCTAACAACCATGGATATTCTAAAATTTAAATCCATATAGGATGTTAAAAAAACAATTATACAGATTTACACATAAATTTAGAAGTTAAACTATATACAACATTGTAGCAGGACAATCCCATGAAATTTTTTTTTCCTTGTCTCTGTTTTCGTTTACCACCATTTTTTTTTAAAAACAAGCATTTACTTTAAAGAGAGTATAGCAATAATTGATATGACATTAGAAGCATTTAGAAGACCAAAATGATAGGTATTTCCAGAGGGGTTTTAGTATTATACATTGCTCTCCTCACCGTAGTTGCTGAGTTCACAGATATCAGCAGATAGAGTTAGTCAGGATGAGAATTCTACTCATTAGCTGATATTTTCAAAAACCTGATTTAGATTTGTAGGACCATTGCCTTAATCGTCTTGCTTAGATAGATGTATGGTTTTGCTCTTGCCATATTTCCTATCTTCTTTCCTTTCTCACTCTACATTGTTTAATCCTTAAATTCTTTCTTTCTATTTAACATGTTGTACCTTTCAACTTTTGTTTCTTCTTTTGAATTCTTACACTAGGGAGACAATACAATATTTACACATGTGGGTCTGGTTAATTTCACTTATGAGCATAGTTTCAAGTTGCATCCATTTTCCTACAAAGGCTTCAAAATTATTTTTCTTTATTGTTGAGTAATACTCCATTGTGCAAAAAACACTACATTTTTTCATCCTTTCCTTGGGTAATGGGCATCTTGGTTGCTTCCAAGATTTGGCTATCACAAGTTGTGCTGCGATAAACACAGGCACACATGTATCACTGTGATATGGTGTAAAATATGATCCAATTTGGACTGATTGTTAACTTGAAGAAAAACTATAGCATTTAATAAAGTCTACTTTTTATAAGACAATTAAAACTTACACTTCTGGGCCAGGGAGATGGCTCACTGGAATAAGTGCTTCCTTGGCAAGCGCAGGGCCTGAGTTCAATCCCCAGTTCTGTTCCTCCCTAAAAAAACCCAAATAAATAAATAAATAAATAAAAAATAAAAATAGAACTTACACTTCCTTACAAATCTAGAGACTATATTTCACAACTTTTCTTCTGGTAACTGATGCATGTTACTAAGTTACCACTGATAGAGTGAATAGAAGAATCGTGTGCAGAGTTGAACTTTGATTGCTGCTCTGAATTGCTGATTTTGAATTTCTGATCATCCTTTATCCCCAAAATGGAACACAGATGCATACTCAAGCTTTTAGTACATAAAGAAGACTAGAAGCCACCTGGGCACCCAAATGATTTTGTATAGTGCAAATGTTGCAACAACCTGGACTGTTCAAATTGGAGAAGTTACACTAAGAACAGTGTAATTTCTGTCTTTGGGAGACCAATTTGTTACTGAGTTTATCCTGTGTCCTAATGAACATGCCTGGCTCCCATCAGTCTCTGAGATTTCTTCATTCTGTACTGTGTCCTGTATAAACTTCTTTCTTGGTTCAGTTTATCACTTTAATTTTCTTGGTTTACTCTGCACAAAAGAGCATTGCAATATAATTTCTTTGCTTTTGTGCATACTAGAAAAAAAATCCTGTTTTGACCTTTTTCTGGATGGATAGTTTGATTAGGCATGGAATTCTATGGGAAAATAATTTTTTTTTCTTCAGAGTTTTAAAGTTAGTGTCCCATCTGGCTTGTTATTCTACAAAAAGTCTGTCTTTGAGGTCCTCCCCTCCCCCACATACACACACCTTAGAGGTCCTAGGATATTTTGCTCTACAATGTGAATCTGAAAGTTTTCAGTGTCCTGTTTTAGTGTGGATCTATTTTCACCCATTATGTTTGGTTCTCAGTGGGCCTGTCCAATAAGGGCCTTTTAATTTTGGGAAAATTCCTTCAGTTATTTGCATATTATTTTCTCCTGTTTTCTTAGGTTTTTTTTCTTTCCTGAGTTGCTACTTTTTGGATGCTAGATCTTCTCCGTTGCTCCTGTGTAGGGAGCTGCGTGTAGCCGCGCCCTAGGATGGCGCCGGTTTCCGCCTTCCACCCCCTCAAGGGGTGAGCGCTCCTGGAGTAAACAACTCCATATATGGCCAAGGCTTGGGCTAATGCATTGCTTCTGCATACCTGGACCAATGGGCAGTACACACGTGGCACCCCATGGTTGGAAGCCCTGGGACTTATAAGCTAAGAGCAGGGGCCTTGGGAGGGAGAAGACGGATGTAAGAGAACAATAAAGAGCTGCGCAGAAAACCAACCAGTGGTCGCGTCATTCTTGCAGGCAAGGCCGCGCGCGACACTCCTGAAATTTTCTTAAATTCCTTCCCCCCCCCTTTTATCTCTGTGTCATTTTGATGTCTTCTATGAAGTTTTCTCAAATTAAACCTCCAACACGTCTGTTGATGGTTTTCATTTTTTTGTTCTGATTTTAATTTTCTTTTTTTCTTTTGGCAGAACTGGGGATTAAACTCAGGCCACTGTGCTTGGCCAGGCAAGCACTTATTTCACTGAGCCATTTCCCCTGCCCCCTGTTTTTAATTTTCAAGAATGACTTTTTTGCTTTTAAAATATTTTTTTTTCTTGTTGGTTCTTTACCTGATCATTGATGCTATATCTTTTGCCACTTCTGAGAAGATGTGAAAAACATTTATTTCACTGGTTTTCTTCTCTCTGCAGATTTTCTTTCTCCAAATGGCTTTTTTCTTTATTATTTGTTTTGATTGAGGTCACTTCTTCAGATGAGAAGTTTTCCTCAGATGTGTGGTCTTTTCTTGCCAGTAGTGTGGCTGGAAAGACAAATGAGAGTCATTGGCATTGTGTTGCTATTAGCTAAGTAATAGACTTAACTATTATTAAATATTAACTAATCTATAGATTTTCTTTGGAGTTTTATCAGTTTCTCTACTAATATCCTTTCTATTTCTTTCTCCAGAACCCAACTCAAGATACTACATTGTTTATAGTCCTGCTGATTATACTTGCTCAGCATCTTCTCCTACCTTGTTAGAAAGTAAAAGTTTAAAAAGTGAATTACATACTCCAAGTGTAGGAAAGAGGCCAGTGGCTGAATTTCACAGCAAAGTAGCCTAATCAGACCATTAGCCTTGAAATTCCTGAAGCTGGCATTTCTGGGTATTTTTTCTTGGGGAGTCTCCTACTCTCCAGAAAGGAGGGCACAGATTTGACTGTCAGAGTTCTGAGCAGGATGTCTGGGGCTTAGGGAGACATTTAGCAGCCAGTCTACCACAATACTGCTGCTTTTGGTACATTTTCTCAGGCTCACAACTGTGCTCAGCACCCTCACTGCAGAAAGCTCCCATTTTAAACTTTCCTGGAGACAAATCTTTCATATTTCTATTTTCCTTGGTGATAGTGGGAGTGTCAGTTATTACACAGAGTGAAACTTACAAGTGGATTTAGATTTTAAATTCTTTTCAAGCAACTTTTACCATATTTTCCTTATTTGTTTATCTTACTAACCCAGTGTCCCCTTTCATTGCCAGATATATCAGAAAAAAGCTTTCTGGGCATTCATAAGGTAAATAAAGTAGTTTCAAACATTTCTCCACTATAAACTTAGGACTTTGGCTACATTAAATCTGTTTCAAGGGTGGGCTTTCATGTATCTGATTCTTAGTGTGAAAAAAATGACTAGTTTTCCCATCTTTGAGATTGTGTGTGTGTGTGTGTGTGTGTGTGTGTGTGTGTGTGTGTGTGTGTGAAGATCTTCTTTCTCCTTTAGGAAAGAGTAAATTAGGGTTATGTCTTAAATCTGTCATTTTAATCTGGGCCCTTCATGATTACTTTTATTATTATTTTTTTTCTCTTACACTAGCAGAGAGGGTATTAAGTGATTTACATTTTCTTGGTACAGCTTTCTATGAATGAGAAAATGGAATCTTATGAGCTAATGGAGAAGATTAAAATAATTTTGTTTGTTGATTCATGGAATTTGAATATGATTAGAAGAATTACACAAATAAGGATATTAAAGTCCTTAATGAATTGCCAATAAGAATGATAGCTTATTGGGTAAAGTACTATAAAAAAGAGCAACTTATGCCAAATATGTCCTTGGAATATTAATAAACACAGTAAACTAGTAAAATACAGAAATACATTTATAAAGAAACAGTATGAAAAAATTTAATCTGATAAATAATAGCTCAGAAAATGGTTTGTTTTGCAGGTAATAGTCCTTCTGTAGGTAACACAATTGTAATAACTTTTAAAGATTTTGAAGTGTCTTTCTCTGCTCACTGCTCACTGGCAGTCTAAAAGAACTCTATAGTACATACCAAGTGGGAGAGAATATGAACCATCTCTTCTAAATATGGCATCTGCAAGAGTGTTGGGCCTATAGTCCTCCTCTGTTTTAATTGCATGTCAAATTCAGTGATTCCCTGGTTGATGGAAGTAAACTTTTCATATCCTCTTGCAGCTTTTAGATGAGAGGTTTCCAGAGGCATTCAGAATTATCTGACTTTCTGAAACCCTTTATGAATCCTGAGTGGTAGAGAGGCTGTACTGGTTATTTTAGAGGTCCAGGATGATCATTTGTCCCACTGCTAATCACTTCCAGCAACAGCTTTACCCTTTGGCTGTCTTGCTTTTGAGATGCTTCTCTGGGGATCAGTTACTCTGCCAAGGAAGAGGGAGATTGGATGAATCAAATTCTAGTTTGCAAATAAACTGTCCTACACAGGGCACAATCATGCTGAACAGAAGACCCCATAGGTCTTCTGACATTTGCAGAGACTAGCTACTGGTCTTTTTGAAGGGGGCTCTGGGAGTACTTGTCTACACAGAAGAACCTGCCCTGAGATCCATTTAATTTTAGTCCAAAACTGTGAAGCACCAATGGAGCATGGCTCACAGGATGAAATGATTTTTAAAGTGTTGTTAATAATTCACACAGTGTTTCAATAGGACCCACCAGATTCCATGCAGAATCTCATCAGAACCTTCTTTCTATGTTACTACTGAAGACCTAGCTATTTGGCCACTGAAGAACACTTTAAAAGGCCATTTGTCATCAAGATCCCAACATATTTTCATGGGATTTTTAAAGGACAAAGCCACTTGTAGAAATGTACTTATATTTTTGATGAATCTGTAATAATTATACATATGAAGAGGGAGATGTTTCAACTCATGTATACAGTAAGCAGTGATCATTGTGAATTATAGCTATTCTACTGCAGTGAAGAACAGCAGAATCTATGACTCCTAACTAAATAAATTTTGGTGCTATAATAGAATTTATTTTATTTATTATTTATTTATTTTTAATGTATTTAGTGCAGGGTCTACAGGGTCTCACTACACAGAACGGACTCGTAGTGATCCTCCTGTTTTCAGCCTCCCGAGCACTGGGATTACAGGTACGCATGACCACTCAATTGCAGTCTCAGTGTACCCAGGGGCAGGGCCAGCATAGCATGTTGAGGATCGAACTTGTTACCTACGCTTGCTTAAGCAGGTGCTTTAGTCTGCTGAGCTATCTGGCTGGCCTGTAATAGAATTTTCTTCATCTTCCCTCTACCTATTCTCATCCTGCAGTAATTACACTATTCAGATCAACTTTTTTCTTTTCTTTTCAGGTTCTAACATGAGAAAAACATGCCTGTTTGTATGTGTCTGGCTTACTTTACTTGACATCCTCCAGTTTCATCTATTATGTGGCAAATGACAGGATTCACTTGAAGACTTTTTATTCAGATCTACCACAGCACTTTGTGCTTGTAAGTATTTAAAAGTTCTGAGGGTGGAGTTTATTCCTAGCAGTCTTTAAACAGTTTTCGGGTGGTACCATTTCTGGAATGAAAAACAGAAATAATATATACTATATGTCTTTCAACAAAGTACTCTTCTTTTTTAGTTTTCATGGTTGAAGAACTTTGCTTTGGTTTCTTTCTCAGCTGGGGCTTTCCTTGGGGATCTCTGTAGGATTTAGTGCACATCAGAAGACTTTGAGACAGCAAAGCTGAGAAAGTGGCTTCTCTGCCCTGCCTCCGTCATCTCCTGGAGTGGCCCTTTCCCTATTTTCTGAGTTCTCTTTATATCCTCAAATGCCCTAAAATTATTTCTCACTCTCCAAACCCCAACTTTCTTAAGAAATGGCCTGCTAAGCTGTTGTCAGTGCTTAAACTGAGAAAGAGTTTGGTTCCTCTCAATATTAGCTGATGATAGTGAAGTAACAAAAGGTATTTTTTATCCAGTACATCATTATCTATTATCATTTTATTTATTTATTTATTTATTTATTTATTTATTTGGTGCTGAGAGCTCTTAGAAGCACTTTTTGTGTCCTTTTGAAATGTTCACTTCAGCTCTTCAAGCACTGCTTTAATTTCTGGTACAAGAATTCCAAGCTTACTTGGAACATTCTTCCCTTAGGCCTGGAATTAACTATTTCTCCAAATATTCTTGATGGGGCATTTAGAAAGTAAGGAGACAGCCCAGCACAGGACCAGTGAGTGTGTGGGAAAGCTTCTGGCTTACCTGCACCTGCGGCACCTCTCTGGACCAAAACCCAGGCACATTGCATGAGTGAAAACCTCTACTGCACTCTCAGGACATATCCACCCCTCCAGAGACCCTGCCTCCAAGTCAGACCAGTGAGTGAGAACTTCTGCAATGTTCTTGGGACCACAAGATGCAGTCCACGCCCAGGACTGGCTACTGTGTGGGAGAGCTTCTACGCTCCATGTGCCATCAGGGACAGGGGCACAACAGAAGGGCAGCACAGGTTTACTATTGTGCCAGATGTAACAGGTTCACTTCCAAGGGATGCAGCAGGAAGGAGCTGAATACAACAGCCAGCCTCAAACCAGGAATAACTGTATAAACTCAAACTTAATAGACCTGCACTCAAATTTCAGTAGGTGCTAAGGTTATAACTGCACCAAAGCTCTACACTAAAGGTCAGAGGTCACTGCTATATGAAAAGACAAAGACAAGGAGCAAAATGCAATATCAGGCCTCAAGCCCACCCAGAACAAGTGCAGAGGACACTAGCTCAGGTGAAATGTATGAATTAATAGGTTCAGAAGAAAGAAACAACAGAAGGAAAGGTATAGAGGAAAACAGAGCAGAATCAATTTATGAAATAGAAAAAAAGAAATATCTGAATTCATGGCATCTGAAGTAAAGAATCAAACACAGAAACATATAGAGGAAGCCCAACCTGAGAAAAAATCTGTAGTAAAAAAACTAATAACTGCCTCTAAAGAAGACATTGATTAAAAAAAAATAGAGGAGATTAGAAAAACGACAGATTCCCTGAAGGAGCAATGCAAGAAGGAGATAGATCTCATGAAGCAGAGTCAAACAGATATTGAGGATCTTAAAATCTCAATGACAAGCCTAAAAATACATTTGAGTGAAAGTGAAGGCAGAGTTTCAGATCTTGAAGACTCTGTTGCAGCTAATGAAAAGGTAATAAAGGGTCTCTTAAAAACAACTAGGATGCAGGAAAAAATAATTCATCACTTGCAAGATGATGCAAAGATGAACACTGTGAGACTAATAGGCACCAATGAGAAAGAAGGAGTCAATACAAATGACAAAAAAACAATATGGGCAAAGTAATAGCAGAAAACTTCGCAAATATGAGGAAACAATCTGACATTCAGGTAAACAAAGTATACAGAACTCAAAATAACTTCAACCCAACTAAAAACATACTGAGACATATAATAGTCAAGATCCCAGAAATTCCGCACAAGAATAATACACTGAAAGCTGCTAGAGAAAATAAGCAAGTAACATTCAAAGGAAAACCAATCAGAATTAAGGCCAAATTCTCTTCACAAACCATAATGTCAAGAAGAGCAAGGAGCAGAGTACTTCTAGTCCTCTATGAAAACAAGTTCCAGCCCAGACTACTATAACCTGCAAAACTCTCTTTCAAGTATATGGAGAAGTGAAATGCTTCCATGACACAGAACAACTGAAGAATTTCATGAGGACAAAGACAACCCTACACAGACTATTGAAAGATGTTCTAGAGAGGGAGCAAAATAATCAGAATTCCACAAATGAGAACAGAAGAAACACACTAAACACAGCAAACAATTAAACACAGAACAAAAAGAGTAAACAACAGCAGGTAAATAACATGTCAATCATAAGGCAACACATCTCAATTATAACCATCAATGTAAATGGACTCAATACACCAATTAAGAGAAATAGACTGATACAGTGGATTAGGAAACAACATCCAACAATAAACTGTATACAAGAAGCACATCTAACTCATAAAGACATTCATAGGCTGAAAGTGAAAGGATGGAAAAAATACCACATGCCACAGCACCTCAGAAAAAAGCAGGGGTAGCAATCCTATTTTCAGATAGTCTCAACTTCAAACCAAGAATTTTCGAGCAAATAAAGAAGGCCACCTATATACTGGTTAGGAGAAAAATTCAAGAGGAAGAGGTAACACTCACAAATATCTATGCAACAAACACGAGAGCACCCAACTAAATAAGACAAAACTTAGTGGACATGAAAAATCTAATATTCAATAACACAATTGAAACAGGAGACCTTAACAACCCCATATGCCAAAAAGATAGGTCAACCAGACAAAAAATTAGCAAAGAAGTAGCAGAACTGAACCAAGTCTTGGAACAAATGGACTTGGTGGACATATACAGAGTGTTTCACCCAACCACAACTGAATACACAATTTTTCTAGCTGCACATGGGTTATTTTCTCTAATAGTACACAGATTAGTCCATAGGTCATGCTGCAGATATGCAAGAATTAGAAATTATACCATGCATATTATCTGACCACAGTGAAATGTAACTAGAAATACATGATAAAACAAATCAGAAAAACGGGCTAAATACAAGAAAATTAAACAACACCCTACTGAGCAACCAATGGGTCACAGAGGAAGATAAACAAGAAATTCAACAATGTATACAACTCAATGAAGATTCAAGCACAACTTATAGGAATTTATGGGATACGATGAAAGCAGTTCTCAGAGGGAAATTCATAGCTGTGAACTCACACATTAGGAAAACAGAAAGGGAACAAATAAACACCCTAATGCTGCACCTTCAACAACTAGAAAAGGAAGAGCAAACCAAACCCAGAGCCCAAAGACGAGAGGAAATCATAAAGATTAGAGCAGAAATTAATTCAATTGAGACGAAGAAAACAATTAAAAAAGCAAAGGCTGGTTCTTTGAAAGATTAAATAAAATTGATAAGCCCCTAGCTAACCTCATCAAAAAGAGTAAAGAAAAAATTCAAATATAAGCAATAAAGAATGAAAAGGGTATAATCACGACAGACACAGTGGAAATTCAGTGCATTATTGCTACTTTGAGAATCTTTAGGTTCACAGAACAGAATAGAAGACACAGATCAAACGGACACATTCCTAGAATGGCATGAATTACCTAAACTGAATCAAAATGACATGACAATTCTCATAACCCCAATAACAGTCAATGAAATATGAAATGTAATAAAAACCTGCTGACAAGGAAGAGTCCAGGTCTACATGAATTCACTGCTGAATTCTACAAGAAATTTACAGAAGATATAATCCCTACACTCCTCAGTCTCTTCAATGAAATTGAAAAGCAAACAGTTTTCCAAAAATCATTCCTATAGGCAAGTATTATACTGATACCAATACAGGGAAAGATGCAACTAAGAAAGAGAACTACAGGCCAATCTCCCTCGTGAACATAGATGCAAAAATCTTCAATAAAATTCTAGTAAATAGAATACAGCAAATCATCAAGAAGACCATACAACATCACCTGGTGGGATTCATCACAGGGATGCACAATCGTTCAATATTCACAAACATATGTATGTAATACACTATATCAATAGAGCGAAATATAAAAACCACATAATCATCTCAATTGATGCAGAAAAGGCTTTTGAAAAAGTCCAACACTCATTCATGTTCAAAGTCCTACAGAAAATTGGAATAGATGGCCTCTACTTCAATTTGATAAAAACATCTATGACAACTCTATAGCTAATATAATTGGTAATTGGGGAAAAACTGAAATTTTTTACTCTCATATCTGTACAAGACAAGGATGTCTTCTATCACTCTTCCTTTTCAATATAGTTCTGGAATCAGTAGCTAAGCTGTTAGATAAGAGGGAGAAATAAAAGCAATTAGAAGAAAGAAGAAGTTAAATTATCATTATTTGCAGATGACGTGATACTTTCCTTGGAAAACCCAAAAAACTCCACCAAGAAGCTATGAGAAGTGATAAACAGATTCAGTAGAATCGCAGGATACAAAGTCAATACCTATAATTCAATAGCATTTCTCTACACAGATAATAAACACACTGAGAGGGAAATTATACAAACAATTCCTTTTACAGTAACACCATGGAAAATGAAGTGCCTTGCAATTAATCTAACTCTAGAAGTCAAAGGTCTTTTCATGGAAAATGACAGTACTCTAAAAAAGAGATCATAGAGGATTTTAGAAAATGGAAAAATATGCTCTTCTCCTTGATAAGAAGAACCAACAGCGTGAAGATGGCTATACTGCCAAAATTGTTCAGATTTGATGCAATCCCTATCAAACTAACACCAACTTATCTCCCAGACCTAGAGAAATAGTTCTTAAAATTTATTTGGAACCAGAAAAACCTAGAATAGCAAAGGCAATCCTGGCCAACAAAGACAAGGCAGGAGGCATTACAATTCCTGACTTGAAATTATACTATAAAACTACTGTGATGAAATCAACATGTTGTTGGTAGCAAAATAGATGGAGCATCAGTGGAATAATTTAGAAGTTTCAGAGGCCTCTCTGAACATACTCAGCCAACTGATCATCAACAAAGGGGCCAACCACACTTACTGGAAGAAAGATATCCTCTTTAACAAATAGTGCTGGAAAAACTGGCTCTTCACATGCCGAAAACTAAAACTTGACCCAGGTCTATCACCATGCACTAGCTAAAATCAAAATGAATTAAAATCTAAACATTAAAACAGAAACACTAAATCTCCTGGAAGAGAAAGTAGGAGGAACTCTTGAAGACATAGGGGTAGGCAAAGAGTTCATGAACAAAATCAAATCTCATGGGTAATACTTGAAAGAATTAACACCTGGAACCACCTCTTCTTGAGTAGTTTTTGCACATCAAAAGAAATTATCAACAAAGTGGAAAGATAATCCGCAAATTTCTAAAAAATCATTTTTTAAAAAAAATTATTTATTTATTTGTGTGTGTGTGTGTGTGTGTGTGTGTGTGTGTGGCCAGCTCAGCCCACCAGGGGTGGGGCTGGCTGGCATGTGGTGCTGGGGGACTGAACCTTGGTCCCTGTGCTTTGCAAAGCTTGGTCTAAGTAGGTGCTTTAGACCACTGAGCCATCTCACCAGCCCTCTAAAAAATCTTAACTAATAAGCGCTCAGAGAAAGGTCTTCTCTCTAAAATTTATGAAGAACTTAAAAACATTAGGTCCCCTACATTTAAAAATCCAATCCAGAAATGGGCATCCGAGATGAACACACACTTCTCAGAAGACAAAATTAAAGAAGTGAGTAAATATATGAAAAAAAAACTCCACATCACTAGCCATTCGTGAAATGCAAATTAAAATAACACTGAGATGCCATTTTTCCCCACAAATAATGGCTATCATAAAGAAATCAACCAAAAGCAAATGTTGGAGAGGCTGTGGGGAAAAGAGAACCCTTCTCCACTGCTGGTGAGAATGTAGACTGGTGCAACCATTATTGAAATCAGTGTGAACACTCCTTAAGAAAGTAAAACTGGAAATCCCATTCAAGCCAGCTATCTCCCTACTGGAAATTTTCCCAGAGGAGCTGAAAACATCATATCATAGTGATATATGTGTTTCTATGTTTATAGCAGCACAATTTGTGATATTCAAATTTTGGAAACAACCAAGATGCCTGTCTCATGAGGAATGGTTGAAAAATATGTGGTATTTTTATACAATGGAGTTTTATTCAACTACAAAGAATAGTACACTGGAGGCATTTGTATTTAAGTAGATTCCACTTGGAGATATACTCATGAGTGAAATAAACCGGACTAATATATGTAAATATCATATAGTCTCACTAGTATAAGAACTTAAAAGAGGAAACATAAATAGAACAGTATAACAAAGTTAAAAGAAAAGCGAGAACTTGAGGATTGGACAAAGAGCAGAGGGTAAGGTGAAAAGCTGGGAAACAGGACAGGGACAAAGCCATAGATTTATATGCACAAGATGGGCAAGGCAATGATCCTGAGAAACATCAGAAGGTTTTTGATACTAGAAGTTAATTGGTGGGATTCTCACCCTGACTAACTGTACATGCTGATACCTGCGAACCAAGCAACTGCACTGAAGATAGCAATGTGTAATACAAGGGTCATGCTTGGAATGCCTGTCATTCTGACCTTCTAAATATATACTTCTTGTCATGACATACCAATTATTACCATAGTGACTCTCAAGTAAAAGTTTTTTTTTAAATGCGTAATAAATGAAAAAATGACACAAGAAAAAGAAAATATCACAGGACTGTCCTGCTACAATGCTGTATATGGTTAGATTCCTAAATTTCTGTGTAAAAATATGCAATTGTTTATTCATGATCTTTAAATATTTTTCACTTTTTAATTTTTTTCTCCATATTCTTTAGGGAGTTAAAGTTTAACATATCAATACTTCAGGGAAAATACCTGTTCTATGTTATGCCTAAGATGTTTGGTATTCAGAGAGGTAGTGAAGTCAAATCCAACTGCCTAGGTTGTAGGGTAATAATAAGCTCCTCTTATGGAGGGTTCCAACTTAAGTTTGCACACCAAATATTAGAGAAATAGAAGGGCTGCAAGGACAGCCAATATTTTAACCATAGCCTTTCAAGAACGATGAAGAATCAGGACATAGTAGAACCTGTACTTTAATGTCATGTAACTCAGTTGTGTCCCAAATTTTCTGATCAAGGAGATTATGGGGCCACAGAGCAACATGATTGGTGATGTATGGTATGCCTAAGGAGAGTCACATGGAGAGAAAACCTTCTCTCAGGCTTTCATGGAGAGCAAATTGCTCAAGCAATGGCTGTGACTCATCCACATGGCTGACACAGACAAAGGATCTGCAAACTGCATTACAGGGTTACAAGATAAATCCTGAGGGTACTTGACTGACCTTATCAGATAGAAAAGTTACATTTCTTGTTATATATGTCTTGCTTTATGTTGCTCTTCTTTTCTTTCTTTCTTTCTTTTTCTTTTTATTTATTTATTTTTGCAGAACCAAGGATTTGAACTCAGGCCCTTGATCTTTGCAAGGGAAGCACTTAATCTACTGAACTTTCTCCCCAGACTTATCTTCGTCTTTTTTATCCAGCAGAAAAGTATAAGAGCAAGGTATATAAAGTAAAGCCATATTAATATGCTGAGCTGTGAAAGGCTCAAGTCAACAACTTCTGTGGATATCTCACTACTATTGTGGACTGCTGGACTGTGTTGGATTGTTTTGCTGAATTCATGCACCTATAGTATTTAGATGCCAATAAAGTACCCATCTCTGACAGGATTAAACAAAAGAAGGGGATACAAAGAAGGACCATTTTGTGTCGGTATATGCAGAATAGTTAGGATAGACATACAGCTACTTTCACTTAATTCAATGAGAAGAAAGATTTGTATTAATAGTGTTTGGACAGGATATCCTGTCTGCATCTTGTACTATGGATAACCACTGAGAAGATAACAATGAACAATGTATTAATTATTAAAACTGTCTCATTACTATTTGTTTCTCAATAAAAAAAAATAGGAAAAAATGTAAGCAGAGCTCCAGGTGTCCTTATTACTTTTGAAGTGTTTCTGCTTCTAGACTCTTGCAGGAGACA
>NW_004524616.1:6795680-6796613 GCF_000260255.1 Octodon degus
GGGCGGGGTGGGGGAGGCACTGTAGAGTCCCAATTTATTTTTGAAAGCATTTTTGCTGTCTTTTATTCCACCTTGGATCGCTCTTTTTGCACAACAAGATCTCTAATTCTGTACAAATTTAAGTATTAACAATCGTTTTTAATACCAGAAAACAATAACTTGTGATACACACAAAATTATTTTAACTAGTACAACAACATGACCACAGCCAGTCTGTACTTTGGGTCTGGTTTTCTGTAAAATATATTATACGTTATATAGCTTAAAACAGAAGAAGTTTATTTCTTAAAGTTGTAGAGGCTGGGTAGTCTTAGGACTGATACAGGTTCACTGTTTGGGGTTTCTTTCTCATTCTTTGGTGATGTTTTGACTGCATCATCAGAAGCAGTAAGGAAAAGCTGCAACTATCTTGTCTTTTTGATAAGGACACAAATCCAAGTTTCAGAGGGTCTGCCTTTTTGATTTGATCACATTCCAAATAACCTTCCTCCTAATACCATCAACTTGGTTGTCAGCATTTCAATTTATGAAGTTTTGGGAACAGATCACAAAAATCAGATAATGAGAATAGATAAAGTTGTATGCTATCAGTCAGAGCCAAAAGAAATGAGAGGAAGACTGGATCAATATAGCTATTCAGAGGTCTCACTGAGATAAGTCTCTCTCTAAGTGAGCCCTGAGCCACCGAAACTTCTCATATTTATTGAGGGCTACAAACAGGTTAAGGAATGTGTATAACAAATATGGTGTAAGCAAGCTGTTATTTATATCTTCTTTTGCCATTTATCAAACTCTCAACTTATATATCACTAGTTGGTAACTTTCCAGGAAAGGAACAAGAAGCAGACAGGGCGTCGCCTCTAGAAATCTGTTACCTTGTCTCTAGCTTGCTGGAACTACAAGTGGCCAGCTTCTTAGGCTTTATTCTTTGTT
>NW_004524616.1:6797488-6799018 GCF_000260255.1 Octodon degus
ATATTGAGTGGTTTATAGAATTAAAAATGCTGGATCTTGGTGGAACATTTAGGCATTTATCAGCTGTCTTATGCTTATTTTTGATTGCCCTAAAATAATTTCACAATATATTCTTATTTCAACTTCACTACAATAGGATTTCTAGAGCATCTAGTTTATTTCTATTCATAGTGAGATTTCTCCCCCAAGGAATAAGATTTGAGCATGTCAAAAGTATTCTTTATGAAGTTTTGTGACAAATACTGTGATAGCAATTTTGTTGCTATCATAAAAGTAGCAGACACTTACTTCCCAGTTGACAACCTGCATATATTAATAGGAAAATAAATTGCGATTTGAAATACATGCTTTCTATATCATTGCACAGCGTTTTTAAACTGTGTAAATTACTAAGAAAAATTAAAAGTTCAAAACAATTTAATATCATGCAGCATCAGAAGAACAAAAGAATCTGCTTGATGACACACATTAATGCTGAATTTAGACCATTTTATGAGACTGTAAAAATGTATCAGGGGAGTTGGTTTTAATCTTTGCAAACATAGTGAATAAGATAAACTAATGACAGGGCACAGAACATGCTGTCAAATGTATTGTTCCACTATACAAGTAAACAACTACTCATGAAAAAACTTCTCTGAAGGCAAAGCGAAACTCGTAATTGGCAGCAAAAGACAGAAATGAAAGAAGTATCATAAGTTTATGGAAGCTTTTGCCTGGAACTTTTCCTCCGAAGAGCCTTCCCTTGCACACTTTGACTCTAAGGAGTCTATTCAATCTCTATTTTTATGTCTGAAGTTCACCAAAGGAGTGGTTCTGAAAAAGATGGAAATTTAGACATTAAGTCCTTTCTTTAGAAGAGAAATCACCTGTGCACACAAACAGAAACTCACGTGAAGGTATGGTTTTAGCTGGGTGAAGAGCTTCATCAGAGGGGTGCTGTGAGAGATCCTGGATATCAGAACTGCTAAGGTTTGTTTGTTTCTAGCTGTCCCGCTAAAGCCTCACACAGTCTTAGGCATTTTGGGTGTGGCTGAATCTAGAGTTTGTGATTGATTTTTGGTCCCGACTGGAATTAAGTACGTAAGAGCTATCTGCATACAATATAAAGGATCAAAAGAGGTTTTCGCTCCATCCCAATTATGTAAAAATGCTTGGAGAGAGAGGGGCCACTAATAAAATAAAATGCTAGTACAAATTCACTCAGAACTGTCATGCAAACATTTGTCTATTATTCTAAACAAAATTACTAATTTATTCCATCTTCACACTGTTCTAAGCACTTACTGAAACCAGGAGAGTGAGTTACAAATGGTTCTAGCTGATGTTCTTCCCATTTTATGACAGGATGGAGGCCATTAGATCTTCAGTGAAGACTGTGGGATGTTTGCAGAGATTTAAATAGAGAATTCAAGATTTTCTTATTCTACAAAAATTTCATGTAGATGTGAGTAAACCTGGCACATATTCCCTGAATAAGTTCTTTGCGAATGAAAACTAAGATTTACTTTGAACTTGGAAAGAAAGTAT
>NW_004524616.1:6799118-6802362 GCF_000260255.1 Octodon degus
TAATATTTTACTTTTAGATATTTAGATTATTTCCAATTTTCTTCTAACAAATAATGCCATAATCAATAAGCCTATGAATAGGTACTTATATATTATTGGAGGTACATGTGAGGGAAGGCTCATATGTAACTAAACATGAGTAGTTTTGTTAATATTGCCAAGTTCACCTCCATTGGGATTGGAATATTTGTATTTTCCTAGTAAGATGAGAAATTATTGTTTGTTCAGTTTCTTCAACAAAAGGTATAGCAACACTTTTAAAATTGCTAATTGTTAAGTGAGGAAGGGCATCAGAGTGGTATAAATTTGAATTTCTCCTATTGTGGTGAAACATTTTTGTCACATATTGGAATTATACCATCTGTGTGCATCTATATCTGTTTTAATGACCACATCTTTTCTCCTGTCTAGTTTTGTGTTTCTTTCTCTAAAGGTTATATTAACCTTTTTCAATTGATATGTTTAAAAATGTTTTCTCCTTAATAATAATGTATATCAATTTTCATATATATTTTCTCCATGTAGAATAATTGGTTTGAAAATTGCATTAATCTAAACCTGAAGCTGAGTTTCCCTCTTTCCAGATTAGGAGTGAAATCACATACATTTTTTTTGAAGACTTACATGTTTTCACTTTTTGATCGTTAGATCGCAGATCTTTTTAAGGTTTATTCTAGTGTTTGTTGTGACATATACATCCAATTTTATTTTTCCAAATGATTTTTTCAGTGCTTCTTACATCATTTATTACAAACTTTTTGTATTTACTGATCTTTTAGTTTACATAAAGAATAATATTACATTGATCGATTTTTATGTATTTAGTGCAAAGTCTGCAGGTCTCACTACACAGGTAAGACTCATAGTGATACTCCTGTTTCCAGCCTCCCAAGTGCTGGGATTATAGGTGCTCACCACTATACCCAGTCTCAGTCTCTGGCTCAGCATGCCCTGGGGAACAGTCTGCAAGGCATGCCTAGGATCAAATCCTAGTTGCTGAGCCTTCCTAAGCAGGTGCTTTAGTCTACTGAGCTATTTGGTCAGCTTCACATTGTTTTAAATATACTTGATTTCTAGTGAGGTTTTTTTTTCCCGGAATCAGGAATTGAACTGAGGCCTCTGCTCTTGTCAGAGCAGCACTTATTCCACTGAGCCATCTCCCCGGCCCTCTATAGTGAGTTTTAATGTCTTATAAAATCAGTTCTAGAGTTTTCCCAAGTATTTCCATATGCTTTCATTTACATGTAAAATTGCATTAAATCTGTTTATATCAGTACATGAATATTTGATGTTTTATTTTCCATTAAATTTGAGTAAAACTTGGAGACCATTGCCATTTTTTGGTACTGCATCATCTTAACCAAGGAAAAATGATGTGTTTTTATATCTTTAAGAAGGATTTTATAGTTTTTCATATAAGTATTGAATATTTATTGAGTTTATTAAGATATTTTTCTATTGATACTATAGATGTGTTTTTCTTCAAATGATCATTTCTTCAAATGATTAAGTTTTGTAGTATAAATTGAGTCTTTTACATAAAGAAGGATGGAGACATGTTATTTGCAGGAACATGGTTGAAACTGGAGATCATCAGATGAAGTGAAGGTGAATGAAGACATGGAAAGCCAAATATTCCATGTTTCTCTCATCTGTATAACTAGAAAATAAAATAAGATTTAAAAATTAAGCAAAATAACTGACATGAAAGTATAAAGGAGACTATTAAAGAAGAAGAGGTTGGGGGAATAAAGTATGGGCATCTGGCGGTGGGAACTACCAAAGCGAGTCATATGTGTGTGTGTATGTGCCAAAATGTACTCCACAGTTTTATATATTTGCTAACAAAAACTAATGGAGTCTGGGCATGGTGGCACATACTTATAATCCAAGCAGTCTGGGGGACTGAGGCAGGAGGGTCACAATTTTGAGTTCAGCACAGGGAATTTATGAACCTAACAAGAGCATCTCAAAGCAAAAATTTAAAAACAGCTAGAGGCGCAGTCCAGTGTAATGATCCTGGGTTAAATCTCCAATGCTAAAGTAAATAAATAAACAAACAAATAAATCAATAAATAAAGATTTTTAGTTTTCATATGTAAATTTCATTTCTAATTTAGTGAATTTTTATTTGATATATTTATTAGTGACATCATGAGTTCTGCTATATTACCTTCAAAATATCAGCTTACCTTTTCATTTACAGTGCTTTTTCCTCTCATTGTTTGTTCTGATTTGATTGAATTGGTTAACGATCTATTAATAGTGCTAAGTAGAGGTGGTGATAGAGTTCTAGTGTGAAAACAAGGAATAAAAACCTTTTCATTTCTTACTGTTTTCATTTGTTTGACATTTTTGCCTGTCATTTGATTTTTAGGCTTTTCTGACTTACTTTATTTCAGGGGATATCTCTTACACATAACATAGAAGTTGGTTTTGTTTTGAGAAATTTCCATGTTTTATTAAATAGACATCTAAATTATTGACGTTTTGTCTGTAATCCATGGGGTATAAAAATTTACTAGTCAGGAGATTATCAATACTGAGTAGTAGTAGATCACTTTATCTTAATATATTGTACTACTTATATCTTTAGATAGATGCTAAGTGCTTGTTTTTAACAGACTTACTTGAAGAGCAGAATCAAATTTTTAAAGGTTCACATAATGATGAAAAAAAGCACTTTAAAAGGATGTTAAAAAAGACTTAGAATATGTTGTGACTTTTATATAATTATATAAAGGGTTTAAGATAAGGTCAAACACTAAGGATATAAAACATGAAATTTGTGGGCTCAAGGTTTCTATTTCCATTTTTTGCTATCCTATTGAGTAGATGGTTAAACACTGTGAAAGTCACTTCTCTTATTCAGAAGTTAAGGGTAAAATTAGATCTTCCACCTCTCTTTTAAAATTTTTGTAACCAAAAGCTCTCCATGACCCATTTTTCAGAAGGTCTTATTCCCCAATCACATTTTGGTATGTTGTATTTTCCTTGGTTTGTGAGTCTCTTATAAATCACTGTAGAGGTCAGTGTTGAGAAGGTGCCCTCCAGGTTACTGCTCCAATGACCTTTTTCTTTTATGTGTAAATGATTTTTATGAAATAATGTGGCCACTCATTCTTATAATAGTTTGTAGTATGCCTCTTCTGGACTCAAATCCACTAGAGAGAATTACTTGCAATTTTTATGTTTTAAAGATTTTTTTCCTCTGTGTGTGTATTGTGTGCCTCTCTCTCTCTCT
>NW_004524616.1:6802462-6804333 GCF_000260255.1 Octodon degus
TTTTTTTGTAAAAAATGTGAGAAAAGGAAACATAGGAAATGTGTATTGAATCTTAAATGTTTGCCCTTAGTAAATTAAATATCTTTTTTGTTACTAATGTATTTTTATCGATTTAAATTAGCCACATAATTTAATTGGAGAATTTGATGAAATCTGATAATTTCTGGTATGTAGTTCAGAATACTCCACACTAAAGTTTTTCTCTGCAAATTTATTTTGTTTTAAACCCAGGACTAAGATCAGGTAACTAAGTAGATTCAGGATTTACCAGGGTAGGATTCTTTATATGTCCGTATATAAACTGTTCCATATTAATACATAAACCAGAAATATTGGGCCTTGTGTGGTCTATAACTGACTTGCTGTTATGAGATGAGAGCTTGATGGGGTCATGATAGTGAAGGATGTGTATTCCACATGGCTCTTCTGTTTCACTCTACTTCCTGGTCAGCATGATGTGAGCAGTTTTCCTATACCATATCCTACAGCTAAGTCTGTAGGATATTTATGACAATCCATGTTAACTCTTAATTATTTAAAAAGAATACCTTTGCATATTTAAAATGGAAGATAGAGTCCAAATCAAGTCTCTGACAGTCAGCTTTCAGCATTAAGAAACTTAATATGTACAGTGAGCATCTGTGCTGCTTCTCCCTGAAAGAAAGTTTGTTTTTCAGTATTCTTTTCTTCCTTTTAAATCATTCCTAAATGATTATTTTCCCTTGATTTTTTGGGGGACCTGCTGGTTTCTTCTACCTCTACAGTTCTCTCAGACCACTTGGTGTTCTTTGTCATCATAGGATCTGCTTTTATTTTTCCTTTACCATAGAGTCTTGGTAGATAATCCCTGGGCTATTGTTCTTCATCACTTATTTGGCATTTACTGTGAAGGCCCTAATAGTGTTAGCTTTTCTCTCCATACTGATGACAGAGGACCTATTTTTACATTTTACCTTCTTGTATAGTGCCTTATCACCTATAATAAAGGATGTGATGAAGAACACATCTATGGTATTGAAGATACACATTTGACAAAATATTTGTACTGTTTGGTTTGGCTTGAGATATAGATGAAATGTGTTATGGTTTGTGTGTAGACTGGCTCCAAAGGCTACATGCTTTCATAGGCAGGGATTTGGGAAAAATATTGGACCATGTGTGCTCTATAGCTGACTTGCTGTTATGAGATAAGAGCTTGTTGGGGTCATGATAGTAAAGGATGTGTATTCCACATGGCTCTTCTGTTTCACTCTACTTCCTGGTTAGCATGATGTGAGTAGTGTTCCCATACACATCCTTCCACCATATCTTCTTGCCTTGGAGGTAGCCAGCAATGCATTGAACCAGAATAGTCCTCTCTTTCTTTGCAAATGTCAGGTATTTTTTTCCCAGCAAGGAGGAAAGTGACCAAGACAAGGATTTAGGTATTTGTGTTAACATCATAGAGGTACTATTCAAAGACTGACCTGCAGATCCTTGCTAAGATGTGAACTGTTTGTAGGTGACTCCGGACAAGATAAGATGCTCATAATGGAATGTAAGTGAATCGTATCACCTAATATACTATAGAGTTTGGCTGATATTATGTTCATTTATTTTTATCATTTTTAGCTTCACTGAAGTATAATTGATATATAAATATTATACACACAAAATGTAAAAATACACAATGTGTAGAGAAATCATCTCCTAAAACACACACAGTTAAGCATATGCATTAGCAGAAAACAATTTTTGGAGCTGATGGGTATGTTTAGTATTTTGGTTCTAGCAATAGCCCTAAGAACATATTTGCATATCCAAATTCATTAAGTTGATATGTTTTTTAAAATCAAAACTTTCTTGATGAAGAAAACATCAACATGGCAATA
>NW_004524616.1:6804433-6810684 GCF_000260255.1 Octodon degus
TTCTCAGACCAAAAAGCTACAACTCTTGTTGCACAGGTCCTGCTATACCTTGGTCTTAACCATCCAGTAGAAAAGTATGAAGATGAAATATAGGAAGCAAAACCATGCTGTTATGTTGAGCTGTGGGGGACTCAGGTCAATAATTTCTGACATTGCCAGTTAAACAGAAGACCCAATGCTATTATGTGCTCCTGGACTCTTTTAGAATATTTTGCTGAGTTTACACACCTATAATATTTAATAATGGAACTTAGAAAAAATGGGGCATACAGATGAATGTCCATTTTGTATCTGTGTATTCAAAGTGGTTAGGATAGATATATAATTGCATTCTCTTAATGAATAGAATGATTTGTTCTAATGGTCTTTGTAAATAGGATCTCAAGTCTGCATCTTGTACAGCAATTAACCACTTAGAAGAATATATGCAGTGTGTTATTTGTTCAATCTGTACTTCCGATTTGATTTGAAACTGTCTCATTGCTATCTGTTTATCAATAAAATAAAATAAAAAAAGAAAGAATAAAAAGGAAAGAGTTCCCCATCTCTCTGAGCAGAGGAGCTCCAGGGAGATTATTTCACTCACACTCTGCAATGATGCATGTAATCCAGATAAATATATAAACTCCAAGATAACCATAAGGAAGTAGATATGGAGAGAAACAAGTCCTAGAAGAATGTAAGGACTAAAATGCAGTTGATGGCCAGGGGTTGAGAGGAGAAGTTCAGTTATGGATGAGGCACTTAGAAAGTATGAAGCTGTTGTGGAGAAAGTGAATCCATTGTGAATGATGTGTATTATTTAGAAAGCTCAAAAATGCTAACCTGGAAATTCAAATATAATTATCTGCTGAGTGGCTCTTACATCTAATAGCTAAGGACATCCAGAACACAAATCTTAACAGACAAGAAAATAATTTCACAAAAATCATGATAAATTTCATTTTATTTTTTAAATACTAAGCAGTTAAAAATGCCACATAAAATCAAGGAAATCAAGAACAAGTAATACTTTAAACATTTAATTAAAAATAAACAGTGCTTTTTCACATAGTTTAAAGATACAATAGGAAACAGTTAATAAAATCTACAAAATGATGTTATAATGCTGGGATAATAATGGGGGGAAGGTATGACAGATAAATTTTATCTTTAAGGGCAGAAAGTCTACAACTATAACACAATATTGATGAACATGAAACTAGTATAAGGACATTACTTGCAAAAATGAAAGTAATTACACTAGCAGAACTAACAACAGCCATGTTTAATTAGTTGTAGGAGGTAGGCAGGCTTGGGGAGGGTTGGGATGCTGGATATAGGCAGCAGCTTGAGTAGTAGTCTTTCTTCTCTGTTTAGTTTTAAAGCCCATGTTCACTAATTGTTTGACAAACATAAACAAAGTCAAAACAGATATTTGAGAATCAATCTCCCAATGAACTAAGGAGCAATTTTATATTTACTAGGCTTTAAAATCTTTGGAAAGTGTCTATTGAGAGCTCAACAAGAGTCTGTGCTCTACCAGACTTCGAGATACACTTACCAACTACTAAATTCAGTTGATGTAATTTTCCAAAGAATCACCTCCAGAACATGCAAGTTATAATACAGAAATAGGCATCTGATTTCACAAACTGAAACTAAAAATCATATTTAGAGCTCCTTTTTCTTGCTTCATAAGGTTTTTTTCCCCTTTATGTAAAAGCAGCAGAACTGGCACTCTTACTGGTATTGGTTCCTATGCTACTGGTATTTATGTTGATGTCATTAAATCATTGTTGATGTCTCTAACAAATACTTGCCATATATCCTATGGGTTCAAGTGCACTACAACACAATGTGGTCATTTACTGATTATAGTTTGTGCTTTTTCTTGTGTTAAGATTTGTTCCAAATTTATCGAAGTGTACTCTGTCCATTTGATCTTATTTCTTTATCCCTTTTAATTATTTTAATCATTTATTTATTTATTTGGTACATGGTCTCACTACACATCTTGGACTCATAGTGATCCTCCTGTCCCAGCCTTCATAGAACTGGGATTACATGTGTGTGCAACTATACCCAGCTTCACAGGCCCTAAACAGCATGCCTGGGGCTCCAGGGCTGGCATGGCATGTGGTACCGAGGATCAAAACACAGGTCCTTGCGCTTGCCAGGCAGGCACTTAGACCATTGAGCTACCTCATCGGTGGAGCCCTTTTGGTCCTATTTCTGCAGTTTTATGCTTTGACTAGACTCTGAGACATACTTCCATTCATTAAAAATAATAAACAAAATTTCCCTTCTTTAAACATGTTAACATTTCGCCTTTTGTAAAATATCAGCACTGAAGTTACTTTGGTTGTGATTCCTAATCTCTAGTTTTTCTTCATTTAAATCCATCTGCGTGGCTCCTTAATTAAAACAGAAGCCAAAATCAGGGATATTGGAAATACTCCATTAAGAATACTTCATAACTGTTACATGTGATTTGTCTACTTCTTCCTTTTTATCCATCTCATTCACTTTTTTCATGCTCCTTTCATTGTTAAAAAATTTATCTATTAACATATAAATTTGCTGTATATTGAATTCTTAGAAATTTGTTAATCTGTCTTTATTTGATTAAAATTTATATTAATTGACAAATAAACTTTTGTGTATCACATACAGCATGGTGTTTTGAAATATGTATACACTGTAGAATAGTTGAGCATATATCAATGGATGAATGGATAAACACAATGGAGTACTATTCAGGACTATAAAAGAAGGAAATCTTAGCTGGGTGTGGTGGCACACGTCTGAAATCCCAGCACAGGGAAAGCTGAGGCAGGAGGATTGTTGTGAGTTTGAAGACGGCCTGCATGACATAATAAGCTCAAGGCCAGCCTGAACTGCTTGATAGTATCCTCCTTAAAAAGACAGAAAAGAAAATCTTGTCAGTTGCACAAACATGATTTCATTCATATATGTAATCTAAACAGTTAATCTCATAGAAATCAAAAGCAGAATGGTGGTTATCAGAGAATGGAGGTAAGAGGGTAGGTTGGGGTTGGGGAGATATTGATCAAAGGATGCAAAACATCATTTAGATCTGAGGAATAAATTCAAGAAAGCTGTGGTACAATGTGTTTAATTGTAATGGAATTATTCTGGAAAATTTCAAAGAAAGAATTAAGTATTCATAAAAATTGAGACAATGTATAAACTAACTAGCATGATTTGGTCACTTCTATTACTTTAAATTTATCCTATATTTAAGACTTCTAGTTTATTTTATATCTTTAAAGGGCTTACTTACCTTGTTATCTGTTTGTTTCTTCACATTTATACAATGAGTGACAATATTATTTTAAAGTTTTGAACTGTGACCATCTTTAAATGATTATAGTATCTTCTGTTGATAGGATAATTTGTTATATATTTTTTTCCTCTTTTCATCCTCCTTCTAAGTGTGGATGAAGTTTTGTGTGGAACTTTTGTCTTGAGATATTTTCAAGGACATTTTTTTAAAAAAAACTATGATCTTTAAGAGTACTTTATATTTACACAAAGATTTTCCTCTAGTTCTGTTCACATTGATCTGCATCACTGTTTTGTAATGAAGTAAGGTCAGATAAGCTGCTGGGGAGAATATTAACTTTTCCTAACATATGTTAGTTGAAATTACTTTAAGTCCAAATTACAGGCCATATACAAAATGATAGGTAGCACCACAAGCCTTGCTGGAGTCCACATGTTATTATCATTACATATTTGCTAGTCAGATGTTCTTTCTCATTTTTATCTCCCTCCAAAAAATAATTGCTCATTTGATGTTCCTGCTGTGCTAAGTGAAATAAGTACACAAAAATCTATTAGATAAGAAATTGACCTCTTACCTTTTCATATTCATAGAGATTGCTAATAGAAAATTCACAAGACAGCAATACCACCAATTAAGGATTCTAATGCCCCCAAACCCACCAGAGCCTGCTAACGGTCACCTTAAGCTCCATGCATCACAGTGATATCTGGTGTCTCTTTACAGTCTGTTAAGGGGAAATGGTTACCTGTGTTAGTTGTGCTTCAATTCAATTCCTTGCAGTAATTTGAGTTCAATTTCCTTTGTAACTTGCCCAATTTGTCATTTAGGATTGAGTGAGGAGAGACAGTGGGTGTATCCGAATGTCTAGACAAGTTCAAAACCAGGCAACATATGTGTTTATTCCTCTGCCAGGTGTGAAGCTGTCTGGCCACAGATGCTGTGCTGTGTGGGTCTGTGCATTGTGCTGCAAGATTATGCCTCCACTAGTGAAATCAGCATCATCCAACAGACCCAGCATCCCAACCACTGGAGGGAGAGAAATGTCTCTCAGTCCCAAGTCTTGAAATTCAGGAGCAATGTTTGCTGAAGGCACAGGTTCCACTGCACTGGGTCAGAAAGGAAGCGATTTTTCTCGAGGACAAGGGCAGTTTGTTTGTGATGCTCTGGCATTTCAAGTAGCTGCTCAAGAACTTACAGTTTGATGTGGGCAAGTGAGAGAAACACGGCAAGAATTAATGTCTGAATAGCACCTTTAGAAACAAAAAGGCGATGTCTTTTAGTAGAAGATAATGTTAGAGAGTAAACTGCTCTTGTTCCTTTTTCACATTTTAGCCGAGGTTAAAATAATCACAGTTTGAGGTCAGATTTACAGCATGTTGAATTTAGCATGCTGTTGTGTGCAGAGTCGGGCATCTAGGGCTTTACTCTGTCATGTGATGCATACAACTTTAAAGTCATCTGGATACTTTCCAAATTCAGAAATTTTTTTCTTCCCTTATTTTTCTGGCCATCAGTTGTAGGTAGAATTTTAGCAATGGCTGTTAAAATATTCAGTAACATAAAAATTCAGGCACAGGCTATGAAAACTGATTTCTGGGATAAGTTGTGAATACAGACACTCTTTCTTCACAGAATGCATTACCATTTCATCTACATTGACCCATCTAGATCTGATAATCTGAACCTGTTAACTTTTCCTTATGTCCAGGCAGAGTTTATTGTTCATTACATGACCTCACAATGTACATTACAAACATTGGAGCCTACTGCACAATGTTTGCAAATATGCTTAGGCCATAACTGATCAGAATTCCCATCAGGCTAGTCTGTCTTGCAGTTATAACAAACTGTGATTCTCATTTAATTGCTACAAACTTTAAATGCAAAAGCATCCAGGGATCCATATAGAAAAACAGCTACTTCCTGTTTTTGATTATAGAATTCTGGTAAAAAAATGATCAACTTAATGCCTTAATATAAGTCTAAGTAAATCAACCTTAAAAGGTCTGCAGTGTTAAGAATCACAAAAATGTCTCTTACTTGAAACTTAATTAGCGGTGAAGTATAAGAACTGTACGTTTTGGTAGAGTTTCCTGTTGCTGTTTGTTTTAGTGATGGAAGAGTACATGAGGCTATGTAAAAATTTTAATCACTGGACTCAAATAGGTTGCTAAAGTAATTGAGTTAATTGTGTTTATAATACAATATATTAAAGCTCTTATTTAATTAAAAACTACAATAATTGGTAGTAGGGTACTATGCATATATAGTACAAATGGCTAAGGTCAACCATTATGAACAGTTCCTTCATATTCATGGCAATATCTTGTTTTCTGAAGGAATTATAGAAACTGGAGACATCTTTGGCAGCCTCACCAATAGTGCATTGACTGCTCTATATTTGACACTATGCTTATTGTGCTTGACAGGTGTTAACTACCACAGTTCTGTTTTTATACCCCTGTAACATGGAAGTCCACTTTACAAAGAAATAAATCTTTTTTTAAATGACAGGCAAAATATTGTACAGTCTTCTTTTTCTTTTTTCCATTTCAGTTTTGAATTAAAAAGCAATCACCAATATGAGAGTTGTTCACTTACACTGCCTCTGTCATTAGTCTTCTCTCAAATTCATGTGTGAACAGGTATATATTCTTTGAATGTGATAGGAACATCACCTGGTTAAATGCCCCTGTGCACAAAATACAGTGGTGAAATGACTGTGCCCATTACATTTCCTGTAAAACACATAAGCAAATGACATAAATGTTCACACTTACATTCAGCATTGGCCTTTACACAAAACTCTATGAATTAATGCCTTGTACAGAAGTATTGAACTTAAATATTTTTTTTCCTACAGTTTTATTGATAAACATATAGCAATGAGACAGTTTCAAATCAAATCGGAAGTACAGTTTCAACAAATAATACACTGCATATATTCTTCTTAGTGGTT
>NW_004524616.1:6817449-6820001 GCF_000260255.1 Octodon degus
CATAGTATTTTCATAAGCTTTAAAATTTTAATAATACATGAAAAGAGTTTAATCAGGACCTGGTACATATTAGCAGCAAGTGAGAAATTCCTGCTATTATTATTTTTTATTTAAGATACCCATGTGCCATATGCCATTCTAGAATAATGTATTAGTTAATTATACTTCTTTCAGATTTGTTATACTTAAGTATGAAAAACATTTAACTCTATTGGATAAACATGAGAAATTGATGATCAGTGATCCTAAAATTGAACTTATTCAAAATGATTAAATTTAAGAAATATCCTGACAAAATTGTGTCTATGTTGTAAATATAGTTACAAATAAAATGTTTAAAACTTTGCCATAGAGGTAGATTTAATGTGAAGTGTTTTATTGCAATTAGAAAAAAGTACATATAATTCTGTAGTTACTTTTCTGAGATACCTAATGTTCAAGATAGGCAAAAATGTATTAATTATTCATCATAGAAATTATATGAGTGACATAGCAGCAGTTAATAAAATAAACACGTGACTAATATGTCTATGTCTGGAATAGCCGATGATGATCCTGACTCAAGCCTTTCATTAGTACATACCTGTGGTGCATAATGATTACATTCTTTATGGGGAGATGGAACGTGTACAGAACATACCTTAATTCTTTTTTCATCCCCCTTTTTTCCCTTTCCCTCCTCCTCTTCCCTACATCTCTTGATCCCTTCACTTCATAAACAGATCTGTGTTGTTTATTCTTTTCATCTGTCTTTTATTGTGCTCTTCATTTATACCACAGTTTTCTCTTTTAAGAGAAGCTTTGTGTGTCTGTCTGATTTCACGGAACATTATGGTCTCAAGTTACATCCATTTTCCTACAAATGACTCGAGATTATCCTTCCTATGGTTCAGTAGTGGGTCCATGCACATTATTTAAAGCACAAAAATTGCATGGACCACATCACAGTGACCAGACTCGTTGTAATGTAGGAAGTATAGATTCATTTCTCAAACACATATTTGCCTTTCTTTTGTGTCTAGCACTGTTCTGTGATGGAAGAATTCAGCAGTAAAGAAAATTTTAGCTTCAAATCTCTGCTAGAGACTCGTTATTTTTGCCTCTGAATGGCTAATGGTGACCATACCAGCCTCATACTCTGTATGAGCTCAACTGGGCCTGTGTGTATCCAGGGTTTAGCTAGATTAGTTGAGGGTAGGCCATGCCTTTGAATGTCACCTGACCCTTTCCTACATCTGTGTGAAAGTTCAGTCTCTTCAGTGAGAGTTGCAGCTAGCTTTCCTGGGATGAGGTGGGGCTTCACACCTAGTGGCCTTTCTGCCTCAGCTGCTTGGCTTGACCTGCTCACCCCTCGGCTCTCCTATCTCTAAGAACCTGTTGGCAGCTCAGGAACTCATAGCCATCTTTCCTCCTTCTGTTTCCATTTTCTGTTCATTCATAGAAAAATGGTATGCCATATGATTTATATACTACCCAGAATGATTTCATTATAAGTTGGAGCAATAATAGTAATACAGGTCAAATCTTTTGGCTTCCTGCATAATTTTAGAAATATCCTTTCTGTGAATATTTTTAGGTCACATTGTCCACCTTGAGTGCGTACAATATGCTGGAGGATGTAACCTAAGTGTGTTAGGTGCTATTTAACTTCATGGAGCCTTAATGATCTTATTCATGGTAACCATTACGGGTACTGACTCCAGATTATTATAAAGATCCCGTCTGTCCCTCACTAAAGTTATGTGACTATGTGTTAAGTCTGTCTGTGAAAAGAAACTGGTTGTTACATAAAGGAAAAATAGCTTTCTTTTCTAAAAATGGGTATTTTTCCTAACCCAAAAGATTCTCTTAGATCTTTAAGTTTATTCAGAGAATATTTATATAAAATATAATTTATGAATATATACTTTCATCTCCATCTTACAATTTGGGAAATTGCTTTACATTGGATACACATAGGATATTTCTCCTTCATGAATGGCATGTAGTTTAGAGCCAAGAAAGGAAAGCCTTTTAGTTTTCTTATATAGTTTCCATTCTGTAATGTTTAAAATACACTGTCATGTTGTTTTGTGATGGGTTTTCAAATATTTCGTAGGCTGTCCATAAGCTCATAGCCTCCTAAGCAGCTGGGATTACAGATAAACACCACTGTACCCAGCTAAAGATGCATATGTTTTGGAAGACATATACATGAATTATTGAAATTATTTCCTATACTTTTCCTTAAGTGAAAGATTTTGATTCCTCCTCAATGCCACACTTAGCAGATTCATTTTCTATTCTTATTTTAACATATGCCATGTTTTTTGAGTTAGAATATCCTAAAAGTATATATACAAGTGTCTGAGGCTTGTACCAAAAAAGCATGGACAAATTAGTATTAATGATGACATCTTCAGTGACATTTTGGGTAAACAAAGTAAGTAGAATGTTGTTAGAGCATTTAAGTAATCATGGGAATTCTACTAATTAGGTGCTTTCAGAATTATGTAATACTAGATGAAATGTCCTATGTAAGCCATCAGAAAGACAGCAGAGAATGCAGAATC
>NW_004524616.1:6820101-6829235 GCF_000260255.1 Octodon degus
TCCGCTATGAAAAAATCTTTATTCAAATGAAATGTCATCTTTTTTTTTTCTGAACATTGAATAATTATAATATAATTTTTGGCTCTTCATACTTGTAACTTTAAATGTTCAAATCTCTCATTATATTTTCGTGAATTTCATATCACCCGACTCATCCTTCATGCTCTTTCTGTTCCTACTGTTCTGTTTCCTTGTTCCACGCTTCATCCTCTACTTCTGTCAGGTCTACGTGGCATGAATGTTGTTATGGTTAATACAATTTGCATTTTTCTCTGTAACCACAATTCATTCATAGAAAAATTACAGGCAAAGATTGACTTTACCAGATGTCCTCAATCACACAATACTTAGATTAGTATTTCATTTTTATATTAGTGTTCTCCAACTACATTATTTTTCTTGGGGTCTGATAATATTATTCTTGTGCCCCCCAAAAGGTTCATGTCTCAGAATCAAGGTTAAAATAGATTCTATTCACTTGAAATCTTCTTATCTTAATTTTTAGACCATGAAATATTTTTTTTTCATTTCTCTTTTCTTACTGATAAGTGTATAAACAAACAAACAACAAAAAAATCTGCTTATCTCATAGAATCCAAGATGCAAGAATCAGGCAGTGTTGAAAAAAGTCAGCAAGAGGAAGGGGCCAGAGGTGAAATGTTCCCTCCAGGTTACTGCTACAATGACCTATTCTTTGAAGTAGGTCCCACCTCCCAACACGCATGATCATCAATCTGTTAATGAAGTTAGTACCTCTAAGATCTAATCACTTAAAAACATCTTTCATTTATGTAATTATTTGGAAGACCATCTCACTATACAGCTCTGAATCATAGTGATCCTCTCATCTCAGTCTCACCAGTGCTGGGATTACAGGAGTGTGCCACTGTGTCCAGTTTCTGTGGCCAGCACTTCATGTGGTACCAGGCATCAAACTCGGGTCCTTGTGATTGCCAGGCAGATGCTTAGACCACTGAACTATCTTCCTAGCCCTTAATCACTTTTCTAAAACTTCACCTCAGAACAGAAGTGCCCTACAGGAAACACTGTAATCTAAATCATAACAATTATTATTTGGCTTTAGTTCATACTTGGTGACACTCTTTGAGGAACTGCACTTTCTCATCCAGCTTGGACTATTCAAGGCTTATTTTCAGAGTAGGTACCAAAACACCTATGTCTGATTTCAAAACAGTAAGACATTTCTGTTTCAGAAGGAAGATATTATAATAGTGTTTCAAATTGGTGCTCCAATTAGTTCCATAAGTTTATACACAGATGCATTAGCCAAGCATTGCCATAGGATATGATGACAATGGGCCTTCCTTCCATCGTAGTGTTTGAGAAACATTGACCAGATAAACCAACCAAGTAAAGTAATGTTCTTCATAATGCCTTGTGTTAATTTAGGGTAACTATCTCATCAGTACCATTAACAATTTGTGCTTTGTACTCTTAGTATAACCCTTGGACGAATTTATCAGTGAATGGTTTTGACGTTTGCAAAATCAGGAATCAATAATAAAATATTAAAACCAATGTTTTCCTCTTCATTGTTAGTGTCACCATTTCACCTCAGAGTCTTATTTTTCCTTTCCATGGAGTGCATATCTTCACATCTAAAAAAAAAATCAAACAAAACAAAACAACAGCAACAAAAGCCATTACCACCACCACTACCACCACCACCACAATAACCAGGAATGACAAAATATCCAAGTCCTTGCATTTTCGAAATACTTACTTAACACTTAATGGGTTGGTGTCTAGATACAGAAGTAGAGCTTCTGGCCCAGACTCTGAAGCTCATATTCCATCATTTAAAAAAAGTATACCTTGCAGCGCATCCTCCTAACAGATATTGCTTATGTATCTACTACACAAGCTGATGCTCATCTGAGGATCATTGCCTTCCTGATGAGATTGCTCAGTGAGCCCTTTCAACATAAATATTTTCATTCTGTAATGTTTTCATATATTACCTATTTAATAATTTCCTTCCTTATGTTTTTTTTGCTAATGATTGAATATTGGAGGGTACCCTGTTCCTCATGGTGCTGTTTCTCTATACTTTCATCAAAATTTCCTCCTAATGCTGAGACATCTTTCATATATTCATCACTGTTTTATTGAAGTTTTCAGTTCATTTCTTCTAATTGATTGGCACTGATTATCATTACTTCTGACTGATAAGCATTATTCATTAGCCCATTTTTCCCTTCATATCTCATTCTATTCTCTTTGTATGAATAAAACATCTAAATTCTCACATGCTGCCTGAATTTTTTTTTCTCTGCCATTGGCGTCTACTATCTTTGCTGCTTTCTTTCATTTTGTAGCATTCTCCAGAAGAGGTGGTGCTCCTTGAAAGAGGGAGATGAGAGGTCATTGGAATCCTGTGGACACATGGGCAAGGGCTGGGTTTGTCCAGCTGCTTTGCTACAGAACAGATGAGGTATGAGGACCTTTCCTCCTGTCTAAATGTGTACACTGTGCTTGTGCTGCCCAGGCTTGCTGGCTGCTCCTGCCCACACAATTCATACCAATTATCTGAGAAAAATTCAACTCTTCATTGTTTTTATTTTACCTATCATTATTGCTTCAGCACCTTACATATTTCGTCCATTATTATCATTTTTGGATGATTAAATATTTATCCTTCTGTGGGAAGAACTGCAACAATTGCAAAATAGATCACAATTTGCCAGCTCTTCTGTAGATTGTCATTTTTTTTTCCATTTACGGTCCCAATCCTCACTCTTTCCATATCCTACTTATCCAGGCTTTGAGTCCGTAACCTCCACTGAAATTCTTGCTTAGGTTATCATGGATTTCAGATTCTTCTCTTCTAACAATAAATACTTTTCTATTAGCTGTCAAACCTCCTACAAATGCATTAGAATTTTTCACTCAGTGATAAGGTCCCTCCTGATTACTTCTGAAATTGCTTTGTACTTTTATGAGATCTCAGGAGGGAAGGGAGATTATAGTATGCTTAGTTGGCCATCTTTAATGAATATTCTCATTGCTTATTGAATAAAGTACTGAAATTCCCTTTGTGTCATCGAAGAGCTGGAGGGAACTCACCTCAGCTTTCTCTCCCAGGGGAATTTTGCATCTTGTGTTGGAGCTGCAGTGGTCTGTTCACAGTTCTCTGAACAGTTTCTGCAGGTTGTCATATTTCCACTTATGCTATTTGTTGAGCATAGTGTGTTTTCTTTGTTCATTCAAATCTTATCCATCTTTCTTCTATACAGTCTGTTTTCTTCTCACTGAAATAACTAACCTCAGTTAGTGCCCTTACAAGGTTCTGCATGGTATTCCACATTAAGGCATCAACATTTTTTTTTTATCATAAAACAGCATCTTTAAAATTACTTTTTAATCTCCCTACTGTGTTATTATGTGGTTCATCTTTTTAAAACATGAGAATTTTTGCAGTTTTGTAGCTGGGTGGTGTCTTACATTTTCTTTTCAAGAAACTGGAGGTGCAATTTATCTTTTTTTGAGGACATAAAATGTACTATTTTATTACAAGGAGTCTCACCAAAAATGGAAGTATCTCAAAAAAACTAAGCTAGACTATCAACCTCCACCTGCAGAACTGGGGAAGACAGGGCAGTGTGAGTTGCTTAGCTCATTTGGGGCTAGTGTAAATGTATGAAAAAATAACCATATAAAGATGGCAGATGTTACTGTAGGAGCCCAAAGAACAGGGGCCCCTGAGGATGCAGCCATCCCTTCCAGAACACTTAACACTAAACAGGCCCTCAGCACATCAAGATTTCATCCTATAGCTGCATCGCTTCCAACAAGATCTTTATGACTTAAAACTAAGACTTGGGGAGGGTTGGGGAACATGATCGCTGCTAGAAAAGTTCCCTCAGCATAGCTGCCCTGTACTCAAGGGCCCTTGCTCCTCTCTCTAGTCTCTGAGGACATTTATATTTATATTCTTCTGTTATCTCTTTCTTCCCTTCTGATTCTTTCTCTTTCTCATCTTCTGTTTTGACTCTTTTGGCTTTATTGAAGTTGCAAGCGTTCTTGTGGCCACCTTCACCCTCCTCATCTGAGTCAGAGAACTCTTCCTCACAGGCAATTCACTTGTTGGAGGAACAGATTGAGATATGCTTGTCAGAGTCTCCTTTTCTTCTTCATCACTCTCCTCGGGAATAGCATCTCCTGCATTGGACACTGGGTGCACGGGACAGCATTCTCACATTCTCTGTTTGAAGGGCCACTGTTTGATCTTCTCCAGGTATTCATTAGTGTTCTAGTTAGTCATATCGGAAGAACTGATGTGAAACTTGAAATTTGGTCCCAAGTATTTGAAGTAGTCTTTGTATGGGAGTTCATTAGAGATCTCTGTGTCTAGCGCCACAGCTTTTTTGTATGTCCAGAACTGGGCAACATTATGAATGGTATAACCACCTCCTCCCAGCATCAGCAGAGGCAGGTAGAAGCCTTCAACAAATTCCACCTGCTTGGCATGCCCTTTGTAGGTTAGATTGAGGCAACCCAGCTGATCCCCAGAGAGGGAGTCTGAGCCACACTGTAAGACCACTGCACTAGGCTGGAACATCTTCATTACTTTGGACATGATTGGCTTTAAAATGACCTCATTGGACTCATCATCAATCCCATCTCAGCGTTGGTAGTTAACAGCATAATACCTGCCTTTACCAGCCCCAATATCTCATAGGTCCTCAATTCCTGGGAAGTACTCTCCATATTTATAAAAGGATGCAGTCGTGACCTAGTATGTAGTATAGAAGCCCTCTTCCAGGCCATTGCCATGGTGAATATCAATGTCAATATATAGCAGTCTCTGGTGATACTTTAGCAGTTCCACGATAGCCAAAATGATATTATTGACACAACAGAAGCCAGATGCCTCAGACTTTTTTGCATGGTGCAGATCCCCAGCCCAATTCACAGCAACATCCATCTGCTGCTTATTAAGTTTCACAGCACTTGCTACAAAGCCACCAGTGGATAACTGACAAAACTCAAGTAGGCCATGAAATACTGGACAGTCCTCAACAGTGTTGAATCTCTGCATCTGCTTACTGTACTTGGACATGTTATGTGGACTGATGGAACACAAGAACTTAATGTAGTGATCACTGTGGTACTTGGTCATCTCCTCAGCATTGGCCTTGTGAGGGTGATAAATTTCCATCTTTTGGTAGAGGCCATAGTTGAGCAGCAGATTGTGAGTCATGTGGATTCAGTGAGGCTTCATTGGATGGTCTTGTCCATAATAATAATTTCCAACTGATGGACCTATGGGATATTGAGTCTTGCAAAACCCTGTCATAGTAGTAACAGACTTTCCACCTGGTGCCCTGAGTCTGTGCCATCTTGCCACCTCCAGTCCCTCCTGTCAGTTGGTCTTGAAGTTTATATCTTATTTAATTTTTATGTCTCTGATTTAAAAAGTATTAACATTTTAAATGCTTTTGATTTATATTGCCAAACTTTTGCCCAAAGGATATTTATCAACATTTTTTACTAAGAGTTTATTCTATTGCAATTTTACTGACCTAGAATCTTATAATTTTGAAATGGTATATCAATTTGACAAATTTAGAAATGTTACCATATTATTTTATGTGTAATTATTATTGCCAGATATCTTAAGTTTTTATGTATTGATTGTTTACTTATTTTTAAAAATTCTGGTGCTTTTTTGTAATTTTTTTCATTTTTATTTAGGACTTCACAACTCTCTATTAGAGCATACAAGAATTCTGAGGTGCTAAAGCTCAATTGAGGAGGAGAAGAAAGTGTTTGGTGCTTGGTCTGTGGTGCTCAGTTCCAACACACTTCAACATCCACAATGGTAATGATGAAGAACATAGAGTCAGCCAAATAGCTCAGTGGACTAAAGCACCTGCTTAGCAAGGAGAAGGGATCAGGATTTGATCCCCAGCATGCTGTGCTGGCCATGCCCCTGTGTTGCAATGAGATGTCAACTGAGACTGGGTGTGATGGCATGTGCCTGTAATTCCAGTGCTTGGGAGGCTGAAAACAGGAGGATCACGTGAGTCTGATCTGTGTAGTGAGACCCTGTATAACCTGCACTAAATACATAAAAAAAAAAAGCACAGGCTCCAATAGTGCTGCAATAAGCACAGGTCTTAAAATGTTACTTTGGTATAAGGCTTTTATCTTCTTCGGATACCTACACAATAGGGGACCTGCTGCATCTTATGATAGCTCTATTTTTATTATTTTTGAGGAACCTGATATGGCTGTAGTAAATTATATTCTCACCATCAATGTGCACAAACATCTCCCATCCTTGTCTGCATTCACTACCTCTTTGTGTTAGGGAATGGCCATTCTGATTGAACTGACATAATATCTCATTCAATTTATGTTTTTCTGACAAGTAGTGAAATTGAATATTTTTCCATGTATTTGTTGAGCGTTAGTATGTCTTCATTTAAGTTATATCTGTTTAGCTCTTTCATTCACTTTTAATTGAATTGCTTGTTATTCAATGCTCATCTTTTATATTTTATACTTCTTCATGCATTGTGACTATCGAACCATTATCAGATGTACTATGAATATTTTCTTCCACTTGTAGGTGTGTTTGATTCTTGTTGGTTGATTTGCTTTCTAAAACCATCTAAGTTTGACACAATTTGTTTATTTTTAGACAAATTGTGTAAAAAATGTCTATTTCTTTGTTTCTTGTGACTTTGAAGTTCTGTCTGAAAAAACAATTATTGCGCATATAAATATATTGAAGTGCTTCTCTTGAAGCAATTTCACAATTTCAATTTAAGATTTAGGTATTTGATCCATTTTGAGTTGATTTTTTTGTATGGTAAGACCAAGGGATACAGTTCCCTTCTTTTTTCTATGTCTTTTCAATTTTTCCAGCACCAGCCTCTCTTTTATTCATTGTGCATACAGAGTGCTTTCATTAAAAATAGAACATGGCCAAAAGTGGTGGCCCACACTTTGAATCCCAGCACTCAGGAGGTTGAGGCAAGAAGATTACCATGACTTGAAGGTCTCCCTGAGCAGTATAATGAGCTCAAGGCCAGCCTGAACCACATAAAAAGATCTTGCTTCAAAAAACAAACAAACAAACAAACAAACAAACAAACAAACACAAATAAATCCAAAAAAAAACCAAGAGTAGATGTGCATGGATTAATTCCTGGGCTTTCTGTTCTAATACATTGGGCTATGAGTCTATTTTTTTATGTCAGATGCATGTCAATTTAAGTAATCAGAACTCTGCAATATGTCATAAAGTCAGATTTTGCTGTCCCTTCCACTCTGATCATTTTAACTATGCTGTGTCTTTTGTAGTTCTATGTGAATTTTAGGGCTTTCTATTTCTATGGCAACTGTTCTGAATTTGTAGATTGCTTTGGTCAACATATGTGGAAAAATCAAAGTGCAGAGATTAACCTAGATGCTCTACAACAAATGAATTTATAGCAGAAAGTATGACATATTTATGTAACTGAATACTACTCAGTCATAAGAGAAATGAAACCTTGTTATTTGCAATGCATGAATGCAGCTACCGCAGAAAAAATGTTTCGCAAAACAAACCAGATGCAAAGACAAATATCACGCATTCCTCACACTGTATTGATTAAGGTTCTCCAGGGAAATAGAAACAAAAGTGTGTGTGTGTGTGTGTGTGTGTGTGTGTGTGTGTGTGTGTGTGTAACTACGAGTGTGGATTTATTAGACTGACCTAGGGGACCAGAGGCAGGATAGTCCACAAAGGCCACCTTTACCCTGGAGAGACAGACAGTTCCCTTGCCGTTAAAACCAAGAAGCAGGAAGCCCAGGAACAGAGGGATCCAGAAGGCAGCTCCAGTCTGCAACTGAAGCCTACTGGGAAGCTTCCTACAATGTCGCTGGTGTGATGCACAGTTGCAGTCTTGCATGCTAATCACTATTATTATGAAAAGAAGCACAGGCTTTGGGGCCCAGTGAGTCCTCTGAGTCAAACTCAGGGCTCTGCCACTTGCTCCCCACGTGAATCGAGGCAAATTAATGCATCACTTAGTGCCTCATTTTCCTCCTTTGGGAAAAAAGGTCATAGCTGTCAGAATTAATGACTGAAATGTACAGAATGGCACGAGCACACTGCACGATCTCCACATGTCAGCTGTTGATGTTATGATTCTTTCACTACTTGGAGCACTACAGCTCCACAACATTCCTAATTTTTTTCTTTCTGTTGGGCACTGCTTTTTTGATTTTTTTTCCATGGTGCCCCTTATTATAACATTTTTCTTGGTTCCTTAACTGACCATACAATCTTCAGCGATGTGTGACCCTATCCTTTCTTTTCTCACAAAAGTCATTTCCAGAATTAGGCCACTCCCCTTTCTCTTGCTGCAAGTATGGATTCTGTGCGATGAGAGTCATCACTTTCCTCACTGAGCACAAATCTTTGAATCATGGCTATTTCGTCTTTCTTCATTTTATTTTATTTTTTTACTTTTATTTATTATTTTTTTGGAAATAATTTTATTGATAAGCAAATAGCAATGAGACAGTTTCAAATCAAATCGGTAGGACAGTTTCAATAATTAACACACTGCATACAATCTTCTTAGTAGTTAATTGCTGTACAAGATGTGGACTTGATTTCCTATTTACAAACTCCATTAGAACAAATCATTCTATTCATTAAGAGAATGTAACTATATATCTATCCTAACCACTTAGAATACACAAATACAAAATGGACATTCATCTGTATACCCTTTTTTGGTTAAGTTCCGTTATTTGAATTTTATAGGTGCGTAAACTGAGCAAAATATTCTAAAAGAGTCCAGTAGCCCATAATAGTATTGGGTCTTCCGCTTAACTGCAATGTCAGAAATTGTTGACCCGAGTCCCCCAGAGCTCAACGTAACAGCATGGCTTTACTTCTTATATTTCGTTTTTGTACTTTTCTACTAGATGGTTAAGACCAAGGTAAAGCAGGACCTACACAACAAGAGTTGTAGCTTTTGGGTCTGATAAGTTCAGTGAAATCCCCTCAGGATTTATCCTGAGATCCTGTACCTCAGATTGTAGAACCTTTGTCAGTGTCAGCCATGTGGATGAGTCATGGCCATTGCTTGGCCAATGTGTTCTCT
>NW_004524616.1:6829335-6836343 GCF_000260255.1 Octodon degus
TTTTTTTTTTACAATTAAGCAGAACACATAAATAAATAGCAAGTTCTTTAGGTTCATAGCCAATGCCAGGGCTGTAAGCAGGGCTCCAGGTAACTTAACATGTTGGCATAGGTGTGTGTCCCAGCATCAGTGCAGAGATATGTCACTCTGACAAATCATGACACACATGGCAAGGCTGGCTCTCAGATGTGCTCACGCGTAAGCAGGGGCCGAATGAGTCACTACTGGGTGATGAGTGAGTGAAGGGCCATTTAGAGAACAGACAGAATGTGAATCATCTGTGGGTGTCTTGGAAAAGGCAAAACACATTATATGAGGCTCTAATTTTGTGACTTGAAATTTGACCACTGCAGATGTTAAGTCTTTGAGCATTCACAGTAGAACACTGCAGTCTGCCCTAAGTGGAGATTGATTTTAGTCATCAGTTTTGCCCTGAGACTCAAACACCGGCATGCAGGATTTTAAATCAATCTTCTACTGGGTCCTAGATCCTTCTTCCTTGTGGAAAATGGAAAACCTGGGAGGTCTTGGCATACTGCAACAAATTTGGTAGATGAGGAATACTTAGACATAAAATTACATACAACATGCTGGTGTAGCCAGATTGGATGTAGAGTTTATCGCAAAATAAATTATGACTAATATATTTGTCTCAGTGATTCCAGTTACAGGTACAAACGGGAATTATGATCCATATTTTCTGGGTGTATATCTTGCCTCTCACCCCACCTTGAAGCACAGTTATTTATTTCTGTGTCTCAGTTATTCAGCATCCCTGGTGGCCCTGTAATCTCTGGAGAGCCTGTTATGGGCTCCAAAATACAGCAACAACCTCGTGTATTCTTCTCAGAAGTGTTTTGCTACCTGCTTAAGCAACTTTCCTGAAGTGCTTCAGCAACCTGTGTGCTGCAAACCATGTCACCCTCCTGGCTTCCTTTTGCCCCAGAATTGCTCTGCATTTGATTCTCAAATAGGAAGATGCTTGCTCACTGACTGAAAGTCTGTTTGGATGCTGGGTAACAGAGCTGCAGGGCTCAGGTGCCAAGTTCCAGTATCTGCTTGGTGCTATATGTGGACATTAGACCTAGCACCAGGACTCAGCACCTTTCTTTGCTAGGACATGGCTTCCTCATCTTTTCCCTGGTATCCACACACAAAATAAAAAGAGGCTTTATCTCCTGGTCATCTACTCACACCAGTTAGGGTGCAGTTTAACCTGACTATTAATTCACTAGTGAGGTGATGCTGCTGAGCTTACACCAACTTTTGAAAATCTGTACACTCACAAGACAAACAGCCTAATCAGCAGGAAACTAACAAACAAGGAAATGTAAATGGTCAATAAATATGAACAAAGCTCAGTATTTTTGGGGGGGAGGACTAGGGATTGAACTCAGGCCCTTACACTTGACAGACAAGCACTTATTCTACCGAGCTATCTCCCTGGCCCCTAAAAAGCTTAGTATTGTTAGTAATCACAGAAATGTATATCTGAGAAATTACACCACAGTTCTCTCTCACTCCATTTAGTAGTATGCACTACTACTGGTAGGAAAGTGAGTACCTGCAGCCATTGTGGGAAAACAATGGAGATTCCTCAAAAGGCAAAACCCATAAAACAAAACAGAGTCCCATAAAATCCAGTGGTGCCACTCCTGGATATAACCAGACAGAAGAAAATTAAGTCAGCCTCTGAAATGGATATCTGCATATCCATACTTATTGCAGTACAATTTAAAATAGCCAAGGTGTGGAATTAGCTTAGGTGTCTATCAATAGATAAATGGATAAAGAAAAGATGGTCTATACACACAGTATGTGTTATTAAGCCACAAAAGAGAATGAAATCCTCTCATTTATAGCAAATATGTACACATGAAGGACAATGTTTTAAACAAAAGAAGCTAGAAAAAGGACAAGTGTCACATATTTTTTTTCATATATATGGAAACTAAAACAAAAAGAACAAAGATGATCTAAGAGTTAAAGAGAGGCTGAGTGCCCCCCAGAAAGGAGCCTGGGAGCTTGAGGAACAAAGGCATGAACAGAAAGAGGAAGATGGGACATGCCAAAGCTTGACATGTGCATGTATGCAAATGCCACCGTGAAGCCCATTAATCTGTACAGTTAATGTGCATTCACAATATGATAAATAATTAAGAAAAATGAATAAAGAAAACAGTATAGAAAAATATAAGGGAGTATAATTAAGTACTTTGGATCCAAACCTTTGAGATCTTAGACTAACTATATTGTGTATGAATACAATTTGGAAAGAAAATGAAAATAATTGAATAAATTATTTTAAAATGTAACGTGAGTAACATCATTGGTTCTTTTTCTTTCATTTTTATGCAAAGATTTTCTTGGCAATAATCCAGGGAAAATTAACTTGGAGACATGCAATGAAGCTTATGCAAAGACTAATACAATAGTCCAAGCAAACAACGATAGAAATCATGCATCTGTGTTAGTAAAGATGCTAATATGTATTATTTACCACATAACAGATACCAGATTTAAACTTTCAGTGATAAAAAACACAAAACAAGTAATTCAGTCAAAATGCCTAAGATTGGATCCTAGTTGAATATATATTGTTTATGTGACTTTGAGTGAATGGTTTAATCTCTTAGTTCTCAGTTTTCTCCTCTGTGGAATGGAAGTAATACAGTAGCAGGATTATTGTGTAGGTTGTCATGATAACTGCATGAGTTTATATGAGAAAAGCGAAAAGAACAGCACCTTGCCATGACTCTATCTTATTCCTGTCACTGTGATCATTTCCCAAAGTCAGATAACTAATAGAGCTAGAATTTAATTTTCAGTTGTCAGTGCTCAAGATCTACTCTCTTGACTTCTGTGCTCCAGGAAAGAACATATTAGTGTGGGAACTAGAGATGAAACACAGCAAAGTGTAAGCAATAAGGGATGGGAGGTGTTTAGAAACATTTGCAGTTTCTTATTCAGGCACCTGTCTAGTAAATATATATATTTATTTTCAACTGGTGAGGTCAAGAGATTAGATTTTCCAAAGAAATAGATGGAAGGATTCAGTACTTTTGATCAAAGAATTATATTCTTCTAAGAAGTTAAAACTTTGTAGGAGAATGTAGCTTCACCTAGGGAGGAAGAAATTTTTTTACCATAATCCTGATGGAAAAGTAAATACTATACTTTTTGCTATTTTTTTATTTTATGAATTTCATCTTTCTGATTCTCAATTTCTTATGTAAAATTCCAACATTTTTGCATGTTTCTGATAGTGCCAGGTGATTAAGTGGACCTAGGATGGATTGATGTGATAATTTTACTTCTTTGGTTTTAAAAATAGCTTTAAGGGTAGTATATATATACTATATTTTGGTTTTTCTCAGTATTAAATTAACACTTTGATTATTAATCTGCTATAATAAGAGGCTGTAAAGTATCTCTTTACAAACATATCAGTTCTGTTTTATCAGATAATTTTCTGTGCTTTAGGTTGATATTATATCCTTGATTTTCTGAGAGTAGTGAGCTTCCTTTGGAAGAACTAATGTTTTACAGTAATGTTACTTTCTATATTTACCTTTGAAGTAGTTTATTGTCACTTGCATTAAATAATTTGTGAGTGAAAACCTTGTGACCAACTGTTCATGCTTCCTAAGAGCCTCTGATATTTTTGTCTAGTGCAATTCAAGTTGTGGAAGAAATTTTGATCTCAAATAGACTTTGATGGCCACAGGAAAATGACAAAAGAATTCACCTTGTAAAAGGTAAGGTACAAAAATGGATTTGTATGTTGGTTTGCATAGGAAACACTGCCAAGTAAGAAAAGAGCCTTGAACTTCCCTAATTTATGTTTCTATGAGTAAAATATTATAATGATATAGCAGAACTTGTGTAAAGTTCCCGGAAATTTGTTAATGTCCTTGCTGTCCATACAATTTGCAGCTATGTGGACTAATGCCTCAAAACATAATGCTGTTATTAATTATAAATTCAATAATTAAATAAAAGTACAACTGACTATTTGTAAAATCAACCATTTTTTTAAATGTTCTTGTCAAATGCATTATTTTCATAATAAATTCTTCCAGGTCTTTAACCATTACTGTTTTAAGTCTCTTGTCTTCCACAGATAGTTTTGGTTTTTACTCTGATGAATCCCTAATAGCACATCAATAGCAGCAGGCCAAAGTTCTTCCTCTGCTGCAGAGGGAAGGGGTGGTGAGACTGGCATGATGAGGCCAAGTACTCAGAGACACAAGGTCTGACAGTGTCATTTAAATAATTTTGAAAACATATCTCTGAACCAAGTGGGAATTTCACAGTGGAGAAAATGATAGGCTTTTGAGACAGCTAATCCATGATCAAGCAGAAAATAATTGCACAGGGTTGGGTGAGTTGATAAAAAACGGCTATAGATTTTTGTTTGATGTTATTAATTCTGGTATTTCAATATTCTATTTTCTGGATCTAAGGAATTCTTTTCTCTTTCCTCTTAAGCATTCTATGAATCATAACAACTTAATAAAATATACATTTGTAAACAAAACCAAAGCAAAATTTTTCTACTTGGCTGATCACTCCATAATTAAGTAGCACTTCTTTCTCCTTTCTTCTTCTTCATTTTTAGACAGGGTTTCACCACATATTTCAGGCTGGCCTTGAACTCACTCTAAAGCCCAGGCTGGCCTGGAACTCATGACAATCCTTGTGCCTCAGCTGCACAAGTGCTTGGATTACAGAAGTGTGCCACTATACCTAACCAAAGGCTATTATTAAATAGCTTTATTTTCATAACATTATAATTATTTACATAGGTTCAATAAGAATTTGTCATTTTAATATCACGCACAGAGTTGGAAAAATTATTTATTATTTATTTTTTTAATTCATTTTAATGAGAATGTTCTTATTTAACAAGGCTTTGACTAGAATATTGTATGTGAGGATACTGTACATAAAATCAGACATGATGAGACAGTTTGTTAAAAAATAATTTTATTGAGAAACAAATAGCAATGAGACAGTTTCAAAACCAATTACTAGCACAGTTTTAATAATTAATACATTGCATATTGTTGTCTTAGTGGTTATTCATTGTATAAGATGCAGGCATGATGTCCTGTCCACAAACACTGTTAGAATAAATCTCTCTATTCAGTGGTCTAAGAGAATACAACTGTGTATCAATCTTAACTATTTTGAACATATAGATACAAAATGTTCATTCATTTGTATCCTCCTTTTTGGTTTAGTTTTGTCAGAGAAGGGTATTCCATTGTCTTTTAAATATTGTAGGTGCCTGAATTCAGCAAAATATTAGAGATAATTTGAACAGACTACTATGGTTTTTAATGGAACCATTACATTCAAAGCTTGGGAAAACTGGTGTGGCACATGGCCTACAGAGTTCTTTTTTTTTTTAAAGATTTTTTTTAACATTTATTTAGTGTGTGTGTGTGTGTGTGTGTGTGTGTGTGTGTGTGTGGCCAGCTCAGCCCACTAGGGGGCGCGGCTGGCCGGCATGTGGTGCTGGAGGATCAAACCGCGGTCCCTGTGCTTTGCCAAGCTTGTTTCAAGTAGGTGCTTTAGACCACTAAGCCATCTCTCCAGCCCCCATACGGAGTTCTGAATCATATAGATGAATAAGGAAAGCTGCTTCCTAAAAAACTAAGAATCAGTATTATTTGGAAGACTGAAGAAAACAAGTATTTGCAAATGAAATCTAGTGTAACTGGCTTGACATCTTTTCTCAAAGGTTTAAAAAGTATAACTTGAGATTTCTGAAGAAACTGTCAGCAAAACCGCAGTTTTTAGTGGTCATTTTTTATTTTTGTTATACCTGACAAATCTAGCGACAGCATACTTATTTTGTGATGGATGGAGAATAATCTCCCATTGATTATATTTAAAAGAGGGGAAATGATAGCAAAAGTTTTGTATTTCAACAGTAAACTATAGCACATTTTTGTGGGTTATCAGATCCTTGTCCTATTTGTGGTTGTTGAGCCATTTTTTTTTGGCTACAAGTTACATGTTTTTGTTACCTACCTATAAGTTTGTCATTCTCCATTCATTTTTAATGCACAGGTGGTAAACTGTTACTAATTTTAAAATTCTGTACATGATCCATAAAAACTCTATACACTAGAGTTGCTAATTCTACTCCCTCTCTTCTATTTGGCTTCACTGAGAGCTAAAATTGATTTCCCACATTCTTCTTGGGAGTCTAGGTTGTTCCCTGCCTGGCCTTCCTCACCTGCATCTGAAGAGTCCTGGGAGCTGGTGCTAAGTCTCTGGGAAATCTGATCACTGCAGAAGAGGACTGGGAGACTGCGGCTGGAGCTGCTGCCCTGTGGGCCAGTCAGGAAGTTTATCAGAACTCCTACCTCTGCCACACTCAGGTGCCAGAAATAACCAGGACTGCCAAGAATCTTCCCAGAACACTCTGATTCCATGCCATCACCACAATCATTCTGACAACAAACTGAAAAGATTTCAGATTGCCATTGTCATCCTTAATCCACCATCAAAATACACGAAGGTCCAACATTTAGGCATCTTCTCAGATGGCTGTCTTGTGACCTCATAAATATGGTTAACAGCTTATTCCAGACATTAATTTTTTCCTTTTTTAAAAATAGGAATATAGCCAACTACTATATTGCTTGCACTATTCAGCAAATATTTCCTAATGTCAAGACTCAGCAGATAGTTCAGGTAGTTCTTCAATAATAGAAGAATGAAGAAATGAGAAATTTAATTTTTATTAGATAAAGTGGAGATATGACCCAGAATGTTTTTTTTTTTTATCCTACTCAGTACAACTAAACTCCATACAAGTTATTATTTACCTTTAGGTCTAGAACCTCACTTTCAGTTTAGAAAACTTGTAATTGAAAAACATTTTTTGTTTCTTTGAGATGTAAATACTTCTAAAAGTGTTTTGTGAGTTTCCTAACCCAAGTATTTAGTATGCAAAAAACCTAGGGTGTGTGTGTGTGTGTATATATATAT
>NW_004524616.1:6837225-6846272 GCF_000260255.1 Octodon degus
TGTTTGATTAATTTTTTATGCTTATAACTGGTAATCTGAGCAGCTACTCTAAAGATAACAGTATGCAATGTAATAACTTCTGTTAGTTTCGTATCATGTGTTTTTGAAATGCTATTTATTTATTTATTTAATGCATCTAGTACAGGGTATCACTATGCAGCTGGTGATCCTCCTGTTTTCAGCCTCATTAGCACTAGGATTATAGATGTGTGCCACCGGTCCCAGTCTTGGTGGTGGGCTTAGTGCTCCTAGGAGTAGGGTTGGCATAGCATGTGTTGCTGAGAATTGAACCTTGAGCTTGCCTAAGCAGGTATTTAATCTGCTGAGCTATCTTGCCAACCACAAATTTTGTATTTTTAAAATTGTCTTTAAAATAAAAGAAGAAACTTAAATTTTTATTTGTTTTTGTGGAAAGGTAGGCATTTAACATGCAGGAAGTTTTAATTTAGGCTTAAAGTACCTCCTGTTGTAAGAAGAAGAAAGTTTGCTTTTCCTCCCAGTAAACTCAGTTAGCAAATATGTATAACCTTGGCCTTGTACCTCACCACTCTGCATCTTAAAAACTTGTTCTTTGTTTCAGTATAGCTAAATTCAGACTGTATGCTGATCTCCTTTTCTATTAGCAATAGCTTTAAATAAACTTTACCTTATCTGTTTAATGTTGTCAACTTTTTCTTTTATTATCATAAAATCCATTAAATCTTTCATCCTCAGATATCCTTATTATATCAGATGAATAAATTATTTTGAATTTATGTATCTAGAATTTCAAATTAATGACAGGCAATAAGTATTTTAACCTTAATTAAAATGTTTTACAGGAGGCCGGGGAGATAGCTCAGTGGAATGAGCGCTTCCCTGGCAAGCTCAAGGGCCTGAGTTCAATCCCTGGTTCCATCTAAAAAAATAAATAAATAAAATATGTTTTATAATGTAGATAAGTATTTGTAATTTAATCACAGATCCATTATTATGAGCAAATAACCAGTAGGCTGTTATTTTTCAATTGAAGCAAGGTTCTTTGTGATTTGGCCAGAATTAATGATTTTGCTTGTACTCTCTTTTTTCTAAATGATCAGAACAGAGTTCTGGAAAGCTGAATACTATTCAGCAGCTACCTGAATTCCTACAAGTCTCATCTAAGCTAAGGCTTTGATCACACATGTGTAGTCTTACCTTGGCCAGCTGGGAAGGCATAAATATAAGCCCTAAGCTTCTCTTTTACTCTTTATTTTAACTGGGTAGCAAACTAAAAGGCATCAGCTTCTTTGTGTACCACCAACACAATTCAAGCGATAGAAGTGAAATGAAAGAGGAAGAATGCAAGACACTGGAGTGGGAGTTTGAAGAGCAGACTACTTCAGCTGGCTTCCGATTGTAATTCTTGCAACTTTCTAATAAAAGTTTTATGCCCTTTTCCTCAATACATTAGTGTAGTCTTTGTCTTAGAATTGAAGTCTTAACTGAATAGACTGTGTTACACATAAAATGTGAACATTTTTCTATGAGAATTTTTTTCAAAGATTCCTATACAATTCATTTTTTTTCAATGTTTTACTCTACTCAATAGTAAATTTTCTATTCAAATTTATAACATTTTCTTTGCTTGCTCTCAGACATCTTCAGGTTTTTCGTGTTTTCTTTAGTCATGCTAATTGAATCTTGAAATTTAAAATGCATTTTTCTTAAATATCATTTAGCATGAATGTGAATTTAGTATTCCCAAACATTTCCAAAGGGAGGGGCACATGGCTGATGCTTTATGCATGCATTTCAGCACACGCAGACTGTGCACAGCATTCTGGTAAGGCAGAAAGTTGCAGCAATTTATTCCCCATGGGCTGGGAGTCTTTACAGAGTTCAACAATTATGGAAAGAGAATTCTAAGAACTATGGATTGTTTCACAGCTTTGCCTGATAAACTACACAGAGTACTTCATCAGTTATTCATTACTTCTTTGAACTAATTGGCTTCTTTATAATCAAACTACCTATTTGATAATTCCTTCCTTCCTCCCATCCCCACTCTCTTTGCCCTCCCTCCTCCACTTCACTTTTCATTTTTTGAAACAGAATCTCACTATGTAGCTCAGGCTGGCTTTGAACTCCCAATAATCCTCCTGTGTTAACTCTCAAAGATCCCTCCTGGATTATAGTCACGTGTCACCAAGCCTAGAGTCTAGTTCCTTTAGTTATTGCCTTTTAATTCTTTTTCTAATGACTTATGTACCAAAGAATGAAAGTCACACAATTCCACTTTTATATAAGGGAGCTGACTTTAAAAAGCCTATAAAAAGACATAAGACCAAATGATTTTTTATTGGTAAATACATTCCTTTTTCATGAACCAACATTTTTCACCCCTTTACTTTCTTATAATACAGCCTCATACACTGATGTGATAGCATTCTAAAGAATACATATCTAGAAGTACTCAATTAGATACATTGACTCAAAACCTAGAAAGGCCTTAGGCACCTTTTTATTAATATATTTTGTTAAGGAATATAGAATTCAAGTTCAAAATACAGTGTTTTAGTAGAGGAAATAAAGAAAGGAAATACCCACTGCATTTGTTTGACAGTGATTGAATTTTCAAGGTGTCTGAACTTTATTGAACAACTTAAGTTCTGAAATTATATTTTTAGCTTTGTACAATCAATAGCTCAATTTTATCAATTTATTTGTGTGCTGTAGCAATGAGTCACACAAAAAAACTCATGACATCATTTCATGTAATACATTTCCTAAAACGTTTCTCTTGTGATAAAATTTTCTTTGTTGAGGGACCTGTCAACTTTTGTTTCCTTAATTGTGATTTTTCAGGAGTAAAAACAGAGTGAACAACTTGAGAGACTGCATTTCACAGTGGAGAAATGCAGACCATGGAGCTCTGCACAACCCATCTGGGAAGACAACTATAGTAATTGGCTTAGTACTCAGATCAGTAGAGCAGAAAAACAAAGAGACTATGAGTTTTTGTGAGATGGAATAGAAAATGACTTTTCAAAACTTGTGAGAGTTAAAGATGATACCAAGGTAAAAGCAGATTTTTCTTCTTATTTGTCAATGAAACTAAACCTGAAATCACAGACATGATTTTGTAATGGGAACTAGTCTTTTAGTTGAATGTATAAAACCTACCAAAAAACTCTGAAAGATCTCTAGAGCAAATTGAAAAAGCTTCCCCAGAAAAACTTACATCATGTAGATCAAAATGATGTGTGGTCAACTTCCTAACTGACTACCTATTAACAAGGAATCTTACAGATATAAAAATGTAATAAAATAGGAAAAAGGATGGGCCCATCTTATAACTAAAACAGACCGAGATGAAGAGATAGTTCAGTAGAATAAGTACTTGCCTGGAAGTGCAAGATCCTGAGTTCAATCCCCGGTATCATAAAAGAAAAGAAATAAAACAGTCAGAGCAATTCCTCAAATGACCAGTGAGGATGTTCTGAGAAGGGAAAAATCTGAAACATTCAAGTTAAAATTATTATAAATGAAATTCACCAATCCATGACAAATACAGTGTTACTTCTACATAAAATATGTTCAGTGGCTTCCTTAGAGTGAACATACCACACTAATGGTAGCTTTCTCAAATAACATACACACTTTCTCTGCTAGTCCTTAGCTGTAACCCTTGGGCTTTGATTGATAGGGAGTTCTTCTTCAGTGTGACTACATTCCTGGAAACTTAGTGGGGGGAGACTTACTTTGTAAATGGAATGATATCATTACATGCATACCAGAGGGGCTATTCATGAGGTTTGAAAAGATTCTTTTATTCCTAATCAAGTGTGTTTGCTCTACATATATTTTTGCATGCTAGTATCTTAAATTTTAGTCTCTTTCTTCGGATTATCTTTTATACCTTTGGTCTTTTACATTTCTATATAAATTTTAGAGTGTTTGTCAGTTTCTATTAAATAAGGCTCTTCCTGGATTTTGCCTGGGATTATGTTGAATCCATAGATTGATTTTGGCAATCACTGACATGTTTTTGCTACTCTAAGTCTCTCAATTCATGCTGTTTTTCTAGCTAATATGCATATTAACTCTGTCTTCATCAAATTTCCCTTGTTTTCATTTATTCTCAATTGATTTTTATATCTATCTCCATCAAGAGTTTTGAAATCTGATCAATATTTTAGAAAAAGTAGATTGACCCATTGACTTTAACATTTTATGGTAGAATGTTGTTAGTTGTGAAATTTTAATATCAGCATATTTAATTATTCTCTTTACTGATCAGTTTTCTTAAATATGTTACAATTTCTTTGGAAGTAAATTTCTATCTTTTAGAGATCTGAATGATGAACAAGAGAATAAAGTCGGGAATTTCACTATACAACCTGTTCAAGGTAATTTATGTCACTTATTTTTGTTATGGTACCTATGTCTTTTACTTTGCCTTATATTTCCTATTCTGGATATTTTACTATTATAATTTCTCCCATTCAAAGTTATCATAAATATGTAGAATCACCTGGCCAGAAACATGTTATAGTAAAGTGATTAGAAATATCCTTTTAGTACTCTTAATCAAATCATTATTAGTTTAGCTTTTCCTTTGACCTCCATTTCACAGCCATTTGGTACAGCTAGTTTCCCTGCTATGCACATGTGCAATAAAAATCACATTGTTCTCAGTTTTATCATCTTTTGGCTTAATATTCAGCTATGTATTTGCTGAAGTTGTTTGTATTTATCTGTCTCTGTTGAGCTTACACAATTTCATATATGTTATCTTTCTTTTTCTGTTCTCAATGTCCTTATTGCTTAATTTCTCAAATTTCCCTTGAAATTCTTACTGTACTTCTTAAAGTGCATTTGGAATGGAGTGGAATTCTATGCATCCTTTCAGCCTGCTATGTTTCTTTGAAATGCATTTGCCCATTTTCAGGAAGCTTCCTAAGGGTTCTTACTGAGATGTATTTAACACCCTTTTATGTGGCCAACATGCATCATACTTACAAATACAGTTATGTTCTAGAAGTGTGTTACACATCATCCACTGTATAATGATTATTAATCCACAATGAAGGGGACAATCTCTGACATTTTTCTAAGATTGTAGAATGTTTATAAGATAAAGAATACACATAAAATCTATGATGTGATCTGAGCCAGATTAGATGTCTATTTCATGAGGAGCAGGGAAGCTTGGATTTTCTCTTAGTTCATGTTTTTTTTTTCATGTTTTTTTTTTAATTAAAGCCATCTTAAGTCAATTTCATGAGAGTTTTGTGAACTTAATTTTGAATTTCCATATCTATTAGGAAAGATATATACAGTAGACAAAAGAATTGATTTGGGAGATGGAACTCATTCATTCAGGAAATCATTCATTCATTTCAATTATTTATTTGCCTGTCAGACACTTTTCTACATAATGTGGCAATAGAAATAAACAAGACAGTCAAGATCCCTAAAGGATACGTGCTACTGAAGTAGTTAGAAAGTGTATAAGTGAAAAATGGGTAAAGTTATTTTACATGATAATAAGAAAGTTATTTTACTTGATAATAAGATAAAAGGTGAGAGGAAAAGGGGCTGGAATAATATATAGGTTGCTTTAGGCATCATGTATCTCACTCTCTTCTCTTCTATCTGAACTAAGGCATTAGTTCCTTAGCTTCCAGAAATCCTATCTACTCACAGCCCTTGGAGTACATCCAGAGTTGAAAAACTTATCACTTCCTAAATTATACCCTTGTCCCAGAGCAGCTTGTAGTCAATGGCCAGGTATTATAAGATTATAGAAAGGAAAAAAGAGTCTTCCCCAATGCAGTAATGTTCTTACTTGTTGACGTCTCTGTTGCAAATGCACTACAGTTTAATTTCTCTATCTAAGTTTATTTCTTCTCCTTCTCCCCAGGAATTGATGCCAGGCACTTCCAATATGATTTGTGCATACAAATGCCCATCTCAGATTCCATTTCCCAGGTAACTTGACTTCCACAAATGGAAACCATTCTTTCATGTGTGAGAAGGAAACACGAGACCTGGAGTAATTGTGAACATCAAAACCCTGAGACAGGGATGAGCTCAGAATGGTTGAAGCATGTTGTGTGGGAGCTGGGTCAGAGAGATGGGAAGGGAGCCAACACAGGGCTATTCATGCCGAAGGATAAAGTCTGGGTATTGTTTTAAATAGGAAAGAAAAAGTATAAAGCATTATAATAAAAATAATGCATCAATTGAACGACTAGAAGTCTCTGTTCCATGGGATAATTGATTATAGAAAGGATATGGTAAAGAGTGAACATGAAATCAACAAGGCCATAGAGGAAGCAGTTGTAAAAGCTGAGAAGATATTATTGGGTCGATTGGGATGGTACATTTGGGCCCAAAGATGTGAACAAATTCAGGAAGCATCTCTGAAGCAAACCCTATAAGATTTGCTGGTGGATGAAATGTAAAACACATTTGTCAATTTTAGTCCTTGTAATGGGTACATGGGGCCTCCATTGATCAGGATGAAACATGAGAAAGAGAAAACTGAGAAGGGGGATAATTTAATAATCAATTTCAGATATTAGATTTGAGGTGATTTTTAGGTGCTTAGAGATATGAATATGGATTGGGAGAGAATATATATATTCTTTTTCACCAAGTTTTCTTCCTGTATCACTTTTTGCTCCCAAAGATTATATCTTTTACTTATCATCTATCTATCTATCTATCTATCTATCTATCTATCTATCTATCTATCTATCTTCTACCTGAAGTCTCTGTATCTATTTAGAGCTAGAGTTACTGGCTGTGAGGATTTCCCCTAGAGAAAACAACAAAAATGAAAGGGGTAAGTTACAACCTATCTTACAACCCAGTATGTTTAAGTTAGCCTAAAACAGAAGATCCGGGAAAGAAGACTAAGGTACAGTAGATATTATGAAATGGAAAGAAACTGCTCAAAAGGAAAGAACAGCTGGGATAGGGGAAAGGAGAAGAAAAAAAGGGGATGGGAGACATATAATATATTTCCCCACCCCCCCTTTTTAAAAAAAAAAACAATATATATATATTGTACTACTAATTTTTATTAGTTCATTGAAAGGGACAGTTAATGCTTACATTGTTTGATCAATTTTGCATGCCTATATCTGATAATCTGAGCGATTAATTTGAAGATAACAATATGCAATATAATAACCATTGTTAATTTCCTATCATCTTGTTTTGAAATTCTGTATCATTTTATTGCTTTTTATCTTCTCTTTAAAATAAAAAAGTTTAAACAAAGAGAATATGATGAAGTTATGTAATAGAATTGGATAATCAATGAGAGACCTAAACCTTCAGTAAAACCAATAGTTTCTTTGTATAATTTTATTTCACATTAGTCACTAATATGGCCTAGGGATACAGAAAACAGAATGGCAGGCTCAGTCAGGGGGAAGAAAAGACTGAAGAGAAGGAAACAGAGCTAGGGTAAAAGTGTTTGCAAACATCCATTAAAGTAGTAAAATCTGAGACATAATAGAAAAAGTCAACATGCAGAAGGTATGAATAGTAAAAAGGTGATAGGACCAGTTAAAGTCTTGATAGGAGAAATGTTGATCTCATTGGCTTAAATAAAGGAACTAGAATTACACAAAATAGAAAAAGTTACTGCTTAAATGAATATATAATTAAAGTGAAGAGATAACTTGGGAGTAAGAACCTGAGGTGTGAATTAAGTAGGGAAACGGTATTGAGTGAGAGGAAATTAAAAGATACCTAAATTATATGTTGGACAATTTATCCTTGTAAATATTGAAGTTCCCTGAAGAAAAATAAAACAGAAAAGAATCAATCCTGCACTGAAAAGTAGGAGCAGGAGGTTCATAGATGAAAGCTGAAAGTGTCATTAGCTGTTGATAGACTCATGCCTTACAGTTCAAGGGAATTATGATTTTAACACGTGCTAGAGGATAAATGGTTTGGACCTAGCCAAGAGAGCAAAGCATGCAACTATCCAACTGCACACGTTTAGAACTGTAGAGTGTGAGGAGAAAATAATCCCATGGTAGAGAGATGAGACAGAGGTCATGTGCGCAGGATGCATTCTGGGTCCAGTTAGCTTAAAATAATGCATGTGCCTTTAGGAGAGGTTGAAATAACATAAGATTATCCCGCAGTACTGCCTGGGTTGCAGAGGACGAGAGAAAACTTAGAAAGCTTGGATGTCAGAGACAAGCTTCAATGAGGGTCGTGCACTACTACAGAGATCAAAGTTGGGGTGCTGTTGGTTTACCTGGAAAGTTTAAGCAGATGAACCATTACCAAGGTTGCATTTTTACAGTTACACTTACTCATACAATAATTTGTCACAGAATTTAGGGTTCACAACTCCAAATATGTGTGATTTATCTCATATATGTATGATGTCTATTGAGCAGGAATATCTTTATTCCTCAGAAACAAGTCCACATTTTATAAACAAAAATTAGGAAAATTATATTGACTTAAAATTTTAGAAACTCATAAAATACTAGGTTAGTATTATTAAGGCAAAATCTCAAAGTTTACAATATATTAAACTAACAATGTTAAGGTATAAAGACTTTGTTTTTTATTTTAAGGAGAAAAAACAATATAAATATTATAGAATTTCAACAAGAAGATAGGAAATTATCAATGGTCATTATATTGCATATTGCTGAGATTACCAGATATAGGCTTGCAAAATTTGACAAACAACATAAACACTAATTAAAAATTGGGGAAAATTTTAACCAACAGTCATTTAGACAAAGAACTATCCAGAATATATAAAAAACTAAAAATAATCAGGCCTCCAAAATTCAAAGACTCAACTCAAAAATAGGTGTATGAGATGAATGTACATTTCTCAGAGGAAGAAATACAAATATCAAATAAATATATATAAAAAAGGTGCCAGAGAGATGGTTCAATAGAATAAGGCAAGCACAAGGGCCTGAGTTCAATCCCGATTCCACAAAAAGAAGAAGAGGAAGAAGAAGAAGAAGAAGAAGAAGAAGAAGAAGAAGAAGAAGAAGAAGAAGAAGAAGAAGAAGAAGAAGAAGAAGAAG
>NW_004524616.1:6846372-6854872 GCF_000260255.1 Octodon degus
GAAGAAGAAGAAGAAGAAGAAGAAGAAGAAGAAGAAGAAGAAGAAGAAGAAGAAGAAGAAGAAGAAGAAGAAGAAGAAGAAGAAGAGAAAATAAATAAAAATAAAAACATAAATAAATGAAAAAATTAAAAGCACCAGTCATTTGACAAATGCAAATTAAAACAACACTGAGATTCCATCTCACCCTAGACAGACTGGCTATCATCAAGAAATCAACTAAAAACAAATGCTTGAGTGCTGTGGAGAAAAACAAACACTTCTTCACTGTTGGTGGGAGTGTAGACTGTACAACCTCTATGAAAATCAGTGTAGAGATGCCTGAAAAAAAAACTAGGATTAGAAGTCTCATTCAACACCACTATTCCCCTCCTTGGTATTTTTGTTGAAGAATTGAAAACATGATACCACAGTGATGTATGTGCACTGATGTTTGTAGCAGCACAATTTGTCATAGCTAAATCTTGGAAACAACCCAAATGCTCATCAACTGAGGAATAGATAAAAAAAGTGTATCTTTATACAATGGAGTATTATGCAGCTATAAAGAAAGGTAAACCTGAGACAAATAAATATATGAAAAAAGTTCAACATCATTGGTCATTTAAAGCATGCAAATTAAAACAGCTCTGAGATTCTATTTCACCCCTGACAGAATGACTACCATCAAAATATCATCCAATAACTAATGCTGGTAGACTGTGGGGAAAAAGGTACTAAGATTTTGAACTTTAGGTTTTAAGTAAATAAGAACACTTCTTCTCCTAATAAATTTTAAAGTAATTATATAACTGTTATCAATACTTTGAAATCTTTATAAAGAAACTGTTACAGAACATGGGCCATGGCAAAGTTGGCTAGGGAAATTGTTGGGATCCGTCAATTACAAGATCTCAGAATAGTGCCAATAATTGTCAGGACATTGAATAAGTAACTTCTTATGTTCTCCCAGGAGATGCAGAGAACATAAAAACCAATTGTCAAGGGAGTCATTACAGCGCCTTCCCACCAGAGCCCACACTGTTTCCAAAGTGCAGTGTGTCCTATTGTTTTTGCTTTTATCTTCTTTTTCTCTTATTTTACTCAAGTTCACTGAAGAGCTGGTTTCCCCCATACCCATTAACCCCTTATTTTTCAAATAACATTTTGACCCCCTTTTTGCTCATCTCTTTGTTCAAGGCAAAAAAGACATGGAATACTTTTGATGATGAGCCATTTCTAAAGAAACTACCAAATTAAAAACAAACCAACAAACAACACCTAATTAACATGGGTGTAAAGTATTTTTAATGCACAATTTTTTTTCAAAATTGATGCCAAAATTAGTTTAATAATATTTATCATGTGGAATATGGTTGAATTTTGCTTTGAAGTTTAAAGTATGAGATTTTAATTTAATATTACAGAATTATTTAACCTCTCACATTTACATGTGTGTGTGATTTTAAAACTTCAGTACCCTTTTCTAACTGAATAGAAAGATAAATTAATTTTAAGAAGTTTACTGTACATTAATACATTGAACTTTTAGACAGACAGTATTATGGATTTTTCTCATAAAAAGAGAAACACATTTTAAATTTAATAGTATTTTCTTTAAAAATATATCACCTCAAAGAATATTAATGAAATGCTTAGAGCCAAGTAAGTTTCATAAAAGAAATATTTTATTCTTTGCTACTGTTTCGTTGTTTTCTTCTTTCTTTCTTTCTTTCTTTCTTTCTTTCTTTCTTTCTTTGTGTATTTAGCACAGGGTCTACAGGGTCTCATTGTTCTTTTCTTTAAATAAATCTTACATTTTTATATCTGGTAATCCACACAACTAATTTGAAGATACCATCATGTAATATAGCAAGCACTATTGAATGCCTACTACATTGTTTAGTGAAATCTTGTATCATTTATATGTTTTTCTCTATCACTATTTTATATTCTTTAAAAATAAAAAGCAAAGTTTAAATACTGCTTCAAGTTTTAAAATTTACTTCTTGCTTCTTAAAAAGAACATTCCAAATTCTGGCAAACAATAGGGTATATGTGATATTTAAAGAATAAGCACATTCAAAAGTATTACAGAATCACCATTTATAATATCATTTGCAATGTATCACCTACTGGCCATTTGTTAAATGATTAGTAAGGTTTAAGGCATTTCACTCTACCCACACCTGAACAACCCATACACATGAGGTTTATGTAGAACCTAAGCCAGAATTTAAATGATTCTTAGGTAACCTTGTTAATGCCTGGGAGAAACACCTCAGGGAAAAGTAAGTTACTCACATACATTTTAAGGAGCAAATTCAAATGTATGCAGTTCCATCATGGTTTCTTAACTTATTATCAGGTGAAATGTGTATCATTTGGAATTGATTAAGTGCCAAATATAGGTGAGTTATTTAAAAGTTAGCAACTCCTATTTGAACATGGAAATTAAGTTTCTTCATTTTCAGAATCCACAAAGAAGTCTCCAGGAAACAAGCTAAGAAGGAATATGGAAAAGAAGTTAAGAAAGGATATGGGAAACAAAAAAAGAGTACAAGTTGATTTCATTTTTTTCTCAACTAATTTATATCATTAATAATTTCTATTTTTTCATTTTTTCTCATTAGCTTTATTGAAAATCACTAATTATGTAGCCTTGAGACCCAGCCCAGGCCCAGGCTTGGCTAGTGTGTGGGAGAACTTCCGTGCTCCCCTGTGCCTGTTGGACATCACTGGACCCAGCCCAGGCCCGGTGCTTGAGTGAGAACTTCCACCACACTCTTGGAACACCTCCACCCCTCTGGACACAGCTCAAGTCCTGCACATGAGTGAGAACTTCCACTGCACTCTCCGGACCCTTGCAGACCCATTCCAGGCCCAGGCCCAGCTAGTGAGTAGTAGTATTTCTGAATTCCCCTACAGGCATTGGAACTCTCTGAATCCAACCCAGGCCTGCCTTGTGAGTGAGAACTTTCACTGCCCTCTCTGGATCTCTCCTGACCCAGCCCAGGTCAGGCATAAAGGACTTGGGTGAAAGTGAAGCTGAAGTCCCTGCAGAGAGGCTAGGGCAAATGACCCAGCTTATCTAGGAGCAGAACATCTTGCCAGAAGGGTACAACAGGTTCATTTTCAAGGTTTGAAGCAGAAAGAAGCTGAGCACAGCAGCCAGCCCCAAGCCGGGCACAACTGGATGAATTCAAAGTTCATAAATCTGCACCTGAATCTCAGTAGGTGCTAAGCTTATATAGGCACCAAAAGGTACACCAAAGGAAAGAGGACACCGTTATAAAAAAGACAAAGAGAAGGAGCAAAATGCAATTGCAGGCCCCGAGTCTACACAGAACAAATGCAGAAGACACTAGCACAGAAGAAGTTGAGAATCAAAGAGCTGAAATATCTGAATTAATAGCGTCTGAAGTAAAGAAACAATTGCAGAAAAGTATAGAGAAACTCAAATCAGAAATAACCTCTCTCTCTCTCTCTCTCTCTCTCTCTCTCTCTCTCTCTCTCTCTCAAAAAAAGAAATCTCTGAATTAATAGTCTGAAGTAAAGAATCAAATGCAGAAACACATACAGGAAATCAGTTCAGAAATAATCTCTGAACTAAAAGAATTAATAACTGTTTCTCAATAAGACACTGATAAAAATAGAGTAGATTAGAAAAACAATGGAATTCTTGAATGTGCAATATAGGAAAGAAATAGATCCCATGAAGCAGAGTCAAAGAGATATAAAGTAACTTAAAATTTCAATGACAAGCTTGCAAAACCATTTGAGTGAAAGTGAAGATAGAATTTCAAATCTTGAAGACACCACTGCAGCTAGTGAAAAGGTAGGAAAGGTATCTTAAAAAACAACTGTGATGCAGAAAAAATAATTCATCAACTGCAAGATGATACAAAGATGAACAACATGAGACTAATAGGTATCAAAGGGAAAGATGTAGTTAAAACAAATGATATAAAAAGAACATGGGCAGAAGTAATAGAAGAAAACTTCCAAAATATGGGGAAACAATCTGACATTCAGGTAACTGAAGCATACAGAATTCCAAATAAGTGTAAGTCAATTAAAAAAGACAGAGTAATATAATAGTCAAGATCCCAGAAATCCAGCAGACGAACATTATACTGAAAGTCGCTGGAGAAAAGAAACAGATCACATTTAAAGGAAAACCCATCAGAATTACGGCCGACTTCTCTTCACAAACCATGAAGTTAAGAAGAGCATGGAGCAGATTTCTTCAAGTCCTCTATGAAAACAAATTCCAGCCCAGAATGCTATACTCTGCAAAACCCTCTTTCAAGTTTGAAGGATAAGTGAAATACTTCTATAACAACGAACAACTAAAGAATTTCATGATGACAAAGCCAACCATACACAGACTACTGAAAGATGTTCTAGAGAGGGACCAAAATAATCAGAACTCCAGGAATGAAAACAAAAGGAATGCACAAAAAAGGGAAAAAGGTTAAATACAGGAGAAAATGGAGTGAACAACAGCAGGTAAATAACATGTCAATCATAAGCCAATGCACCTCAGTTATAACCATCAATGTAAATGGACTCAATTCACCAATTAAAAGAAATAGACAAGCACAGTGGATTAGGAAACACAATGAAACAATATGTTGTATACAAGAAATGCACTTAACTAATAAAGAAATTCATAGGTTGAAAAATCAAAGGATGGCAAATAATATTATATGCCTGAGCACCTCAGAAAAAAGTAGGGGTAGCAATCCTGTAGTCAGACAGTCTCAACTTCAAACCAACAATGATCAAGCGAAATAAAGAAGGCCACTATATCTTGGTTAGGGGAAAATTTCAAGTGGAAGAGGTAACACTCACAAATATGTACGCACAAAACATGGGAACACCCAACTATATAAGACAATTCTCAATGGACATGAAAAATCTTACATGCAGAGATGGGGGAGGGAGTAAAAAAAATCTCAAATGGAACACAACAATCTTACCATGAGACCTGAAACCCCCCTGATCCCTAAAAGAGAAGTCAAGCAGACAAAAAATTAGGAAAGTACCAGAATTGAACCAGAGCTTAGAACAAATGGATATAGTGGACTTCTACAGAGTGTTCTACCCAACCACAGCTTAAAACACATTTTTCTCAGCTCCACAAGGGTCATTTTCTAAAATAGACCACATGCTAGTCCTTAGGTCATGCTTAAGTATATGCAAGAAAACAGATATTGCCCCATGCATATTATCTGACCACAGTGCAATGAAACTGGAAATAAATAAGAAAAGAAACCAGAAAAACTTGAAAAAACACAGACATTAAACAACATTCTACTCAGCAACCAATGGGTCACAGATGAAATTAAACAAGAAACAGAACAATATCTAAAATTCATGAAAATTCAAGCACAACATGTTGGAATTTATGGGATATGATGAAGCAGTTCTTAGAGGGAAATTTATAGCTGTGAACTCACACATTAGGAAAACATAACCAGAAAAAATAAACACCCTAATGTTGCACTTCCAATATGTAGAAAAGGAAGAGCAAATCAAATCCAAAGCCCAAACACAAGAAGAAATTATAAAATTAGAAGAGAAATGAATTCAATAGCACTGGAAAAACTGGCTCTCTACATGCCGAAAACTAAAACTTGATCCAGGTTTATCATCATGCACTAAGCTAATGTCAAAGTGGATTAAAGATCTGAACATTAAAGTAGAAACATTAGATCTCATGGAGGAGAAAGTCTTGAAGACATAGGGGTAGGCAAAGAGTTCATGAACAAAAATCAAATTGCACAGGTAATACTTGAAAGAATTAAATACTGTGACCTCCTCTTGTTGAAAAGTTTTTGTACAATTAAAGAAATTACCAATAAAGTGAAAATAAATTCCACAAATTTCAAAAAAAATCATGACTAATAAGCACTCAGACAAAGGTCTACTGTCTAGAATTTATAAAGAACTAAAAATCATTAGGGCATCAAAATTTAAAGATCCAATCCCGAAATGGGCATCTGAGATGAACACACACTTCTCAAGGGACAATATTAAAGAAGTGAATAAATGTATGAAAATAATATTCCACATCACTAGCTATCTGTGAAATGCAAATTAAAACAACACTGAGCTGCCATACCATCTCACCCCATAAAGAGTGGCTATCATAAAGAAATCAACCAACAACAAATGTTGGAGAGGCTGTGGGGAAAAAGGAATCCTTCTCCACCACTGGTGGGAATGTAGACTGGTGCAACCATTATGGAAATCAGTGTGGAGATTCCTTAAAAAACTAGTACTGGAAATCCCATTCAAACCAGTTATGTGCCTACTGGGAATTTTCCCAGAGGAACTGAAAATGTGATATCATAGTGATATATGTGCACCTATGTTTATGGCAGCACAATTTGTGATAGACAAATCTTGGAAACAACCAAGATGCCCGTCACCTGAGGAATGGATGAAAAAGATGTGGAATTTTTATACAATGGAGTATTACTGAGGTACAAAGAATGATCAACTCAAAGCCTTCATATTTAAGTGGATGCCACTTGAAGATATACTCATAGATGAAATATACCAGACACACATATGTAAGTATCGTATAGTCTCCCTAGTGTAAGAACTCAAAAGAAGAAATGAAAATAGCAAGATATAACACAATTAAAAGAAAAGCGAGAACTTAAGAATTATACAATGAAGAGAGAGAGGGCAAGGAGAAAAGCTAGGAAACATGACAGGGGCAAGCCATACTTTTACACGCACAAAATGGTGAAGGCAATGATCCTGAGAATCTTCAGCACATTTTTGAAACTAGCAGTTAACTGTAGTTTACTATATAGTCAGTTTACTCACTAACTATATAATTTACTCACTAACTATATAGTTAGTTTAAAGTATAGTTAGTTTACCATATAGTTACTTTACTCACTAACTATATATGTGGATACCTGTGAACTAAGCAACTGCACTGAAGATAGCAATATGTAATAATATGGTCATGATTGGAATGCCTGTCATTCTGGTCTTCCAAATGCATATTGTTTGTCATGTCATACTAATTACTGCCATTTTGTCTCTCAAGTAAATGTTTGTTTAAAAAAGGTTAATAAATGAAAACAAGAGACAAAAAAAAAGCTTCAATGCTGTATATGGTTAGATTTCTAAATGTCTGTGTAAAAATTTGCAATTACTTATTCCTATTTTGAAATATTATTTTAGTTTCTTAATTTTTTCTTCTTATTATTTAGGGACTTAAAGTTTAACATATCAATACTTGATGGAAAATATCTGTTCCATGTTATATCCAAGATGTCTGATATTCAGACAGATAGTGAGATTGAGCTCAACTGCTTATGTTGTAGGGTAATAATAATAAGCTTCACTTTTGGAGGGTTAACAACTTATGTTTGTACACCAAAAATTAAAGAAAAAGATGGCCTACTAGGACAGCCAACATTTTGGACCTAGCCCTTCAAGATCAGTGAGAACTCAGGACATAGAAGAACCTATACTTCAACATCGTGTAACTCAGTTGTGTCCCAAATTTTCTGATCAAGATTATGGGGCCACAGAGGAATGTGTCCCATGATATAGAGTGTGGCTAAGGAGAGTTACATGGAGAGAAAACATTCTCTCAGGCTTTCATAGAGAGCAAATCGATCAATCAAATGCCATGACCCATTGACATGGCTGACACTGACAACCGATCTGCAAACTGTGGTACAGAGTTTCAGGGTACATCCTGAGGGGATTTGACTGTCCTTGTCAGATACAAAAGTTTCATTTTTTGTTATATATATCTTTCTTTATCTTGTCTTTAACCATCCAGTAGAATAGTACAAAAATGAGGTATGGAAAGTAAAGTCATATTAAAATACTGTGCTGTAACAGGCTCAAGTCAACAACTTCCGACATTGCGAGTCTGTGGAAAACCCATTAGTATTATGGACTACTGGACTATATTGGAATATTTGGCTGAATTCACACACCTACAGTATTTAAATGGCAATGGAATACCCTTGTCCGACAAGACTAAACAAAGAAGGGGGATATAAATGAATGACCATTTTGTATCTATATGTTCACAATAGTGAAGATAGGTACACAGCTGCATCCTCTTGGATCATTGAATGGAGAGATTTGTTCTAATGTTGTTTGTAGGCAGGACATCATGTCTGCATCTTGTAAAATGAATAAACCCTAAGACAATATGCAATGTATTAATTATTAAAACTGAGATAGTAATCGGTTTTGAAACTGTCTCATTACTATTGTTTTTCAATAAATATTTTAAAAAGAAAAATAAAAGTAAAGTATTTTCCAGTTATACAAACTCAAAATATTCTAATACCTCCAGATGTAGCATATAGAAAATAACAAAGATCATAATCCAGAAGGCAAGAGAAATTTCTGTATGATCCTGGATAAAAAATAAAGAGCTTGCAAAATAGTAGTTATGTAGCACTATGTAAAATATATTAGACAAACCCATTTAAAAGGTTATTGAAGAGTTCCACAAAATGGTATTAAT
>NW_004524616.1:6855054-6860954 GCF_000260255.1 Octodon degus
TTTTTTTTTGCAGAACCAGGGATTGAACTCAGACCCTTGTACTTGCTAGGGAAGCACTTATTCCACTGAGCCATCTCCCCGGCCCCTAATGTTTACAAAAATATCAGCTAAGAAAATGTTCTCATGTTAGTAAAGAATTACTAAAAATAAAACATAACACAAATACTGGAATGACAAATATATGACCAGCACTTCTAACAGTTTGGGGATAGGATATTATACAAAGTTCTAGTATGTGATGGACAAGAACATGATGTTCTTGATGCTTACTGGTGGCCACTTGTCACTTGTGGGACTGAGCCACTGATATTTCTTTGATAGCCACCCTATACACCCAGACAGAACTGTGATCTTTAAGGTGCAGGAGAAGTCCATTTGTAGAGTACGCTGATGGAAATTCTTTGCTCCTGTATACAAAAGAATAATTGAAGGACTGTTCTTATATTTTTCTCCTGATTTTAATTGTTTGCCCTATTTTGGTGGTTTTTTCTGTTCTCATTCTTGGAGTTGTGGTCATTTTGATCCTTCTCTAGAATATCTTTTAGTCTATGAAGGGTTGGCTTTTTCATCATAAAATTCTTTAGTGGTCTTTCTCATGGAAGTATTTCAATTCTCCATTATACTTGAAAGAGAGTTTTTAAGGGTATATCAGTCTGGTTGGAATTTGTTTTCTTGCAAGACTTATAGTAATTTGCTCCACATCCTTCTTGACTTGATGGTTTGTGAAGAGATACCTGCCACTATTCTGATGAGTTTTCCTTTACATCTGATCTCTTTATTTTCTCTAGTGGCTTTTAGGATACTGTTCCTGTGCTGAATATCTGGGATCTTGATTATTACATGCCTGGGTGTTTTTAATTGGATTGATGTTGTTTGAAGTTCTATATGTTTTAGTTTCTGAAGTCAGATTGTTTTCTCATCTTTGGAAAGTTTTCTGCTATTACTTCTGCCCATATACATTTTATATCATTTGTATTGACTCCTTCTTTCTCATTGATGCCTATTAGTCTTACGTTGTTCATCTTTGCATCATCTTGCAGATTTTGAATTATTTTGTCCTATATCCTAGTTGTTTTTAAGAGATCTTTTCTTACCTTTTCATTAGCTGAAATGGTGTCTTCAAGGTCTGAACCTCTATTTTCACTTTCATTGAAATAGTTTTGCCAGTTTGTGATTGAGGTTTTAGTTTCCTGTATGTCACTTTGAATCTGCTTCATGAATTCTATTTCTTTTATTGCTCATTCAAGGATTCCATCATTTTTATATTTTGCTCTATTTTTTTACCAGTGTCTTCTTTAAGCACTTAATATTTCTTTCATTATAGCTATCAATTCTTTTTTACTTCAGAAATTATTTCTGATCTCATTTCCTCTATACCTTTCTGCAGTTGGTTCTTTACTTCCGAGACTATTATTTCAGAGATTTAAAGTATGTACTTTCCAATTTTTTAATGCTATTATCTCCTCCATTTGTTTTCAGTAGGCTTGGGGCCTGAGAATGCATTTTGCTCCTTCTCTTTGTCATTTTGTATAGCACTGAATTTTTGTTTTTGGTGTAGAGCTTTGGTACAGTTATTACGTTAGCACCAGGTCTGGTTCTACCAAGTTCAAACTCATCCAGGTGGGTGTGGCTTGAACCTGGCTGCTGTGATCCACTTCTTCCTGCTGCAGCCCTTAGAAGTGCCACTCAGGCAAGATGTTCTGTTCCTGGATCAGTTGGGTGGGTCCTGCCTCTAGTCTCTCTGCAGGGATTTCTGCCCCAGGGTTCTACACCAGGCCTGTCTGATGGATGAAGTTCCACTCACATGCCAGGCTCAGGATCTGGGTCAAATAAAGATCCAGAAGCCCCAGACAGTCTCACTCATGCTGGGCCTGGGTCAAATGAGATTCCAGTGGTCCCCGGATGGTCCCACTCTTATGCTGGGTCTGGGTCAAATGAGGAACCTGTGGGCCCTGAGCGGTGTCACTCACATGCCAAGTCTGGACTCTGGCTCAGAGTATCCAGTGGGCCCTGGGTCGTGTCACTCATATGGCAGGCCTTGGCTCTATGTTGAATGAGGGTCTGGCAGGCCCAGGGAAGTCTCACTCACATGCCAGACCTGGGTTGAATGAAGATTTGGCTGATTTTGTTTTGTAAGAATTAGATGGTGTGATGTTTTGTCTTAGAGTTGTGAAATCTGATAATTCAAATTTTCTCTGTTGTTGTATTATATGCTTTAACTATTTTACTAATGAGATTGTATGCTTAATACTTACAAAAAGTAGTGTTGTTGTTTGTGGGTATTTGTCCCTCCAAAGCCGCATGCAGTCATTGAGGTACAGTTATACAGTTTGTCTTTAATTCATGATCCAAGGCTCGGATTATGGGTCTGAGTACTGCTGGGATTATGGGGCTGAGTGCTACACCCAGTCTGGGGAACATAGCCTAAATGCAACTTAAAGGAGATAGATTTTCTCTTTACAACCATTGTTTTTGATACTCCCACCTTTGCTCTTGCTTTTTTGCTGCCTTCTACCACCATGAACTGCTACTCTCTGCCATGTGCCAGTGTGCTTTGGAGCAAGCTGAGTATGAACTGAGACCTCTAGTAACTGCGAACTAAGTAAACCTTTACTTCTTTCATTGTGAGTGTTGGGTATTTGTCCCACCAACAAGAAAAAGAGTATCTGAGACAAAATTGGGTACCAGAGGAGTGGGGTCATTGCTGTGGCTAAAACTGACTGTGTTAATTACAAGCTTTTGGGAATGGTTTATGGGAAGAGGTAGGAAAGGTTTGGAGATATTGCCTACAAGAGGAGTGCTGGAATAGCTTTGGCTGTTATTTATGGGAGATTCTGGTCAGACCAGAAGTCTGATAGTTATCCTACCAGTAAAGTCCAGCCCAGGGAGGTTTCTGATGAGAAGAAGGACTACATTGATTGTTGGACTCCACATGATTTTGTTATGGCTTGGAAGAAGGTTGGTTTGAATTTTACTCGTGTCCAGAAACTTTGAGACTGAGATTAAGCATGTTGGACTGATGAATTTTTCAAAAGATATTCAAAGCAGCAAAATACTGAGGTACTAACATGGTTATTGTTGGGGTTTTTTAGCCAGATTTATGTTGAGAATCAAAAACGAAGAGCCCAGCGGAATGATTTAAAATGTTGTGAGTTTGGCCAGAGAGGAAGTGCCAATAAGGCTGTGAACTGGAAAGTAGAGTTGAGAGAATCTCCAATGCCAAGAAGAAACAAGAAAATAGAAAAGATGTCCTGAGGGACTTTGCCTTGTGGAGAAACTTCAGAGTGCCATATTACAGAATGATGGCATCTGCCACACCAGGTTCCAGAATGGCACCAGCACAATTTGTTCTCTTTTTTTGTTTTGGAACCAGTGATTGAACTCAGGCCCTTGTGCTTACCAGGGAAGTGCTTATTCTACCGAGCCATCTCCCGGCCCCTAATTTGTTACTTGGAATTAGGGTCAGAGTGCTCAGTGATTCAGGCACTCAACCCCTACAGCCAAGAGAGAAGGAAGCCTGACTACTACTGCAGCTGGCAGCAGACCTTGTCATCATCCATGTGGCACTGGTTTTAGACAATTGCAGAATGCAGGGGTTCTGAGGTTAAGAAGGCTTCCACTTCAATTACAGAATGCCTGGGAGGACTGGTGGTGTGCCCCCAAGAGGGCAGTGTGTGAAGCCAAGTGTTGGAAGCTTAGTGTGCAGTGGAATCCCTTTAAGGCTTGAAAAGCTAGGAACATGGATTATCTAAGGGAAACTGCAAGGAGGGAGTAAGCATGGTAGTATGGGTGCTACCACCAAAAGTGCCATGGGGCAGAGCCACGTGGAGTTCACAATTTGCCTCAGATTAATTTGTTTGTTCCACATGGAACTACAGGATTTGCTGTTTGCCCTGCTGGAGTTTGGACTTGTGTTTGTACCAGTGCTTTGTATTTCTTTGTTGTTTGCAATGTTTGGAAAAGTAATGTTTATCTTGTGACTTTCAATTTTGGAAGTGTTTAACTTTTCTTTTGTACAGGGGCTCACAGCTAAGAGTTTGCCTTAGATCTTGGAGGATATTTAGGACTTGGACTTTTCAGCAATGCTGAAACTGTTGGGACTTTGGCAACATAGAGATGGACTAAAATGCCATTTGCATACAGGCAGTGAGTATTGTGTATGAGTTTTTGGGTGTCCAGGGGAAGAATCTTATGATTTGTTTGAATTTGTCCCTCCAAAGTCTCATGCAGTCACTGAGGCACAGTTATAGAGTTTGTGCTTAATTCATGATCCAGAGCTGGGATTATGGGTCTGAATACTTCTGGGATAATGGATCTTAGTATTTCTGGGATTATGTGCGTGAGTGCTATACCCAGCCTTGGAAGATAGCCTGAATACAAAATAAGGGAGATAGACTTGCTTTCTGAAACCATTGTTGCTATTACTCCTCCCCTTTGCCCTGTTTTGTTGCCTCTACCACAAGGAACTGCTGCCCTCTGCAATGTGCCAGTCTGTCTTGGAGCCAACTGAGTATGGACTGAAACCTTTATTAACTGTGAGCTAAATAAATCTTTCTTGCCTTCATTTTAAGTGTTGGGTATTTGTCCCAGCAATGAGAGATGAGTAACTGAGACAAGTAGGAAGTGCGAATAAGAAGGAAATTTTAAACAAATGGATTGCATACATTGAATATAGCATACTCCACAATATCCATTAATCCAGAAACAGTAGGAAATGTTTGTTCATTAAATATCCACTTAGAAGTCACCTCTCCATTGCAGCAGCCTTTTAAGAAGAAGCTTTTTCTCCCTCTTCTTCATAGATATAACACAGTGAAGAGAACGTGTTGATAGGTAAACAGAGAAGCTGAGTTCCAGGTTAAATATGTCATTCAACTGTAAGCTAGGTAGGGGACACAACAAGATAGTTCAATGTTTTCTTTTTAATCTGTAAATGCATCACATCTAACTGGATGGATGTTTTTTCCTCAAATTGTTTTGGATTTTTACCTTCTTCCTTTAGTAAGAAGGATTGCACCAAGTTCTATGGACATTTCTTTAATCATCCTTTGTCCATTTAAATTCTATGTTTCCATAGAAGCAGTAGGAACTCTATGTTTTAGCGAAATGCTTTGTATATAAGATGACACTGTATGTGTTACTACAAAATCTGACAAGAAACTTTATACAAAGGAAAGTTGTGAGAAGTTAAAGATTTGCTGTTCAGTACAGTGACAGTTTAAAGAATGATATTTTAAAAATTAAATATCATTTTGTATGATGAGATTCCAGGTTAAAAATGCAGTAAATTAAAGAAATGAGGGTTGTCTGAATATGACTGTGACAGCTCTTTTTCTGCTTTGGTCAAAATGGTCATAGATGGAGGATAGTTTTGCATAGAAAGATAGGAGAAATATTTCTTTCTTACTACAAGCCTCCTTTCTCTGTAGGATTTCTCTTTCATCTCATTATCCTAACTTTCTGCTACACTGAATAGAGATAGACTCTAGTAAACTCATTTTTCTACTGGCTAAGTATCTGTGATTTTTCCATATTATATGGTAAATTAATATGGAATTTGCATATGAAGTCTTCTAATCCTACTGATATAGTGACATTATCATACAGTTACTAATGATAATTAGCAGATAAAAAGCTATTTGGAAAAGTGAGGTGGGTAGGGACTCTAATGTCACATATAGGTTTTTATATATGCTCTTCTAAAGGTAAAAATAATCTTTTCTCCTTTTTTAAGGGATTTTCTACTTTGTGCCTGATTTATAGGCCCAGTATCAGGCTATTACACTGTAAGGTTATTTGTGCAACTTGCCAGGGGAGGGCATATGATCTTCTAGAGTGTTCTTCTGTGAGGGACAAGGACATGATTGTAATACTTCTCCCAAGAAGCCTCATCACTTCAG
>NW_004524616.1:6862018-6863290 GCF_000260255.1 Octodon degus
AGCTTCATTAGATTTAATCATTTTAAAAAATAACAGTAGTATTGAGAGACTTTTAGTTAAAAATTCTTAGATTTTTCTCAGAATCCCTGCCAACATGATATTTTTCAAAAGGGAGAAAAGAATCCAAACCCTGGCTCTGACTTCCAGCCTTCTCCCTTTCCTGGAGGGTTGTGTTGTCCTTTTGGGTAACCTTTGCCCTGGTCTTGTTCAGTTCTATTGCTTTGGTCAGGGCCTCGCATTCACCCCTTTTCAGCCATAGTCTCTGTTCCCAACAGTCTGGCTTTGGCCCAAGGAGCCTGTTTGGTACCTACAGTGCATCACACACTGACAGGGGCTCAGCCGGAGCGTCAGGTGCTGCTGTGTTACATGGCTAGGGCTGACATTGGGGCCCCATTCTCATTGCTCTAAGTAGATTCATGGGCAGTGTCCTGTTCTGTGACAGGGACTTTTGTTGAGAGAGAGAGAGAGAGAGAGAGAGAGAGAGAGAGAGAGAGAGATGCTTTCTGCTTACTTTACAACATTTTCAGCTATTATTGTTTTCTTTTTCTCTTTTCTCATCACAATTGGAAGAATGATCACTGTCTCCATTTCTTTACTTGGGTTCGATGTGCTTTTCCTCTCCAAATACTAATGCTAGAAATCTAACATTATATAAGAGACTGCCTTATTTACAAAATCCTATTTTTTCCATAATTTTATTGAGAAACAAATAGCAATGAGACAGTTTCAAATCAAATTAGTAGGACAGTTTCAATAATTAACACATTGGAACTCTCTTCCTAGTGGATATTTGCTGTAAAGATGCAGACATGATATCCTATGTACAAACACTATTAGAACAAATCCTTCTATTCATTAAGAGAATGTAACTATATATCTATCCTAACCATGTTGAATACACAGAAACAAAACAGACATTTGTCTGTATCCTCTTTTTTGTTTAGTTCCATCATTATGAATATTATAAATGTGGTATCTCAGCAAAATATTCTAAAAGAGTATAATAGTCCATGATAGTGGGTTGAGTCTTCCGCTTGACAGGCACTGTCAGAAATTGTTGACCTGAGTCCCCTACAGCTCAACATAACACCATGGCTTTACTTCTTATACTTTGTTTTTATACTTTTCCAATGGATGGATAAGACCAAGATAAAGCAAGACATATGCAACAAGAGTTGTAGCTTTTGAGTCTGATAAGGTTAGTGAAATCCTCTCAGGATTTATCCTGAGATCCTGTACCTCAGATTGTATATCCTTTGTCAGGGTCATCCA
>NW_004524616.1:6865306-6866769 GCF_000260255.1 Octodon degus
CATGAACTCTTTGCCTACCCCTATGTCTTCAAAAGTTCCTCCTACTTTCTCTTCCAGGAGATTTAGTGTTTGTGTTTTAATGTTTAGATCTTTAATCAATTTTGACATTAGCTCAGTGCATGATGATAGCCCCAGGTCAAGTTTTAGTTTTTAGCATGTAGAAAGCCAGGTTTTCCAGCACCATTTGTTAAAGAGGTTATATTTCTTCCAGTGAGTATGTTTGGCCCTTTTGTCAAATGTAAGGTTGCTGAGTGTGTTCACTGGGGCTTCAGCATCTTATAATCTATTCCATTCATCCTCAGGTCTGTGTTCTTGCCACTACCATGCTGATTTTATCACAGTAGCCCTGTAGAATAATTTCAAGTCAGGAATTGTAATGTCTCCTGCCTTGTCTTTATTTCCCAGGATTGCCTTTGCTATTCTAGGTCGTTTTGGATCCAAATAATTTTTTTTAATGATTTCTCCAGCTTTGTGCGGTATGTTGGTGGTAGTTAGGTAGGGATTGCATTAAATCTGAACAGCTATTTTGGGAGTATAACCATCTTCACAAATTTGGTTCCTCCTTTCCAGGAGGAGGGAATAAATTAACATTTTCTAAAATCCTCTATGATCTCTTTTTTAAGAATACTGTAATTTTCCTTGAAAAGATCTTTGACTTCTTTAATTAGATTAATTCCAAGGTATTTCATTTTCCTCAGTGCTATTGTAAAAGGTATTGTTTTCTATAACTTCTCTCTCAGTGTGTTTGTTATCTGTGTAAAGGAATGCTATTGACTTTTGGGTACTGACTTTTATCCTGATGCTACTGAATTTCTGTATTAATTTTAGTAGCTTCTTGTTGGAGTTTTTTGGGTCTTTCAAGTAAAGTATCATGTCATCAGCAAATAATGGTAATTTAACTTCTTCTTTACCAATTCTTATTCCTTTTATTTCTTTCTATTGTCTAATGGCTCTAGTCAATGATGCCAGAGCTACATTGAATAGGAGTGGTGATAGAGGATATCCTTGTCTTGTACCAGATCTGAGAGTAAAAGATCTCAGTTTTTCCCCATTTAGAATTATGTTAGCCATAGGGTTTTCATAAATGTCTTCTACCAGATTGAAGTAGAGGCCATCTATTCCAATTTTCTGTAGGACTTTGAACATGAATAAGTGCTGAACTTTATCAAAAGGCTTTTCTGCATCAATGGAGATTATCATCTGGTTTTTAATTTTGCTTTATTGATATAGTGTACTATATTTATAGATTTTTGAATTTGTACCATCCTTGCATCCCTGGGATGAATCCTACCTGGTCATGGTGTATGATCTTCTTGATGATTTGCTGTATTCTATTTGCTAGGATTTTATTGAGAATTTTTGCATCTATGTTCATGAGGGAGAATGGTCTGTGGTTCTCTTTCTTATTGGCATCTTTCCCTGGTTTTGGTATCAGTATAATACTTTCCACCAGGGATGGTTTT
>NW_004524616.1:6880560-6881518 GCF_000260255.1 Octodon degus
TGCTCCCATGTTTGCTGCATACATGTTTATGAGTGTTACCTCTTTCTCTTGCATTTTTCAACTAACCATTATATAGTGGCTTTCTTTATTTCACTTGATCATTCTTGGTTTAATGTTGAGACTGTCTTAGATTAAGATTGCTACCCCTGCTTTTTTCTGAGGTGCTTTGGCATGTAGTATTGTTTTCTATCCTTTGACTTTCAGCCTATGAATGTCTTTATAAGTTAAATGTATTTCTTGTATACAGCATATTGTTGGATTTGTTTCCTAATCCACTGTGGCAGTCTATTTCTCTTAATTGGGGAATTGAGTCCACTTACATTGATGGTTAGAATTGAGATGTATTGACTTATGATAAACATGTTATTTACCTGTTGTCCTTACTCCTTTTTCTCCTATGTTTAATTGCTTGCCCTATGTAGTTGGTTGCTCCTGGTTTCATTTGTATAGTTCTGATCATTTTGGTCCCTCTCTAGATCCTCTTTCAGGAGCCTGTGTAGGGTTGGCTTTGTCATAATGAAATTCTTTAGTTGTTCTTTGTCATGGAAGTATTTCACTTCTCTATCAAACTTGAAATAGAGTTTTGCAGGGTAAAGTAGTCTGGGCTGGAATTTGTTTTCATGGAGGACTTGAAGTACTTTGCTCCATGTTCTTCTTGCCTTCATGGTTTGTGAAGAGAAGTCGGCCATAATTCTGATGGATTTTCCTTTGAATGTGATCTGCTTCTTTTCTCTAGTGGCTTTCAGTATACTATTCTTGAGCTGAATTTCTGGGATCTTGACTATTATATGTCTGTTGTGTTTTTAATTGGGTTGAGGTTACTTGGCGTTCCGTATGTTTCAGTTACCTGAATGTCAGATTATTTCCTTGTATTTGGGAAGTTTTCTACTATTACTTCTTCCTTTATTTATTTAATGTCATTTGTATTGACTCCTTCTTCCTCATTGATACCTATTAG
>NW_004524616.1:6882000-6906724 GCF_000260255.1 Octodon degus
GTTGCTTATTTACTATCAACGTTATTAATTCATACATTTGAGCTGAGTTAGTGTGCTCTGCACTTGTTCTGTGTGGGCATTGGGTTTCCTCCATATGTTTCTGTACTTGATGCTTTACAGTAGATGCCATTAGTTCAGGGATTTCTTTTTTCATTTCCAATCTGAGTTCCTCTATACCTTTCTGCAGTTGTTTATTTCAGAAGCTGTTGATTCATTGATTTCACCTGTGTGATTCCCAATTTGTTCTGTATTAGTGTCCTCTGCACTTGTTATGGGTGGGCTGAGGTTCTGAGATTGCATTTTGCTTTCTCTCCTTGTTATTTTGTGTGCACTGTCTTCTGACCTTTGTTGTAGATCTTTGTTGCATTTATATCCTCAGCACCTACTGAAATTCAGGTGTAGATCTACAAAATTTGGATTTTCCACCTGTGTCTGGCTTGGTTCTGGCTGCTGTGTTCAGCCACTTCCTGCTGCCACCCTTGGGAGTGAACCTGTTTTTCCCCTCTGGCAAGATGTTCTGCGTCTGGACTAGCTGGGTGGTTCTGTCACCTACAGTCTCTGCAGGGATTGCATCTGCATGGTTTCACCCCGGTCCTGTATGCCAGGCCTGAGTTCAGTCTCGAGAGGACAATGTGGAGTAGCGGTGAGAGGAAGTTCTCCCACACACTCACCAGGCCTTGAGTAGGACTGGATCTAGAGGTCCCCAGAACGCTGCAGAAATTCTCACTGTTTGGGAGGTGTGGGGGTAGGTTGCTGAGGAGTGGTTGTGGGTGGTCTCAAAGGGTTGGAAGAGGGTCTCAAACACGCTGTGCCTGGACTTGAACCAGCAGTTCCTGCCAGTGGATGGTAGCAGGATACTCTCCCATACACTCACCGGGGCCTGGGCTAGGACTGGATCTTGTGGTCACCAGAATGGGGCAGAAATTCTCACTCAGCAGGGGGCCTGGAAGGGGTGCTGTGGAGTTGTGGGGGGCTCCCAAGGGGGTGGAGTGGGTCTCACCCACTCTGCACCTGGGCTTGGACCACCAAAATCTTATTTTTGAATGGCAGAAAGAAAATGGGACCCTAGTTCTTCACTTTGCATTCCTTCTCTAACACATCCTAAAGTCCACTCTGATGAATGGCTGTGTCTTTTAGTCATGTGCTCATAAAAGAAAAATAAATTCTATAGAACATATTTCCATTTCATTGCAACTGTCATCATGACTTTTAGATGTACTAAACTGTACTCCTCCAGGTTTCCTCTTCAGCTGATGAATTTAAAAAACCTTCATGTTTAGCATTATAGCAATGTTGAACGAAGCAGAGTGGCTTTTTGGAAAAGCCCATGGCTAGGAGATTTGAAATATAGATGAATATTGTGTTCTGTAATCCAACAATCAGGAATTCTGAATAAGAATTCTATTCTAATTGACTAAGCTGTATGCAATTGTGCTCCACTCTCAATTGATTCCATATAATCTATTTTTCACAAGACAACTATTGTAAAACAATGTCTACTCTAAAATTGTGGTAGAGTGTCTCTTCTCTACTTTAAAATTGTCAGATGTTTTTCCACTGCAGTTGCAATGAAGCCAAAGATTTTACAGTGGCTCAGAAATGCCTGCATATGGCCTGGCTGATGGCTCTGCTGTGTGTTCCCTTTGCTGATTTCATTTCCACCTGCTTCTCAGTCCCTAAGTACCTGCCTCATGGGCTTCTGGCTCATTCCCCAGAGTGCCACAGCTATTAATTCTGTCCCTCTGTCACCTAGGGACTTTTCTCTTGTTTCTTTGTCTTCACAGAGACTGGCATTGTTGGCTCTATCACTACATTGAATGATGCCTTTTTATAGAATTCGTTTACCACACACAAAGATATATACATAAGTACAGTGAAAACCAACAATGACTGAGTGAAATGGCCTTTAATATCTTCTTTTCAAATTATTTTTATTATATTCTATGCTGTTAAAATTCTTGCCCTAAATTTATTACATTGGGCCAGGGAGCTAGATCAGCAGTCTAAACATGTGCCTGGCAAGTTCAATGACCCAGGTTCAGTCCCCAGTACCACATGCTGTGCTAGTCCTGGAACCTCAGGCACACCATGCTGGCCACTGAAACAGGATGAGGCATTGCTTGCCTATAATCCCAGTGCTGGAGAGGCTGAGACAGGAGGATTATTACAAGTCTGAACTGCATAATGAGACCCTGTACCAAATAAATAAATAAATACTCATATTACCACAATTTTCATGTCAATACACATTTCCAAACAGCATCTTCAAGACTCTCCTTACTATTCTAAAATATATATCTTCCCAGTTTTTCTATGCAGTTTAATGCTTTTTTCCACAATGGTCTAACTAATATAATATGTATGTGTTTCCTTTTGGTTAATTATCATTCCTATACCCACACAAACATTATTTAGAAAATAAGTTCTATCATAGGAGGAAATTTTCATATTTTGCATGTCTACAGTGCCCAAACTTTGATATATAGAAAGTATAAAACAATCATTTTTGAGGCAATAAATTTGTGAGATAATAAATTATATATAACTAACGTATTAATTAAGAGCATGAAATCTGGAACCAGACTGCTTGGATTCAAATCTCTTCCCCGTAACTTTCTAGAAGTTTCTTCTCAAGAAAGTTATATTTACTTTCTTTACTTCAATATTCAAGTTATTCATGTTGGGGATAGAAAGATATCATTCATAAGTTAGTGTGAATGTTTCATTTATGTAAAGCAGAATAATGTTGGAGTAAGATATGCGCTTGCTATTACCATTTTTTTTTTTTACAAAATAGCATTCAGATACAAAGGAAAGCCAGCTCATTAGTATCATTATCAATCATCTTAACAAAACATATTTAAGTGACTAAATGTGCAAAATTCTGTAAGATGTTCTCATAATAAAAATATATCTGGTACATACCACAGATAAATACGTGTTTCTAATATGTAAGGTGATATAGGTAATTTAAAGACCATATAAGCTCTCTTAGAAACAGCTAAACTCCACTGATAAAACACAAGAGAAGAATGTTCAGAAAGAGGAAATCAAATGGCTCACTATAAGAAGCTCTAGCTTCTGAGACTCTTCATAAGGATTAGAGACTCTTTCATAAAGATTAGAGCTCTAGCTATTTCTCTACTGAATTGCTTATATTAGAAAATAATACTGCTTTCATCTTGATGAGACAGCCAATGGGTTTAGCCCAGACTAGGTTTCTATGTTAGTATTCTAAAGTACCAACTTGATTAGAATGATTTTTCTAGACATTTTCAAGAAAAAAAAAATGTCTCTAAAAACTTGGAGACTCTTTCTGGCTTCCAGGAGATCTTATTTCACACTCAAGGGCCTGAGAAAGGCGACTCAGGGGATAAGAGGAAAGGCCTCTCCTGCCACTTTGCTTATAAAATCTTTCTTCCTTGTTCCTTACCTATGGGCAGGGCAACTACTTCTGCAAGATAATTAATTGACTTGGGTCTTCCTTGTGTTACCCAGGGGAAGGGACAAAGCAAACAGGTCTGACCCAGAACACCTAATGTATGAAATCAAAACCAAATTGATATATGTGAGCATTAAAACTAATAAAACCCAAATTAAATTTTCAGATGAACGAGGAAGCTTGGTTTCAAATAAGTTTAGATTTATTTGTTTGGTTTTTGCAGTGCTAGCGATCAAGCTTATGGAACATGGTTAGTAGGCACCCTGCCACTGAGCAACTCTTCAGCTGAACTGAATTTATATTTTCTTTTCTCTAAAGAAATCTACAGACATAAACACCCTCCCCCAAATTATTTTGTCTTTTCTTTTCTGTCTTTCTTTCTTTCTTTTTGTAACTTAGGGAAGGGTCTACAGGGTGTTCAGGGTCTCACTGTTAGATTGGCCTCATAGTAATCCACCTATTTACAGCCTCCCAACAGCTGGGATTACAGGTGCGCACCACCACAACCAGTCTCAATAACCATCTCAGCATGCCCTGGGGGCTGGGCTGGCACAGCAAGCCTGGGGATTGAACCCCTGGCCTCTGCACCTGTTTACAGGTGCTTTAATCTGCTGAACTACTTGGCAAATGTTCTTTTCTAATCAAAAATCATAATGGTTGAAACTACAGACTATAGTGTTAGCTATGGACTGAATTCCTCTTTGTGACCCTCTATCTTTATCTGTAATATGGGAACATGAACAGCAGATTAATAGTCATCGCAGATTAAATCAGATAGTACCAGCTACATACGTGAACTATCCTCCAGACTTCAAAAAACTGTTGCCCTGGATCAAAGGTTTATCATAATCTTAAGAAAGGTTGTAAACCAGAAGCACCTATGGAAATAATCTATAAGAGAAAATAGATGCACGTTATTTTCCATTGATAAAATTTTGGGGTTCCACGTTACTCAGCGATAAGCAGGTAGAGCACTTAGTGTCAAATAATTTTCATTGAATTTGACATATAGCCCAGTAAGTGCTGGTCAGCAGCAGAAAAAGTAATTCTTAAAGGGAAGAAACTAATTACAGTGTCCACATGAAAGCAAAGACAGCTATTTGCATCTCCTAACTGCAATTTATTCTATTAACTACACAAAGCCAAACACAATCTCTGTGACATTATAATAATTCATCCTCTAAAAGCAAAAATGCAATGGATTTTGTCCCTTGCACCAAAGACAAGGAGTGCAGCAATTATCTTTCACCTGGACGTCATGCAAAGATTTTCTCCCTCAAGTACTTGATATCATTGATACATCGTTGAAATGGCGATGTTATGTCCAGGGGTGGACAGTGTGCCATGTGACTCCCCTGCTTTGTGGAAACTGCAGCTTCTAGTGATCCTAAACCAGTTGCTAGCAAAGAACTATAATATGGCAGAGTTTAATGTAACAGAGGATGGCTTATTTGTGGAAAGATAAAGAAAAGAAAGAGGGTAGACTGCTATCATGAGGTGGTAGCAGACTTCAGAGCTGAAAGTTCTTATCCCTGGCTCCATTTATTGGGGACCAATGTCTTCCTCATCTTCCAAGTGGGGACTTGTTACTCTCTGATCTGTTTCCTTGACTGACTCTGGTTGTTATCTAGGCTTTCTGGATACTTGGTTGCTTTCTTTCCCTTTGTAATATGTGAAGGGGAAGGACCTGTTAGGAAGGCAGCTTACTTAATGATTAAATAAAGGGGACACGGATACATTTGTGTATCTGGTATAATACTATACTAATGTTAAAGCAAGAATATACATACATGTGCATATATACAATTGTGTGTGGGCTCATGTATCTTAAATATTAAAGTCCTTAGGTGGCTGTTTCATCACCCTTTTACTTGCCAGGTGGGTGAGGGAAGCAGGCTTTCCTGGTGGTTGTGTTGCCTGACCCCTCTACCAAAACGTCTAGCTGGCGTTTTCCTTCTTTGTCTTTTTTTTTTTAACTGTCCATGTTAATGCCATTTAATATATTACTCAAACACATACTTAATACCAACAGTTCTGATTATACAGTGCTGGTATAAAGTGGCTTCCAGACTGACTTCTTAACTGGCAACTTCTCAGCTTCATTTTGGAGGGCTGGAGAGGCAGCAGAATGCAGTCTTGGAAGCTGCAAAGTCCGAGAGAAATGCTGTAACTCATTGTCAGGCCTGGGCTAGGACTGGATCTCTGTCTTTGTAATTACCCCATCTGCAGAGTCTACCTGTGAGGGCAGAAACTGCTTTATATGGTAGAAATAAAAACTTTTAAATAAGTTTCTCTAAACTCAATGAGTTTATCCTATCTTTTCCCTACTGCAGGGTCACCTTTTTACACCCCTTCTCCCAGATGTCTATCCAACTTCTGTTGGGTAAATGGGTGACAACAAATTTGTCTTCTTTAAGGTGACTGGAGTTCTCATTAGGGGCAATGAATAGAAGTATTTGGTAGGAAGGGTTGTTTGGTGGAGCTTTGCAGCTCAAAGAGTCTGGTACCTTTATCCTGTGTTTTATCCGTGTGCTCACTTGGAGTTTGGCAGCATGCAGATAAGAATAAACAAACTTTAACAAGAGATGAAAGTCAGTATAACTGAAGCATAAGCAACAGAATGGAAAGGCAAATTTGTGAAGGCATCACACAGACACTGTTCATAATGGATCGAAATGGCAATTGTGACCAGCTGATTCTAGAACCATCCATGGAGTCAGTGATGGGAGTCCCCCTCTATATGTTTAATCTGTATTGTTGTTATTCATGCATGTCTCAGACTGTTGCCTTCTGTTCTGCGTGGTTAAGTATAAGCTAAAGTGAGACCTGTTACCTATTAAGGATAGTTAAGTTTTCTCAGGTATTATTTTTGGGTTCATAGTCAGAGCCACTTTGCACTTTCAGTTCTTTCTCTGACAGGTAGGGCTGTGTCTCAGGCCAGGTCCAGGTCCTCAGTCAGTGCCATGCTCTTCTTCTGGACTTATCCAAGGGTACAGAAGTAATTCAGTCTCTGTCCTCTGAGTGAGTTGTTGAATTTTTGGTTTCTCTGGTGCCCTAACCTGTGAATATCTTGCTAGCCACACTCTCTCTTCCAGAAGCAGGGAGAGTGGGTTAGAAGCCTGTCTCCAGCACTAGCCCTCAGGATGTCACGACCCTTCTGAGATGGCCAGTTCACTAGATCTGGGAGGTAAAGGGTGCTGCTGTGCAGAGGCATTCTCACTTCCTGTTCTGAACCTGACACTGGACTTGATTTAGTGGATGTCTCCTTAAGGTTACTTTTCTGGATCTGACTTTGCATGCCTCTTCTGATTCTCCATGCCTTGTGCTTCCCAGTGCATCTTTATTTATTTAATGTTCCCTCTAATTGGCTGTGATATTATCTATTTTCTACTTTGAGACGAGGTCTTACTAAGTTGCTAAGTTAATCAGAATGGGGTCAAACTTAGGTTTCTCCTGATTCAGTTTTCCAGAGTTCCAGGGTTGGATGCATGCACCCCCACTTGCATTTTAATAAAATGTTAAACATATAACTTCTGTCGGACCATGCCATTTTACTCCTGCTTATTTCCCTAGGAGAAATGAATCATGCTCACATAAATAGTTGTGCATGAATGCTCATAAGAACTTTATTTGTTAGTGCCCCAAAATGGAAACAATTCAAATATCTCTCAATAGGTGAATGAATAAAATATTGCAGTACACCCATTAATAAATGTCATTCAGAATGACAATTGCATGTAATAACATATAAATTTCAAGAGAATTATGCTGAATGAAAGAAATCAGGTGAAATTACATAGTATGTTATTTCTTTTATGTAAAATTTTAGAAATGTAAAGCTTATTTATAGTGACAGAAAATCTCTATTGTTTCCTATGGATCAAGCCAAAATAGGAATGAACTATAAAAGGGCACAGGAAAACCTTTGAGTATAGTACAAATATTCAACATCTTGTTTATGTGGTCTCATGGGCATATAAAGATGTCTGAATTCAATGGATTGCATGCTTTAAATGCGTGTAATATAAACTTCACCATATACATAAATTTAATTAGGTTGTAAAAGTTAAAACACAAGGATTGTTTGTATTTTAAGAATAATATAGTATTTACAAAAGATTTGCATAAACTAAAGGTTTAGAAAGCATAAAAATAAATTAAAAATGTACTATATAAATAACCAAAAGTTGTGTGTGTAATCATATTATCAGGCAAGTCAAATGGAAGCAAAATGAATACCAGAGATAAAAACTGTATTAAGTGGATATTAAAATTTTTTAGTGTATATTAGTGTACATATTCTGGATCTATAAAAATTAGACTAATCTATAATGATAGCACAAATCTCCAACAATCTTGGTAATTGATAGAACAAACAAAAACCAATCAGAATATAAAACTGTTAAAATATTTTATAAGAGAAAAACAGTTAACTACTTAGAAGATTAGTTGAAGCTTCAGTGCCCAACTCTTCAATTCTTTAAAAGCATATCTGTCACAGTTCTATTCATCCAGTTTTGTCTACTAACTTATTCTAGAGTAGCAATTAAGTAGTAAAAAATAAGCACCTCCTGGACTGAAAAAATATTTGAGCTCATCTTTTCTTTCTTCTTCATTTTGCAGGATTTTTAAAAACCATGTTTCCTGCCCATATTTTTATCTATGCATTTTAAATTTTATTACAAGGTTTTATGTTTTAATCATTTCTTATTTTTCTGGTATATACATTTAAAAAAGAATCATAAATTATAGATGAGACATTTTGTGAAAACTTTCTGAGAGTAATAGACAAATACAATGTTTCTTCTCTGAAACATCTCTTCAGCTAAGGTGAGATTGTTTGACTTGTATATCATAGTCCTGTTTCTTAGATCAGAGGCTTTCCTAAAATATTCCCATTTTCCAGTCCTGGCTAAGAACTAAGTGTTGGTTGGCTAGATACTTAGCAAGAGGAGAGTTTTTCTCAGATGCGAGGGCAGCCGTATACCTATTACCATCCTCAAAGAGTTTATCACTGCATCAGTGAGACATCTCTTTTGAGGCTAGATGAGTGTCCTTTTAATAAAGTTGTATAATTATAAAATAATGGACATAGACATGTATTTTTTGAATCTCATATTAAATAAATTGACATTTTTAAATTTAGTTAGGATGTCACATTTTTCTTTAAAAAATTAATAAACTTAGAGATCATTCAACATTAATTATTATAACAAGAGTTCATTACTAAATTCGTGGATTTTTTTGTGTCCACAAATTTCAATAGGAAAATTGTGTGCAGGTGTGTGTCTATTACTTAAAAACTTTCTTCATATAGCAGGCATGAAAAGATCATTTATTTTAAATTATAATTTTCCTGGATTATATTCACTCTGAGCCTTATATGGGCCTCTGGTACTTTTTAATCAGCATGTTATCAGGGAGTAAATTAACCATCATAAAGCTCTCTCACACACAGATGGTAGCCAGAAATGGAAAACTTTTACAGAGAAGGCACAGGCCAGCACATGGGGACTAAGAGTCCAAGTGCTGATGAGCAGAAAATGATCAGCAATTCATTCAAAGTGAGGCAAAGAAAACATAGTTGAAATCTTAAAAATCCATTAAACTACGAGAATACTGCTGTAAGATGAGACTGTCAGGAGAGAAGCGGTGGAATCTGTGATCTCCAATTTTTGCAGAGTAAGAGGTGACACCTGTCTAATGGAGGAAGTAATTAAAAAAAATAACGACCCCAGTGCTGCCCATCCACCGTGTAATATGAAGCTCCCGAGAAAGCTTATCAGCCTGAAATGTTTCTATATTTATTCACCACTGTCACCTTTCTTCTGTATTAGAAAATCTCAGGTCTCTTTGACCAAGCCTTGTCATACCAAATCAGCCTTTGACTGACAAGTGCCTGTGGTGCTGCCTAGCCCTCTATGGATGATGAGAAATGACTCAGCAGGAAGTCTGGACCCACACAGAAGCACACCAAGGTACTCAACTTTTCCAATGTGAGATATTCTCAGTAAGGAGTTTCTATTTCCTTTTTGCCCCCTCTCCTTCTCAACTACTATTCTGTGACTGCAACCGAAGAAGACTGAATGACCTTTGTAGTGGCTATTTTAAATGAAGATATCACTAGATCTTAATGGTTTATCTTTCAGTTCAACAATAAACTTTGTTACTGCAGTAGTAGATTATTCTGCATTAAGTTGTCAGAAGAAATCAGCATATTCAAATTCCAATAACAAAGCATGGACATGAAATAAATGGTCAAAACATGAAATGAAAATTTGTCTTTAAAGGTTTACCTGTTTAAATTACTTTAAAGTAAATTTTTAAATATCTTAGATGCATATAGTATGGATCTAGGTCCAAACTCAAATATTTCACACAAGATATCAGTACATTTGAAATGGATGCACAGAAGGATAATAAAAAAGGTTACAATCCCTGAAGTTAAGAACAAGAGAAAAGTTTATTAAAGAAGAAAGACAAACCATTGAGAAGAGCTTGTAAGGAAAGGTTGAAAGACTTACAAACTGCCACAGTAATTATGTGTAAGTCAACAGTATGTAGCTAGTTCTATGATTTTACTCAGTTTCAAACGTCCCGTTTGGTACAGCGAGACTGAGATAAGTAAGTGGAAAAAACTGTGTGAACCAAAGTCAGTATAATGAAAGAACACAACTTTTAGAAAGTAAACTCATGGTAAATAGTAGTATCTTGTATGGAGGCCTTCCACAAGGGATACTGCCACAATTGCAGTGTGAAAAGGGCCCCAGAGCTCTGAAATTGTTCAGGATATGACTTGAAAGGAGTGTGATAATCTGGGAACAGAAGTCAAAGTTCTGAAAGATACAGTGAAAAATGGACACTGGATGCAGAACAAGAAAATAAGTCTTCCTGTCTCCCACTAGCTTTCTCAACTTGAGCAAGTCATATAATTCTTTGAAACTCAGATTTTTGAACTATGAGATGTGGGAAATATCATCGCTACTCTTTATCTCACAAAATATGTGCAAAGATGACCTCCACCATCATTCTAGGACATTTGTTTCCTTCAGACCATAACAAATGTTCCTAAATATAAATCTATGACATGGAACTTTAGAAAGTAGGGAGTTGAAGATAGATGTGGTGGTGGATTCTTGCTAATCGCAGCAGTCTGGAAAGCTGAGGCAGGAGAATTTTAAGTCTGAGCCTAGTCTGGGCAACTTGGTGACTTATCAAGATCTTATCTCCATATAAGAAATAAATAATGGACTAGGAATGCAGCTGAATTAAAAGTCCTGGGGTTCACTTCTCAGTACATAAAAATGAAAATGTATGGAATATAGACTGTTGGTAACTACTACTAGTTTCTACATACTAGTGTGTGTGTGTGTGTGTGTGTGTGTGTGTGTGTGTGTGTGTGTTTGTCTTGGCTGGGATCAGTTTGACCACTGCCATGAGTACATTTTCCTTATACCATCCTCAAGTTTATTTTTTCTATAGTATGTGTCCCAACTTAATTGTGTACCTGGAATCGTATGACATCTATGTACTTATCCAGTGTCTATGATACAAAATTCTAGTCCTCAATTGTAAATTGACAGTCTCAGCAGAGCACACCAGTTCAGAGAATTCAGGTATGCCTCTCCAGACGACTAGTGAGTATGGACGAAGAGAAAACACAATGTTGGAATAAATGATAATTTGAGCCTTCAGGTTTATAGATGTTCTTCTCTTCCTAGTCCTAAAAACATCTAGTTTTTATTTGGATTAAAAAAAGCACACTGCAATTGCCTCACAGACACCAGAACTTCTGTCTTAATGACTGCTAGTGCGACCTCTCTCATTTGCCCCCGTTCCTTTTGAATTAGAGTCATTCCTGAGTAGAAGCAGCTGCTTATACACCATAAGCTTCTGAAAGCTACAGATGCTGCCTCTGTGGTGGCTTGATACACTGCTGAGGAAGGTCATTCTGCTGATAGAGGTGTGCATGCATGTTCTCTCTCTCTCTCTCTCTCTCTCTCTCTCTCTCTCTCTCTCTCTCTCTCTCTTTAGTTCTATAATCTGATCCTGAAAAAAATGCATAGAAAAATGAATTTCTAACTTGTTAGCCTCATAGATAATGCTAGAAGCCTAAAGAATGTTTTTCTTTTTTTTAGTGTGTTTGGACTAATCAGGCCTAAAATAGGAAAATATATGAGCCATATTTAACAGAACGCCTGCTTGAGGTAGAAAATTATTTGTGGCTGTAGCATAAATGAAATGCACAGAATGCATTTTTAATTTTTTCAACCTATTCTGAACCATTCAGTAGATCTAGAAGTAATCACAGAACATTTCTTTTATTCTTGGAAGTGTTGTGTGTGCAAAATAGTCTGCTATATTTTTTGTAGAATAAAATTTTACTTTCCAGTATGTTTTCCTCTGTTAATATTTTTAATACATTTTGACTACTCACTTGGATAGAATTAACACTAATTGAGTAAAATGTTTTTGTTTTAGCAATTTTGAAATTATGTCAGTGAAAAGCATCAGAAATGTAGACAGTGTTTCATGTTAGCACAGTTCTGGGAGTTTATCACAGCTATTTCAAATATTCAGACAGCTGAAACAAGGTTAAGGAAGAACTAACATTTCAAATTCTCTTGCTTCAAATCATCTTCATTCCTTTGAGAGTCGTATCAAATCTGGAATAAATGGCTTCCTTTCTGGATTGCATTCTAAATCATGCCTGTCCTGTGGTTTACCTCACCTGTGTGGAGACCCACAGTTCATCTCTTGATGGTACTTGTAAAGATGTGAATAGATTCTTAGCAACAGCATGTTCATGAAGGAATATAAATAGTTTGGAAGACAGCCCATATAAACTAGTCCAGTTGCCCCACTTTCTCCTTCCAGAAGGACTTTAATTCCATTTGAAAGTTACCTGTGCCACTAAGTTCATTTGTACTAATGCTCACAAACAGGAGGCAGAGTAAGAAATTGCATTAGGTAATTCAGCATTAAGTTGATCTTTAGGCAACATTCACTGTCATGTTTGGTGGGAGAGATGAATAAAATCTGAGGTTAGAAAACAAATTGTTCTCCTCCTTCTCACCTTCATCATCCTCATCCTCTTCCTCTTCCTCTTTTCCACCCTTCCCTTCCTCTCATTTTCAGGCAGGGTAAATTCTATTTAAAATGTATTTGCTGCTCTGCTTAATGTTTAGAGTCAGCCTTCATTAGGCATCTAAGTATAACTTATTGAAAATATTTACCACTTCTTTTGATCAAGAAGTTATGAAAAAATATTAAAATTATCTTGGTATGGAATTATGTCTTGGATATTGTTTTTTGCAAACCTATTTGATATTATTGAAGTTCTTACAAACTCATATTAGCAAATTGTATATCAATATTTTTCAATTAATTTTATTGAAAAGAAATAGCAATGAGACAGTTTCAAAACAGGTTAGTAGGACAGTCACAATAGTTAATTCATTGAATATTGTTGTCTTCATAGTAGTGATTCAGAGTACAAGATGTAGACATGATATCTTGTCTAAACACTATTAGTACAAATCTTTCTTCTCAGCTACAGCCATTAGACAAGAGAGAGAAATAAAAGAGATAAGAATAGGCAAAGAAGAAGTTAAATTATTATTTGCGGATAACATGACACTTTACTTGGAAGACCCAAAAACTCCACCAAGAAGTTACTAGAATTAATACAGAAATTCAGTAGCATAGCAGGATACAAAGTCAATATCCAAAAGTCAATAGCATTCCTCTACACAGATAAATACACTGAGAGGGAAATTAGAAACAAGAAAAAAGAAACAATATCATTTACAATAGCACCATGGAAAAGGAAATACTTAGGAATTAGTATATCAATTAATATTGAGGAATAAGAAAACTCATAACTTTTGGAATTGACTCTCAAAAAAGAATGGTTCATAAAATGTTAACATATAAGCAAGATCATTGGAATCTGCATCCATTTGCATAGATAATGAAACTTTGGATGCAACACCTGAGGACAGCCAGTGGGGAGTTCTATTTCTGCTTGACTTTTGCTGTTCAGGTACTGCAGATTGAATCCATGGCCATGGCATTGAGCTACATCTTCAGCCCTTATTATTCCTAATTTTAAGACAAGTGGCTAAATTTCTCAGGGTGGATTAAAAGTTTCAATCCCCTACCTCAGCTTCCCAGAGTGCTGAGATTATAGTCACTCAGCAGCACTCCAGGTATGCTGTATCACAGTTCACTTGCTTCTAGAAAGGAGGAAGGGTGCAGGGAAATACAAAAGCGATAGGCACTGGTTTTCATATCATGTGGTCCCTTGACCAAAGGTATTGTCATTCCTTGGAGTTTGATAGAAATATAAGCTCTCAGACACTTCCCAGATCTACCTTATCAAAAAGTCTGGGTGAATGATCATGATTGGTCTTTTTACCAGGTGATTGTAATGTACACTAAAGTTTTACAACCACTACAGTAAGAGAGTATTAATACAAGAAAGGATATTTCTATTTTCTCTATCCACATGTACAGTGCATTGATAAGAGATCTACTGAAATGGAAAAATATGATTATAGTACAGTACTTATGGATTTATAATTATGTTGACTAGATTTTTTTTCATAGAAGACATATAGGTTCACAACTCAAAAGACATAACTGAATTCATACATTTTTCAAAACAAGTTCCTATAACAGAAGAAAATATTTTAAAGACCACTATTATAATAAAATAACAGCCTTACCAAAAATGCTTATTTTCTATTGAAGTCTCAATTCATAGCTGAACATTGTGGTTTATTTTGTTGAAATTTTATTTACCTTGGTATTTGAGAATAAGTTATGAATATCATAATTTTTGTTCTTAAATGTTTTGGTCTGGTATTCCCAAGGAAAAGATTAAATAATCAAGATACAATGTGGGATGAATGAAGAAATTCAGTTACAATGCTATTATTTAATAGTGACACCATATTAAATTACTGTATTATATGTTCAAATTTTCTTACTCTGAGGTCTGTTCCAGGGTTACGTATAACATTTGGTCTTAATCTCTGTTTAGTCTTCTAAAATTTACCTTTGTTCATCTTTTATGATACTTTTTTAAGTTTACAGGCTATTTTTATAACAATGTTTTTTCATATATTTTCCTCATGTTTAGACAATGTGAAGAAGCTCTGTACAAATACTGTTGCTTCTCACAGTTCAGAATATGAGTGGACATTTGATATTAGTTGGTTTCACTACTGTTGTTATCCACTTGAATATGTGGTTCAAGCGACAGATTGTTTCCCACTGTAAAAATATCAATAACATCCATACTAAAGAAGTAAGTTTTAAAGAGATATTTTAAGAACTGGAAAACCACACAAACTTTCACCAAATTACATAACATACACTGATGATTCTCCCCAGTCCGTCATTGCAAAGATGATTACAAAATGGTGCCCTGCACTCTGCTGTGAAGTCAAAGTTTCCCTTTTCTCATCATGCTCTGTGTACTTACTTCTCAGATTACAGCTTAATATGAGCATATATGGAAAGTGTAACATGATCCTTTTTCATCTTAATGTTCTGATTTTTCTTAATGTGGCCAAAGGAAGTGTTTTTAAGACAACTTCTGCCTTGTTTTATAACAATGCTGTCAGTCTTTGAGCGGTTTTTCTTTTTCCTCAGTCCTACACTCATCTGCTTCTTGAACAAGCTCTGCTTATCATTAGCATGGAATTAGACACAAAAACTAGGACCTGAGAGAACACATATGTCATTTACCTAACTGTACACAATATACAGATTTGCTACATCTCTTCACTAGTCAAGGAAATCTGCTAAGTAGAGCTCAAGATTCCTTCACCATTCTTTGAACCCTGAGTCTAAGAATACAGAGGTCAGTAGTAGATCTTCTTGAATCAATGCTATTTATTTATATTTCTGTGTGATTATATTATATTTTTGTGAACACTTAGGATTATTTTTATTTCTACTTTGGAAATGTTTTGTGTTTTTTTTCTCATATTGAACAATTATACTTACACTTTTAGACATGTAATGCAGCTCTAATTATTATGTGTGTATTTATTTATTTGTTTTGTACAGGGTCTCACTATGCAGTGCAGACTTGTAGTAATCCTCCTGTCTCAGCCTCACCACCTCACCACCTCACTACCCTAGTGTTGAGATTACAGGCATGCACTGATATGCCTGATTTCAGTAGTCTGCTTGGCACAGGGCTGGCACGGCATCATCTACCAGGAATCAAACCTGAGTTCTTGCTCTTGCCAAGTAGGCATTTAGACAGCTGAGCTATCTCCCTGGCTTCCATTGTTTTTTATAAAGATATAAAAACACTCAGAAATATGTAATTCATCCTCTTTTCTCACATTCTTCATCACAATTCTTCTCACATTCTTCATACTTAAGTAATTTGATTAATTTGTAGTTTATTCTTATATAACTATTTACTAAAAGAAAAATTGAATGCCACCAAACATCATGTACATGAACAATATTCAGATAGAGTAGACTCCCAAGCTAACAAAACCATACATGTATTGCCAGCATGTGTAGCAAATTTAATGTAAATAGGAAGTAGAAAATTTCACAACTATGTTAAATCCAGACTTAGTCAAGAAAAAGATAAATCTGGTGTAACAATTAAAAGACTTTATCATGGGAAAAATGCTAAAAAATGCAAAATATAGGGAAAATATATTAGGATATTATCTACAACTTGTAAAGAATCTTAAAAACAAAGTATAGAAAATAAAAAAAAATCAAACAAAAAAATCCATAAAATATACTGATCAGAAGTTTGATGTAAACAACGGGAAAAAGGACATTGACAATTCATTAAAAGAATGCTCCTAAAAATAGGAATAGATTTTTAATTATAATAATAAAATTGTTTGCAATTTTGACATAAATGAAAGTCACCTTTTCTTACTTATCACAGAAAAAGAAAATCAAGAGCTTCAGAGAATACTTAAAAATTAGCAATTTGACAAACTTGTGGGGAAATACATATTCTTATATATTGGTGTTGGGTTAAATGTTTCAACTGCTATGGAGAACACATAGTAAAACCAAAAACAAAAAAAAAACCTAAATGCACACTTTTTTTTCAGTACGGGGGATTGAACTCAGGACTTTGCACTTGCCACGCAAGCACTTATTATACTGACCCATCTCCCTGGCCCTTCTACTTATTCTTTAATTCTGAGGAACTTACATTTCATTTAAAATTCCAACAGTATTAAAATACATAAGTAAATACAATGAATTATAGTGATAATAACTATAAAATATCACAAGGGAACAACCTAAATGCCCATACCTACAGTGAATTATGTTATATCTGCAAAAGAAACTGAGGGAAGCCACATAAAAGAATGAAAAAGCTCTGTGAATTAATCTAAAGTAATTTTTTTTGTGTGTGTGTGTAACTGGGGATTGAACTCAGGCCCTTGCGCTTGCCAGGGAAGCGCTTATTCCACTGAGCCATCTCCCCAGCCCCTAAAGTAATTTTTAGGAAATATTTTGAAGTAAGAAAGACAAAATCAGAGTATAAAAGGATGCAATCTTTTGAAAAAAAAATGAAGGAAAGTACACACATGCAACTTTTGTAAAACAAACTCAAAATGAACAAACCAGTTATAAACAAATTTGATTATGTCTTCCTTAAAAAATACTTTTTCTAATATTGTGCTATGCTTCATTTGTTAGGAAATTTTATTTTATTATTTATTTATTTATTTATTGCAGAACCAGGGATTGAACACAGGTTCTTGCACTTGCCAGGCAAGTGCTTATCCTACTGAGCTATCTCCCCAGCCCCAAGAAATTTTATTATTAATAGGGGTTATATTTTATCAGTTCTTTTTCTATTTTGTTGAATTTTTTTGTTTCTGATTATCTTAACACAGCTGAAGGTGATTTTGTATTTTTCACAGTTAATCTTAATTGCCAACCTGCTTGGCTTGAAAGGCACCTAGGTGGCTAGACAAGAACATTTCTGGATGGTCTGGTGCGTCCTGGGGTTGTGGCCTTGAGGACTGATACTAGCCCCAGCCCTTCCCTCTCCAGCTACTGCCCTGTCTCTCTCCTTCCTTGTTGCAACCAGTGAGACAGTCTCTTCCATCATACCCTTCAGCCGTGATGTCTCTATCTTGGAGGGACCATGTAACCTTTCAAACTGTAAGCCAAAATAAATCTTTTCTCCTGAAAATTTTTCATGTCATGCATTTTGGGTGAATACACTATCATTTTTCTTTCTAATTTACACCTATCCTCCTGAATAGAATTTCCGAAAATTTTTACCTTTCGTAGTCTGAAACCGAGGTAACATTACCAGAATTATTTGTGGAATTTGGAGTAAGTCTTTCCCTAAGTTCTGTTAGTTTCCTAACAAGCATACTCTTTATCACCACTCAGCTAAACAGATTGAGAATACTTACTATAAGATCTACTTTCTTAACACAGCAGGTCTTGTTTACCCAATACATCTCAAGTCAGTCAAAATGGTTTTATAGGAGGAACCTTTTTATAGGAGGAAACTTTTGAGTTTCCTTTACTTTCATCAAAGAACATTTGGGGACTGGCTAGATAGCTTAGCAGACTAAAGCACCTACAAAGTCAGATGCAGGGTCCTGGGGTTTAATCCCCAGCCTGCCTTGTTGATCCCACCTCTGGGGCATGCTAAGAGGTTGAATGAGGCTGAATATGGTGGCACATACCTGTAATCAAAGTGCTTGGGAGGCTGAAAACAGGAGGATCATTATGAGTCTGATCTGTGTAGTGAGATTCTATAGATCCTGTTGTAAAAATCATAAGAAAAAGAAAAAAAAATGATTGGCACCTGTTTCTCTCTCTCTCTCTCTCTCTCTCTCTCTCTCTCTCTCTTTTCTTTGGATTAACTAATAATCATTGTCCTTTGTGATGCCACTTTATCACTTTGGTACTTCTGTTTCTTTGGAAATGTGCTTTATCCCAGGTGTTAAGACCTGCATATTTAGTTATCAGTTTGAGAAATCAAGAACAAACATTTAAAGTAACAATACTATCAGAATCGCAGAGAATGGGATATAGAAATGTACTCTAATCAAATATTCTAAAGAAATAATTTTTATGCATGATAGAATAGAGAACTTAATCTGCAAACAAAACACCAGAAAATTGTCCTAAATTAGGCAAAAGTGATTGTACTTGAATTTTATTTATTCATTGTTTGATAATCAAGGAAAAATAGACTCAGGCATCATTCAATTCTCAGGAACTAGTAAAAGGAAATATAAAAGAGAAAAATTCATTTCAAATTAATTTCTATTAGCAATGAATTTTAGGAGAAATTTTCATATCAGATCTTAAATATGTTTTCAAATAACATTTTAAGTGAGGACATGGATCAGCATAGTACACTATGTCATCAGGAACTATTCTACAAAAGATAAAGAAATACATTTCACATCATTCATTGTTTTTTTTAAATTTTATTTATTTATTTATTTATTTATTTATTTATTAGAGAGAGAGAGAGAGAGAGAGAGAGAGAGAGAGGTGTGTGTGTGTGGCCAGCTCAGCCCACCAGGGGGCGGGGCTGGCTGGCATGTGGTGCTGGGGGATGGAACCGCGGTCCCTGATGCTTTGCCAAGCTTGTTCCAAGTAGGTGCTTTAGACCACTGAGCCATCTCTCCAGCCCCACATCATTCATTGTTTTAAGCCAAAATCACTGTATTTGATTCATATTTCTGCAAAGAAGTTTTTGAGATAAAGTCATTATTCAGTCATGCTCTTTTTGAACATGTTTAAATGGAGACAGAAAATCTCATATTTTTCATGTTATAAGAAGTGATTGTGTGATTTATCTGTGTTCAAAATCACGCTTACGTTGAGCATATACAAATGGCTAAAATACAGGATTTGTTCTCAAGGAAGAGAGAACGATAGACAATATGCTATTGTAAACAATCATATAAACCTAATTCTTAGATAGCTCATGGAACAGCTGAGGAAGAGTCCATAAAGAGTATGACACTTTAGAGGAGACAAATATTTTTGCCTTTTCAGCCTCCATGTCTCTCCCTAATAAGAGAGTTTCTCTGTTCTTCATGACAACATCTTCTCTGTACATGCATGTACCATCACTATCTTCCTCACAGTCACAGGAGTCATCGGGAGACTACAGCTTCCACTGTGCACTTTTTTTTCCCCATGGTAAGTCCAGAAATGGGTGTAGCCCAGGTGCAGCCCTTCAGAATTCTTTTCTAGGAATTCTTTGAATGCAGGAAAAGAAAGACAGATGGTACCTTTCTTTCTGAGATTCAAAGTGCTAAAAGTTCTTTGTTTTCCTATAACTATCCAGTGTCTTCTTTGTTGCTATTTAGAGAGACCTTGCTTGACTAGAAAAGAGAAAATTATCTTGACCTAAATTACTATGTTCAAGTTGCACAAAGATGAAAAGACCAAGCCCTCAAAATAAACAAAACCAAAATTTTTTTGTATACAGCTATGTGTTAAAAAAAGTTAAGAATTTTTTTATCTCACAATAATTTTCGTAAATGAAATTGGACTATCTTAAGATAATTTCTTGTTATACCATACAGAGAAGTTCAAAGTTTTTCTTGCCTGTAAGGAGAAAATATCTGGATTAAAATATGGTGATCATACTCACCAGATTACCTTGGTATTACCAGATAAGTTACCTCAAGAAGAATTTTGTCAGACCTTGATGAAGATAATTAAATATTGACCTCTTTGTCTAGTAGTCAGGTGTAGATATTCTATGTTGTCTATTGCCCTGTACCTATTCTTTAAGTAGAGGGAATTTAGAGAATAAAGACAAATTTTGTAAAACTTACATGAAAAGCCTAGTGTTTCTTATTTTTTCATGGCCAAAAATGCTACATTTTTACCCAACAGGATCACTGAGCTATTATTATACAACATCAGGTGGATTTTTTTTTTGCAAAACTAGTAGAGGGTTCAGAAATTCCCATGAAGGCATAGTCTCTTCTTAATGTTTCTATAACATGAAGATCGATTTGTTTGAAGATATAGAATTCTGAATAGAAATTATTTTAAAAGTGCATGCCTGAATAATTTCTTAAACAGACATAGCAATTTTTACCTCAGAGAGGTTTTCTATGACACTGCTAAATTGTTTAGCTTTTGACAAATAAAATGATAGTTCCAGGAAAGGCATCCACAAATAACCATGAAGTATGTAGGAGAGCTGCCAACTATCCACTTGGAAGCCAAAACATGAAAGCCACAACCAATAGCTTGTGTTGGGTGTAATTTATTCATGAGTTAGCCACATGTAGCTTGAGGCACATTAGCATGTATGGGTTAGGGTGCACTGACTGGCCTCTAGGTCTGCCCAGTGGATGAGGGGAACACATTTTTTGGGTGAGCAATGAATACGTGGCCTTCTGGTCTCTGTATAGTCTGTGGCCCCTTTCTTTCTGGTACTGTTCCTCTCACTGCTTTCTGGTCCCCATGGTCTGAGCAGCCTTACATGGCCATACCATTCAGCCTTGATATCCCTGCCCAGAGGCCTTCCACTGACATACTTTTTAAAAATGTATTTCAGTACAGAGACTACAAGATCTCACTACACAGATTGGACTTGTAGTGATCTTCCTGTTTTCAGCCTCCCAAGTGCTGGGAGGCGCTTTTGTTCACTGAGATATCTGGCTGGCCTCCATACATATATGACACACTTAATCTTGTGAAACTGGGCTAAATTAAACCTCTCCTACTTTAAGTTGTGGGTGCAGGTCATTGTGTCCCAGCAACAGGAACTATACTAATACAATATGATACAAAATTTGTACTCTTAGTTACAACAGGGCAACAAAGTAAGTTATCTAGGATTATCTAAGTTTTTAAGCATTTAAAAGCAGATATCATTGATACCAGGTTATATGGTATGCAATATAAATATATCTTTTGTGTAATGAAAATATATGTGACTATTAATTGAAAAAAATTTTGATTTTTAAAACTTGATATGAATTTTATTGCTATTTAATCTTTTTTATTAATATTTATTTATTTTTATTTATTACATTTATTTATTGTGTGTGTGTGTGTGGCCAGCTCAGCCCACCAGGGGGCGGGGCTGGCTGGCATGTGGTGCTGGAGGATTGAACCGTGGTCCTTGTGCTTTGCCAAGCTTGTTTCAAGTAGGTGCTTTAGACCACTGAGCCATCTCTCCAGCCCCTTGCTATTTAATCTTTATGTTTATGATGGATATATTTGAACTTACCTGATAGGTTTATTGTGAAGCTTAAAACATTATGTATTAAATCTTATTACTATAAATTTCCATGAAATATTAATATTCCACCAATGTATCATGATAAAATTCCACATATTTTAATAGAGAATTGATATTGTTATATTATAATTGATGCCTTTCTTAAAAATTTAAAATTGGCAGCTTTATAATATAGGAATATTTATTGCTATATACTTTTCACTTTGTGAAGCTATCACTGAAAGTTGTGTTCTATTTTTTACTTACCACCTGGATTTAATTGTATTTTGGTGATAAATACAAACAAGCAGAATAAAAATTAAAAATTTACTTAGTTGGCTGGATGTCATAAAATAGTATAATATCTGAAAGTACTTGGTGTAGTGTCCACTGCTCATAGCTTATTTTAGCTTGTTAGAGACTTCAAGAAAACATTCATGGCTGGAAATATTGACAAGACTCAAGGACCATTAAATATTATTTTATAAAGAATTACCAATGGACTTGTAGATCTCATAAAGTTTTTGTCAAAGCATTTACATTAATAACTAATGTTGATTCTGAACTAATTTTTAAATGCATAAATTCAGTGAGAATTGTTGAAGTAAAAATTCTCAAAAAATGGATGATCTGTTCTACATTATTTTATTATGAATTTCTTCTCTTATTTGTGCATGTATTCACAGGCAAGGTCAATCTGTAACTCTTTGTTATGCTTGTGTGCATAGATCTCAGATCACTCCTGCTTAAAGTTTTGGAAAACATCTTACTCACCATAACTAATCTAATTATCTATCTTTAAATATTATTTAAGTACCTGTTTATAAGTAATTTTAAGTTCCTGGTAATTACGGGCCAGATACTTATCATTTCAAAGTTGCTTATTCCACGGTACTGTTATACAACTGTTGCATTATTATAATTAACAATATCTCAAAGTCATCACAAAGACTTGGGTTTAGGATGTAGGTAGGCAAAACTAAGAGGTGTGGTACACAGATATTCTTAAACTGATACAACTGTCAATCATTTCTTCCCTTTGAAAAGCTAAGTTTACAGGGAAAACAAGAATGCAAAGGGATGGAAGATATGAGCTCCCTGGTGCAGGAATTACTCAATTTCTTCTCACAGAGACCATGTGTCCTTTGAAGGGACCTTTGTTGGTGCATGATATAACAAGGGATTTAATGTTGAGAGCTGCTAAAGCTGGCATTTGATCATGCATGGGAGGGCAGGATGAGGCCTCATTGGCTAAAGCAGTCAAGCTACCTCAGTCTTGAGGAAAATATCCTGCCTGGACTTGGTCTGCTATTAGTCAGTGAGCAACCTTGTATCACATGATACTAACTTTGTAAATAAGTTCCCCGACTATTGTCCAGGAGGGGGAGTGTCCTTTGCCAATCAGTGACAGTCCACAATCTGGCCTCAGTTATTATCTCCTATTTTATTTTCCAAATCCTCTCACCACTTTCTCCCAGTAGCCACTGAAAAATGAACAAATACCTAGACTTGGTGCCCACAGCAGGGACCCACAGTAAAATGATTTTGCTAGATAGGAGAAGATACTCCACAATTTTGCTGAAACAGGGTGAAAAATGGATTGGTGGGTCAATAAATAGCACTGTAATGTTATAGCAACAATTATCAGGTGAAAAACATAGGATATGGAGGTCTAATGACCTCAAAAATACATGAGAAATGAACTTATAGAGAAAAATAGGTGTGAGGTAAGCCAAAAAAGAGAAGGTTATATTGAGTTAAAAATGGGACATAGAGGGACCAGGGAGATGGCTTAGTAGAATAAGTTCTTCCCTGACGAGCTCAAGGGCCTGTGTTCAATGCCTGGTTCCAGAAAAAAAAAAATTCCACAAAAATGGGACAGTTTCAGAAACCATGGATGATTATAGATACATACAGAAGAATGCAAAAATGTTTGTTGTTTTTCTTTCTTCTTTTTTTTTTTTTTTTTTAATTTTAGGGACTGGTCTACAGAGTGTTCAGGGTCTCACTACTAGATTGGATTTGTAGTGATCTGCCTGTTTACAGCTTCCCAAGAGCTGGGATTACACCACATCCAGTCTCAATTGCAGTCTCAGTGTGGCCCGGAGGTGGGACTGGCATGGCAAGCCCGGGGATGGAAGCCCTTGCCCATGCACCTTCATGCAGGCGCTTTAATCTGCTGAACTCTTTGGCAGGCCCTTGTTTGTTTTTTTCTTGGTTCCTATATTTACTGTACATTTTAAGACCACCAGAAAGGATTTAGTATAGAACATTATTTTAAAATAAAATCCCAAACAGAAAAGGAGGGTAGCATAATAGTTCTGCTTAAACCCTCCAGCTTGACTCAGAGGTAGAAGGAAAAATTTCTTTTTTTTTTTTTTTTTTTTTTTTTTTTTTTTTTTTTTTTTAACATTGTAAGCAATTAGTTCCAAGCAGTGAGGTGGCCTTGCTAGGGGAAGGGGCACAAATGATTCAGGGAGGTCTCATGCTCTAGTCCTAGGCATATGCAGCTGAGATTCCTCAATCACTTGCTTGTCCATGTACCTGGTCCAGCAAAGGTGGTTGGCAAGTGTCAGCAACTACAGGGATAAGTAGGAGGGCTATGATTAGGGTACATTTTGCTATGTCTGTTGCTGGCATTAAAGATTTGTTAGGATCAACATAGTACCTGTCTCAGCAAATAAATAAATAAATAATCTAGCCATTAGGGCCATGGCAACTGCAAACACACAAAGAGGCTGAACAGTGGCCTTGGCTACAGGGTAGTAGTCCTTATGAAGTTTGAGGAGGAGAACGCAGGTGAGGAAGACCATTATCAATGCTAAGACAGTTGAAGTGTTGCTAGCAGCTCATCCAGCTCAGAGGCGATAGAGTGAAAGTGACAACCAGAGGCTGAACCCTAGTACAAAGAGACCTTCAGGTTTTGCCTGTCATCAATCAAAGGTATAGTTCAATCTTCTCAAAACACTGTTTATGTCTTTCCAGAGTCTTGTACTGTTATTTGGTCATTCTTTCTTTGATAAAAATTGTAAACAATTTCT
>NW_004524616.1:6906824-6911822 GCF_000260255.1 Octodon degus
CTTTTACTGTAATAAATTATTTTTAAAAATTAAAGAAATTTTCAAATATAAAGTGTGATAGTCACTGGATAGGACAGCTATAAAGGGAGTACTGATCTGCAGGGATACAAAGGGCCATTTGATCAGGAATAGAACCTTGCAAAGAAGTAAAGAGTGGATTGCTGTCTCTCTCTCCATTACAATTAAAATTGAAAGAGAAGCTTTTACATTTTCCCACTAAGGTGATGAATCTAAAAGACAATTTGCATCCTAAAAGTAAGAAGTTTGTCTTTAGGTTAAAAAAATCATAATTCTTAAGATTTACAATAATGGAGATATTTTTTAAAAAGATTATTTAAAGTTCTTTTTTATGTGAGACCTTGAACTTGGGACCTTGTGCTTGCCAGGCAGGTGTTTATGTTATTGAACTATATCTCTGATCCTTAAAGTTCTTTTGATTCCTAATAAGGTTGATTACCTATTTTATCTTTCTAAATTTACTTAGTATAGAAAAAGCTTTGATATTTTATAAACAAATATAGAGGTTTGGAGTACAATCTAAAAGCATTGGTGTTTAAACAGTTGCTTGACTTTGACGTCCTATTTAAATAGTGGCAGGCCTAGTAATCTCCACAAAGTGGTACAAGCTATGATAACTTCTTCATTTTTGGGTCAATTTATCCAACCAAGATATATGTACCTCAAACTGTACAGAGAACCCCAAATGATTTTCACTCTTTATTTGGTCATAGTAATTGTCTTCAGCCAGATTTTGTGCTCATTTTTCTGGTGTTATTATTATCCTTCAAATGAGTTAAATTAACTTGTTTGTTTTCACAGATGGGTTATATAAGATTAAGGAAGGCTCATGACAACTCTGTCCTCCAAAATACAGGACACAGGTCTCTTACTGTACAATCAAAATTCAGTTACAAATCAAAAGGGGGAATCAATACCTCACACTTCACTTGTCATTATATACTACTATATTTTAAAAGTTTACAAAAGATGTAAGTACAGAATTGGAATGATAATTCAATCATGTAAAGGAAAAAAGACTAATCTGAGGTAGAACACATGCTTTTGTTTACCAGAACCTGCTCTCAGAATGTATCATGAAGCCAGATCTAGAGAAGTTGATGACCATGAGACTAGATTTGATGTGGGGCCTATTGAAGGAAGTGACAAAATGGAAATTTAAGGTCTAAATAAATGATATAAAATATAGAGATAACTGAGCTAAATATTACCAGTATTAAGATAAAATGAAATACAAACATACAAAATATGCATATTAATTTTAGATAAAAGATTCTATTCCAAAATTTTTTGATAAAAGATCTCTGATAAATGACAAATAACAAAATATGACTTGTCCATTTATAAACTTCTAAAAATTATAATAGTTATTATAGTTCAATTTTGCCAAGAATATATTTCTGGGCACTTTGATTTTGTAAAGATGTCTGTTTGAGTGTTCTGTACACTTGTTTATGTGTTTTATATCATTCTATGAACAGCTGTCTTTTTTAATTTGAGTTTAGGGATATAAACTTAGAAGTATGCTTTGTCCTAAGTTTCCAGTTGGTCTAAGTAATGTCAAAATTGTTTTATTCACAGTTCATCAAAAAAATAAGTTAATTAAAAATTCATTAAGGTGGATAAATTATTAGACAAGACTCCAATTGGTAAAGAGAGGGGTAGCCAACCTTAGTTCATTAATAAGGAGCGTCCAATAATCATAGTGTCTTGGGAGACACCCCAATAATTTGTCATTGCAAAAGATGTTTTTCACAAAATATAATAAGGTTTTTTGATAAACATTGCTCTTGGTACAAAACTAAATTAAGAAACAAAAGTTTTACCATGTGTGTGGTAATTAAATATTGTTAATCTCATGGTGTATTAAGTATATTGATGATTCTAGACATATGGGTCTTCCAAAATGTAAAACAAACGTTTCTCACTGTGGTAAGACTTTCTCTCAGAATTAAACTTCTGTCTTAAATAAAAATAATAATAAAAAACTTGTGATGTATATCCTGCTAAAGGGCAACTAATTAGGTGAAATTTTCTTATGTATTAAATAAAGATGATTGGTTAAAAGGGTTATATTACATCAAGAATTATCATACTGCAATGTTTTATGTAATTTTGATTTCTAAATTCCTGTCTAAAAATGTCTAACTGTAGTTTGTTAATATTCTACAGAATGTTTCACATTAGAATATCCATGGTTGTTTAAAAGTAATGGTTCCATTCAATGTCTAAGTTTTTTGTTATTTAGATAGATAGTAATGTTTACTGCCTACATTGCAGAGTAATGTCATTAAGATTTTCTTCTGGATGTTGACAACTGAGGTTTAGAGATAAAAACATTAGAGAGATGGATTAGCTAAGAGGCTAGTCAACATTTTGACCCAAGCCCTCCAAGGTCAATGAGGACTCAAGACATAAGAGAATCATTTCTGTGACATCCTGTATCTCATTTGACTTCCTGATTTTCTTATTTATTTATTTATTTAGTACAGAGACTACAGCATCTCAATACACAGATCAGACTTGTAGTGATCCTCTTGTTTTCAGCCTCCCAAGCTCTGTGATTATAGGCACGCACAAAACACCCAGTCTCATTCTCTGTCTCAGCATGCCCTGGGAACAGGGCTGGCACAGACACTGGGGAATGAACCCCGGTCCCTGCACCTGCCTAAGCAGGTGTTTTAGTCCTCTGAGCTATCTGGCTGACCTGAGTTCCTAATTTTATGATCAAGGAGATCATGGGACCACAGAGGAAAGTGATAAATGATATATAGTGTACCTAAGGAACAACACCTGGAGAAAAAATTCTCTCATGTTTTCACAGAAAGCAACTTGGTCAAGTGATGGTTGGAACTTATCCAGATGGCTGACACTGATGAAGAACTCAGAGGTTCTGTACTTGGTTCCTAGGTAAATGCTAGGGCCAAGAGGAGATTTAAGTTAGGCTTAACCATCTAGTGAAAAGTATAACCATGAGATAAAAAAAGTAATAATACAACAAATACACTAGGTATAAAAGGTTCAAATCATTAACAACTGTCAATTGCTAACTGTACTGGTAACTCACTGCTATTATAGAGTCCTGGTCTGTATAGGGTTAAATTGCTGAATACAAGTACCAAAAATCTTTAGACTGGCATCAAGCATAAAAAGGTCTTCTAAAGAGTTCTCTAAATACAACTTGTCAAACTACAACTGAAAGCCCATCATTAGCACAACAAAACAAAAATATGCTATCAGTGTGACAGTTTGAAGCCGACTCTACACTGTTTAGAAAAACTACCTCTACACATTACTCTTTATAATTCATGTATCATTTACTTCACTTACTTTTTAAAATATTTTATATTTTCTTATTATTTTTTCACTAGAGTTCTGATTATATTGTGCTTTCACAATAAACTGTAATGAGTTTTTTGTATTATTTATTGTTTTGATCTGTATTACATTTCAGTTTTGATTGGATTTGAAATGCATATTCTAAACCTTTGTGTTGAATATAGTAGAGTGGACACATAAAGGCTCCCTTCTACTTTCCTATGACTGTGTGAAAAGACTATATAGATATAAAAAAACTCAGAAGGAAACTGGAAACCAGTAATCATTAAAGAAATTTTACATATTTTGTAGAAAAAATATGAATTAAAGTAGGACTGCAGGTAAAGTTGATTGCTATGCTGCAGAGTCTCAGCAGAGGTGAAAGCAAATCTTTGGAACAGAATCTTAATCATAAGTGTGGATCAGGAATAAAAATTAAAACACAAAGTAGACATCAGTAGGTTTTTCTGAGTGAGAATTAAATCATTTAATTTCCACATCCTCTTCTTCCTCTTCTCCCTTTTCACTCCATTCCCATATCCTTGTCACCTGCTGTCTAGTAGAACAATTTTTGTCTTTACATGCAATACCTGAGAATTCTTCATTAATAGTTTCTAATATAGAATTAATTATTTTGGAGAAAAGTCTTCTTCATTCTTCAATTCCTGAAGTGCTTTGTTTAACACTAGGCATAAAGCATAAGTACCTTAGGGTGCCTTCAATTGGAAAGGCCTTCCAGTGACTGAGTTCTATGAACATTATATAAGGGGTGAAAAACTCACCTATTTTCCATAATAATAATATGTTGTTCATTGATTTCATTAAGAATCACTAGAGAAGAAATAATAATTAACTGAGAACAAAATGACCAGAACAAAAATAAGAAATAATTCCAAAGGGAAAATTAATTATTTGGGAAGTAACTAAGTGGAAGTAGAAAGGTAGCCAGAAATAATTTGTAGCTAGGAAATTGACAGAAAGGTATAAGGGAGAAATCTAAGGCTCTATTCTAGATTTCCTAATTTTTCACTTCCCAAGCATCCTAAAAAGTGTGTATCATGCCACTTTGCAAATTTCCCTTTTTTATCCACTTGAAGCCTTTTTCACTATACACAAATACAACATAGACACAAATCTTAGGTTAAATTATGAGTCTGCACACCCAGTTAGGCCTCATTTGCATTGTGGTTTTGACACTTTCAGTGGACTTGGACACCATGTTAGTTCTGAGTAGGCCAGTAAAAGTTGAAAACATCCCCTCTCTATGTGACAGTGGAGTCTCATAGATGCTTAGGAAAAGACCTGCTAGTTACAGTCCCAAGCTCTTCCTCAAATTCTAAAACATCAAGAGATATCCTTTTCTAAGCCTTGAGGCTCATGTCTCTTTTGGGCCCAGACCCCTTGAAATTCTCAGAAGTTTTCTTTGCTCTACTTAGATTACCTTAGTAGTTGCTCAGTAAAATGCTTTACTGCTTTGCCTCTGAGTTTTGTTTCTGGATTTCCCTCCAGATCTTCTCAAAGAGGATCTAAGACCCCAGACCACTGCACAGTATGGAAGAATTCCCTGGCCAGGCTGACCCCTGAGGTATTTTGGTCACAAAAAGGTATAAAAAAATGGAAAGTAGAGTCATTAATAAAATCTTTAGGAAAACTAATTAGTGA
>NW_004524616.1:6912847-6913493 GCF_000260255.1 Octodon degus
ATCAAATCAAGAAAAGCTTGGAGTAAGATATTTGAGGTCCTGAAATAAAACAATTTTCAACCCAAATTGATGTATCCTGAAAAGCTATCTATCAAATTTAGTGGAGAGATTAGATACTTCTATGACAAAGGAGAACTGAAGAATTTCATGATAACCAAACCAACCTTAAAGAGTATTGACAGATATTTTAGAAGGAGACAAAGACAACCACAACTTCAACAACAGAAAAGAACAACCAAGTAGAGCAAGCAAGTAAGAAAAAAAGGAAAAGTAGGTATCCTACATTAGGAAGACAACATGACAAAGATAAGCCAATACATGATAGTTATCACTATCAAGGTAGCTGACCTCAATTAGCCAATCAAAAGAAGCAGACTGGCAGAGTGGATAAAGAAATAAAATCCAACAGTATGGTCCATATGAGAAACACATGTAACTCAAAAACAAATTAATAGACTAAATGTCAAATGATAGAAAATAATACTCCATGACACAGGAACCCAGGAAAAAGCAGTGGTAGCTATTCTGATTTCTGATAATGTCAACTTCAAATCAAATATGATTAAAAGAGACAAAGAAAATCACTAGATACTTGTTAGGAGAAAACTGCAAGAGGAAGGGATATCAATTATAAATACATATGCAA
>NW_004524616.1:6926131-6926863 GCF_000260255.1 Octodon degus
CCAGGTCTATCACTGTGCAGTAAGCTAAAGTCAAAATGGATTAAGTTGATAACATAGTGCTGGGTGGAAAGGGACTCTTTTCAATAAAACTTTCAGGACAATATAAATAGGTAGAGGAAAATGAACTCTTATTTCTTTTTATTAATACTTTAATACATTTAAGGTGGTTACATAATGAAATATAAAATGTAAAATTATAGCACAGCCAGAAAGAAGCATAGGATAACTTTAGTATCTATTTTTTTTTAAATAAGACACAAGGCCAACCAAATAGCTGTTAATTAAAGTGCCTGCAAGTAGGCACAGGGATTGGGGCTTCAAACTCCAGGACTTCTGTGCTGACCCTGCGCCCAGGACACGCTGATGTGGTGACTGAGACTGGGCATGGTGGTGCGTGGCTGTAATCACATCTCTTGGGAGGCTGTAAACAGGTGGCTCACTACGACTCCAGTCTCATAGTGAAACTCTGAACACCCTGTAATCCCAGTGCTAGGGAGGCTGAAAACAGGAGGATCACTATGATTCTGAGCTGTGTAGTGAGTCCCAGTACCAACAACAAAAAAAAAGAATAAGAAAGAAAGAAAGAAAAGAAAGAAAAAGAAAAAGGAAAAAAGAAAGAAAAATATACAGAATGAAATAACAACAAAGGAAACATAATTTGAACTACCTTAGAATTAAGAGGCTCTATTTTGAAGTGAACTTACTAGCATTAAAAGATACTCCTAATAAGGT
>NW_004524616.1:6927540-6928787 GCF_000260255.1 Octodon degus
AAAGGGTTCTTCTTAGCAATAGTTTTCTTATTTATTTACTTATTTTTCTGAGATAGCTTCTCACTATACAATTTGAGCTGACCTTGTGCTCACATTTTGTAGCCCCCAGGCTGATCTCGAACTCACAGAGATCCTCCTGGCTCAACCTCCCCAGTGCTGGGATTACAGGCATGTGCCACTATGCCAGGTTACTATAGTGCTGTATTTTAGCTAAGCTAAATTTTATCACTTTCCACTCAGGACATCCTGAACACGTAAGATAGTGTCTCTATGGCTCGTGTGTTCATTTTCAGAGGAATGACTATGGCTACAACGTGAAATTCTGGGGAGGTTAAATGAGAGAGTGAAATCAATGGCAATAACTAAAAGAAACATTATAAAAATCCAATAAGTATACATCAGCTTAGAGAGAATAGTGAGGAGAAGAGACATGGGCAAAGGAGGGAAGGAGAAGGAAAGGAGAGAAGTAGAGATGAACATTGAGATAAATATTGTGGGGCACAGACTTGTATTTTTGTTAGATTGCAAAAGTAAAAGTGTAAGGCATCCGGAGGCATCTTAGTTTCATTGACAAGGTTTGATAACATAAAGCAAAGAGTATATTTTCTGCTACTCAATACAAGTGGTTCTGTGTTCAGGAAGATGAATTTTCCCTGACTTATTCTTACGTTTTATAGTGCAGATGTCATGTATTTTGCTGTTAATTTACAGACATAAGGATACCCATCATTTCATAGATTAAAATCTGAATCATACTTAATGAGTTTGAATTAAATTTCCTAAATATGTTGTATAATTAGTTTAATGATTTTATATAATTCAAGATAAAGTTAGTGCCAAAATTAACAATTATAATAAGTATTTGCATAACATAGGCAGGGTTACAAATATATCTTACTTGTTTTTTAATATAGTGAAACAATCACAATTCAAAAACTTCAAAAAGTGGCATGAGAAAAAGAGCTCAGGCTCCTGTCCAAAGTAGACTATATAGTCACCACTGAGTTTTAGTAATCCACTTTTTAAATTTTTACGTGCAATTAATTATATATTTAAGATTAGGCAATGTTAACTTTTATTTTATTTTAATGTTGCAAATGATTTCCATATAGCTTTAAAAAAACTTTCCCTAACCATTATATTATCACTCTAATGATTACATTATGCTTAATTGCTTTGTATCTATTTTGCCTATTGCATGCATGCTCTTGGTTATTAACATGATTCCTGCTCCACCACCAGTCTAA
>NW_004524616.1:6928918-6929692 GCF_000260255.1 Octodon degus
TAATGTGTATACTTTTATCACTTGTCTCTTTTACTTAATATTTGCTTTCATAATGTAGTCATGCTGATAAACATAAATCTAGTTTACTCATTTAAACCATCTCTTCACTTTGGCATATTACCATTTTGTGTCAGATAATTCATCACCATGAGTGCCATGCTGTACACTCTGGAATGATTAGCAGCATCACCAGCCTCTTCTGATTGCTGAAGTTTCCTAGCCTTTCTTTATTGGTCAGCATAGCAAAGTAGAATCCTTCAATTTCAGGGTTAACAACCAAAGCTGTCTCCAGACACTACCAAATGACCCCTGCAGGGCAAAATTACTCCTAGTGAAGAACAGAGGTGTTAAGTTAATATGCAGCAATACACTAAAAAGAAGATCTATTAGACTGATAATTATTTACAGTGCTCAGCATTGCAAATAATATTACAACATATTATTAACAACGTAATGTATGTCTCCTTAAGGTACATACCTTGTTGTGGATTTGCTAGGTTGGAAAGAATGTGCGCATTCAAATTTGTAAGATACATCAGTAACTTCAAAATAGTTACACAAATTTAAACAATGACCAGCAAAGTACATATTTCATGTCATTAAATATTTTTGCCAATATTTGGTTTAATAAGGATTTAAAAAAATTATCGGTGTCTTACATACAAATAGTACCTCAGGATTATTTTTAATTTCCATTGCCATGGTTATAAGAAAGAATAAATTTCTTTTCAGTATTTAATTAACCACTTTCAATTTCTGTTCTGTGATTTTCTT
>NW_004524616.1:6929807-6931901 GCF_000260255.1 Octodon degus
CACCCATCTCTGACAAAACAAACAAAAAAGAGGGATATAAATAAAGGACTGTTTTGTAGTGAAAAAAATATATATGTATATACAAGATAGGATAGATATAGAGCTACTTTCTTAGTTCAATGAGAAGAAAGGTTTATACTAATACTGTTTAGAAAAGATATTATGTCTACATCTTGTCTTCTGAATAGCTACTATAAAAATGCAATGTATTAACTACTGTAACTGTCGTACTAACCTGTTTTTTTGCTACTTTATCTTTTTTCCCATTAAAATGAATAAAAGATAAAAAAGTGACAATAAAGTAGAAAAAATATTTATTTTTAAATTTATTGTAGAAGTTCTTTATGCTAGAAACAAGCTTTCTGTTTGCTCAATCTGTGTTTTAGTTTATTATGAATTCTGGTCTGTATTTAAAAATTAATAAGATAACCAAAATTATTAACCTTTATATTTATCATTGTACTATTTTTTTAAAAATCTCCACCCACAAGAACATTTAATTACATGTTAAAACTTTAAATGTTTTAACTTAAATGTTAAAAACTGTTTTTACATTTTGGTCTTTAATTCAACTGAATTTATTTGCCAGATTTCTAAACTAAAATTGGCAATGTATAATAAACTTGCTCATATTTAAAATGTTCAATTTTTACATATGTAAAGATCTATGAAATCAGTGTATGAAAATAACTTCTTTTTGTCTTTTTCAGACAGGATCTTGCTATGCAGTTTATGCTGACCTTGTGCTCACTTTGTAGCTACGGCTGGTCTTACACTTGCAAGGATCCTCCTGCCTTGGTCTCTCAAGAGCAGGGATCACAGGCATGTGCCACCACACCCAGCTATGAACATAACTTTCATCCTCAAACATTTCCTAATGGATTTAAAAATATTTTACTTGTTTTTCTTCCTTGATATACATCCCCTTTCATCATTGGCAGGCAACTGCTTTTCTGTTACTGAAGATTAACTTGCATTTTATGTTTTTATATATTAAAAATAGAAGCTGTTGAATGCCCTTGGTGCTGCATATGTGAAAGTTGAATTCCCAGGATGACATTATTGGAAGGCTCTGTGGGTCTACACAGCTGGAGCTTTGTAGGAAACCCTCCAGATTTTGGAAGTAGTACTCCAAAGAGGACTGCAGGATTATGTATGTCCATCTTTCTGCTTCCTTGCTCATGTTGAAGTGGTTTGCTTAATGCACACTCCTCTCCTGCTGTCCAGAGCCCTCAAAATGTTTGCTAAGATGTATCATAAAATAAAACCTTGGGAAATATTACTCTCTTTAAAGCTAAGCAAGCACTAAAGTATTGACAGTGTTACAATCTAGAGAAAGTGCTTCCTATGCTGTTGTTTGCAAGTAGGTCATGTGCAATTGCAAAGCAGTGCTCCATGAAGACACAAACAAGTCAAACTAGTAGAAAAACTCTGAACACCTAGTCACATACTTGCAAGCACACATTTATCAGGAAAAACGCAATGAACTTTGTTGTGCTTTTATCAGGGCTGCTATTCTTTAGTGCACACCTTATTAAGTTGCACAATCATAGCCAGCTTGAGAACAGTAACATACATGTTTTTGCTTTTGTATTTCAGAACCTGAATTTTGTCTTGTGGGCTATTTAGTCCAGTGTAAGAGGTAGTGGCTTGTAACTAATATATAAAAATGTGAAATAAAGATAAAGATACAGGAATCAAATTGCATGGTATTACTGCTAGGACCTTTTGAGTACACTGATAGTATGGTTATAGTATGGTCAGCAAACTTCCTTTTCACCTGCCTCAAATAGCCTCATGAAACTATGGTGATAATAATGACTTCTCTGAAAAATGAAGAATAAGAAGGGAAGACAAATGGGCCTTTTTCAAGGTTACTGACCCACTTTTATTTTTTTATTTATTTTTTTATTTTTTTTTTCACATCAAAACTTTACTGAGCAATAAATTACAGTCATAAAAGTCAGTCTTCATAGTGTACATTTCAGCAAGTATTTACACAGTTGTACAACCACCACCCTGTCTAGTTCCAGTACATTATTATCATCTCAATAAATCTTCTTTTTTTTTTTTATGAACTGAATATAAATTTTT
>NW_004524616.1:6935145-6950558 GCF_000260255.1 Octodon degus
GGCACAGGGTAGCAGGAAACTCTCCGCACACTCACCGGACCTGGGCTAGGACTCCTGACCCACTTTTAAAGAACTTTTATCTAAATGCTTATTCAAGATCTGTTTTCATCTCCTTGGCTACCTCTATTTGTAAAATAAGCTGGGAAGTGTACATTTTAAATGCAGCACATGGGTAAAAACGTTTCTGATATAAAGGAGAAAGCAGAAGATTCATTCAGGATAGTGAACTCTAGCACAATGAAACAGCAAACTGCAAATGTGGGTAATTAGTGAAGATGTGCTATCTGGAATGTTAATGTATGATTGTCCTGGGATTGGAAGTTGATGCAAGTCCTGAGAGGCAAATTTTCATTTCATTGTTTACCAAGTGAAGAAACTATAATAAGATCGTTTAGCTTAGTCTTTCTAAAGCATGAATACAAAATGTTATTGGTAAAAGCATTTAGGTTCCGTTCTCTCAATTTTACTTTTGGAAATCAGATCTAATGGAGAGGTTGATGCCTCACCAGTGCTGTCTACCAGTGCTGTCTTCTGCTGTCCTTCTCTTTGAAGTTCCTGTTTGAAATCCCAGACACATCCATCTTTCAGCTGCCTCATTTTCTCATTTTACCTTTCTCTCTTGTCCCTGAAAACATCAGTTAAGAGATAACCATGAGAAATAAGATGCCTAGTAACAAAACCCAGTAGCATATTTTAGAAAAGAATTAAATTCAACAGAGTGTGCTGTGTAATTATGCTTTTATAAGCACATATGAATTAAACATGTACTTATTTGACAATTAAAAATTCTTCAGTTGATTATGACATAGAATGAGGTTGCTTTTAATAATTTAGTAAAAGAGAAAGAAAAATCACTACCTTATTCTCTGAGTCATTACATTTTTAATGAACAAATAGGGTGGGTAGACTGCAGTTAATCATGAGAAGATGAAAATTTTTTCCTTAGTTGTTTAAAAGGGAAAAGGAAAAAAAAATGGTTAGAAAATGACAAACCTGAAAACATATTACATAAGAAAATGGCATGTAGATAAGTTTGAGAACATATTTAGAAGCAAATTAATCTGTCCAATATTTTCCGTGCTTAAAGGTAAATCAAAATGAATGAAGTTGCACTTCACGATGTCATAAAGTACCTGAAATGGGGCAACTAAAGATACCTGATAAAATGCAAACCTGTCCATTCACTGGTGTTGCAAAACTTCTGCAATAACAAGAAAACCAAACCTGGGTTCAGGAGATGAAGCTGCAGGGAGGTGAGTACTTCTGTGCAGTCTACTAACAACACAACATTCTCTTGACATAAAAATAGACACACAGACCAATGGAGCACAATAGATGGTTTAGAAATAAGCTTAAGTAGACTCTGTCAATTAATTTTGAGTAAGCATTCCAAAAATACACAATTGGTATTCTTTCCTATAAAAGATAATTGCTTAAGTAAGTGGTAAAATGGGGTAGTAGAATGCACAAGAATGAAATCAGATCTTTATCTAACACTGCACACAAAAATGAATTGAAAACAAATTAAGTATGCAAAGGCGACATTCTTTGCTATAAAATTGCTATAAGAAAATATAGGTCAGATCTCCTTGGTTTTGGCTGAGATAATGACTTTTTTGCTATCACACTATAAATTTAAGCAGCAAAAGTATAAATAAAGAAATGAGACCACTTGTGCAGATTAAAAGTTTCTGCATGTTAAAAGAAACAACATAAAAAGAAAAGCCATTGCTTGTAAGAAAATATTTGCAAAGGATATGTCTGATAAATTGACTCAAAATGTGTAAGGAGATCATATAGCTAAACAGAAAACAAAACAGAATTAAAACAAAAACGAAAACAAGATTCCAAGTAAGTTGATTTAAATGTTTAAATAGATGTTTGTTCAAGGAAAACCTAGAAATGGTCAATACGTATATGTAAAATAGTAAGTATATGATTCAAAATTCTCTTCCTCGTGTATTTCGAAGGAAATGAAATCAGTATCTCAGAGATAATTCTAAATGTGTGTCTAAATGTCACTGCAAAATTATTTGCAATAATCATGATATAGAAATAACCAGCAGTTTTGTCCCATGATGAATAGAGCTTTTGTTCTGTTGGAACACACACACACACACACACACACACACGCACACGCACACGCACACACACACACGCACACACACACACACACACACTATTTGACCTTAGAAAAGAAGGAGTCTTCCTATTTGCAACAACATAGTTGAGTCTATTGGACCACTATGAACTGTTATACTGAGTGAACTAAACCAGGAACAGAGAGATTAACACTTTCTGATCTCACTCTTATGTGGAATTAAACAGGTAAAAACAAAGAAATAACAGGGCCTGCCAGATAGCTCAGAGGACTAAAGTGCCTGCTTAGGTAAGCGCAGCGACTGCGGTTGGATCCCCAGGGTGCCATGCCGGCCCCACCCCTGGGGCATGCTAAAATGGCAAATGAAACAGTGTGGTATCGCACACCTGTAATCCCACCCCTTGTGAGGCTGAAAACAGGAGGATCACTACATGTCTCGTGTGTGTAGTTAGACCCTGTAGACCCTGTATGACATACAGGAAAAAAAAAAAAAAAACTAAATAGCAAGTAGAGCTGTGGTTACTAGAAGCTGTGGGTTGGGGTAAATCGTAAGATGTTGTTTGAAGGGTATAAAAATACCTGAACAAATATTTCTGGAAAGTTGCAGAACAGTATACTATTGTGAGAAAACTATGTTAATTGCTTGATTTTGATATTTCATAATGTATAGATATATCAGAAAATTATACTACACCTATTAAACATAATTTTTGACAACCACATATCAATATAGTTGAAAATAAAATTACTTCTATAGTTTATGGCATAACAGTTTTACCCACATATCTATCCAACAGATGCACATGCACACATGTGCCTTTTTGCATGAAGCATGAATATGCTCAGAAATATTATATATAACTGGCAAGACTAGAAATATCCAACAGGATAATGAACCACTAAACTGAAATATATTCACAATGGGATGGTAGAAAAATGAATCATAATACAGACAATATCAAGGAGAAACCTCACAAATCGAATTTTAAGGGCAAAAAAGCCAGACAGGAAGATAAATACAGTGTGATTATAGTTATTAAAAACATTGGAAGTATAATTTGTGTATGAGAAGTAGGAGAGTGGTACATTGTAGGGAAAACAGTTCATGATTCTAGCTGCCGGCCGTGGAGGAGTAATGAGGGGAGCCCTTTGGATTACATTGGTATCTTGTTAAGCACATTAGTGCTAAGAATGGACGCACTTGTTGTAATTTGTTGAAAAGTAACATTATGATTTTGCATACTGCATGTGTGTTATACCTTAATAAAGCCTATTTTATTTTTAAAACAAGTTTTACTGTACACATGTAAGGTATACAATATGCCATTGCAGGATACATAGAGACAGTAAAGAGGTTAGTGTGAAACAAATTGATGTATCTAAAGTTTTAGACTTACACCTTTTTTTGTAGCAAGAGTAACTAAAACTTATTTAGCAGTAATCTCATATTCTGTAAAGTTTTATTTCCTATAGTCTTCTTGTTGGACATTATAAGTTTATGACTTTATATAAAGTGGTAACTTAAAATAAAATAGAAATTTGAACCGAGAATTACATGTTTTCCCTCAAATGAAGGAAAACATATTTACAGGCATATAAAAAACGTACTGAAAACCTTTTGGGGGGTAAGTTTCCATGGAAGTGAAATAGATCCTGGAGACACTGAAGAAAAATCAGGAGTGATAAAACACCTTAGTAAGGTTTGTTGTTTTACAAAACAATAAGAAAATAATAAGAAAATAAGAGTTACTACAAATCAGAGTAAAATACTAATTAAGACCTATATTAGTAAATATCATAAACAGGAGACTTTGTAAACCCAAATACATGAGAATTAGGAAAAAAAATGTTTCTTATTTGGGAGAAGCTATAAATAAACATGCTCGTGCACTTCTGCTTAAAAAAGTCTCACATGCAGAGACTGGTAAAGATAAGTATTAAATAACAATATTTAATACGTTAATATAAATCAGAGAAAGAGAAAAAATGAACTAATAAAATAAATAAATAATAGAATCATATATACATTACCAACACCACATTATTAAAGCACATGTAAAAAGATTAAACTTACTAATTAAAAGATAATCCTCTCTAAACAGATGAGTGAATATCTAATAATATTTTTCCACAACATTGAGAATCTAAAAATGCAGAAATCTTAATGCCACAAAATACACTATAGGTTTTTACAGACATAATAAAGGATGTGTGGGTTGTCATAGTACATAAAAGAATCTACTACATCATATAATAAAATAATTTAACAGTGATGCCTGGAGTATATACATAAAACTTCTAGAGAAAAAAAGAAGAAGAATTTCATGCACCAAGAACAGACAAGTCTTCTTAGATTGTTCTAGGAAAGGAGTACTAGCTATGAAAGTTTTTAAAACCTTGTCAATTTGCACTTCATCAACATTAAAGTATTTTTTCTTTAAAGATCAGCATTAATGAAATAAAAGGCAATTCAGAGACTAGAAACAAATATTTGCAGAAGCTGTATCTCACAAAAGAACTGTAGAATAAAGACCTCTTACAACTCAATCAACAAAGTAGACAGAAGGTTTGAATAGCTTTTTCATAAAAGAAAATAAAATACCATTTATCAATAGGCATTTGGAAAGTCCTTCAGCACCAGAGAAAAGAAATGAAAATCCTCAGAGCCACTGTGTCCTCTTCTTTGGGCTCCATTCTTGCCTCAGTCTACACCAGGAAGAAGTCCATCCCACCATCCCCTAAAAATGCCTTGATCAGGACCATCAGTGTTTCCAAATCCATGGTTTCTTTTCTCTGCTCCTGCTTCTCCTTTGAGCAGAATTCCATGGGGTGATTTACTTCTTAAACCTCAAAACACTTCCTTTCCTCTTATATCATTTTATAACACTGGCCCAGACTTCCTCACTGACGTGGGAAAGATCATACCCAAACTACAAATTCAGCATATCTTTAGGCAGCCCACACTGAGATGCTGAGAAGAAATCCTGATTCCCTTCCCTTTCTCCATTCTAATCTGCTGACAAGCAACTCTCCACCCAATTGCCCAACAGAAAATGGAGCAATGCTTTGCTTTATTCCTTCTTTTTAAATCATGGGCCATATCTGACAGATCAGCAAATCATACAGATGTAGTCTTCAAAAAATGTTTTTTTAAAAAATCCAGTCAGAATGACTCTCACTTTTCACTAAGAGTATTGATTTCTAGCCAGTTGTTTTTCTTGGCAACGGCAGATAGCTTCCCAGCTTTCTCCCTGAAGCACCTCTTTGCTCCTTTACAGCCCACTCCCTAAGTGGCAAACTTGCAGGGATCATGTGCATCTGAATAGTTCTTGCCCTTCTTCCCTTTGAATGGCTTTGTGCAGGTCTTGCAGAAGGTTCTGAACACTTCAATAAAACCTGTAAGCCCTAAAGTCATCTGACCTCTGACTCTCTCCACCTCTGTGCTTTCTCGTCTTTTATGCTTTTTCCCCCCACAATTTTATTGAGAAACAAATAGCAATGAGACAGAAATCTGATTAGTAGGACAGTTTCAGTAATTAATACATTGCACACTGTTGTCTTAGTGGTTATTAATTGTACAAGATGCAAACATGATTTCCTGTTTACAAACACTTAGAACAAATCTTTCTATTCACTGAATTAAGAGAATGAAGCTGTATATCTATCCTATTTTTAATATGGATAATGGTCTTTCATTTGTATCCCCCCTTTTTTTTAGTTTTGTCATTTAAATATTATAGGTGTGTGAATTCAGCAAAATATTCCAAAATACTCCAGTGGTCCATAATAGTGGTGGGTTTTCTGTAAAACTGGCAATGTCAGAAGTTGTTGAATTGAGCCTTTTACAGCTCTGGATATTGATATGGCTTTACTTTTCATACTTCATTTTTATACTTTTCCACTGGATGGTTAAAACCAAGATAAAGCGAGACCTATATAACAAGAAATGCAGCTTTTGTATCTGATAAGGTCAGTCAAATCCCCTCCGGACTTATCCTGAAACCCTGTACTGCAGTTTGTAGATCCTTTGTGAGTGTCAGCTATGTGGATGAGTCACAGCCATTGCTAAACCAATTTGCTCTTTGTGAAAGCCTGAGAGAAATGTTTTCTCTCCATGTGACTCTTCCTTAGGCACACTCTACATCATCGATCACTTTCCTCTGTGGTCCCATAATCTCTTTGATCAGAAAATTTGGGATATAACTGAGTTACATGATGTTGTAGTACAGGTTCTCCTATGTCGTGAGTCTACACTGACCTTGAAAGGCTAGGGCTAAAAGGTTGCTTTGTAGAATTCTCATCCTGACTGACTATATATGCTGATACCTGTGAACTAAGCAACTGCATTGAAGATGGCAATGTGTAATAATAGGGTCATGCTTGTAGTGCCTGTCATTCTGGTCTTCTGAATACACGGTGCTTGTCATGGCATGCTGGTTGCTGCTGAGCTGTCTCTCAAGTAGATGTTTGTCTAAAAAGGAAGGGCGTGGTGAATGAAGGCAGGAGACAGGCAAATGGGTATTGCGGGACTGTCCTGCTACAGTGCTATATATGGTTAGATTTCTAAACTTCAGTGTAAAAATATGTAATTGTTTATTCCTATTTTTTAAAATATATTTTAATTTTTTTCTTCATATTCTGTAGGGACTTAAAGTTTAACATATCAATACTTGATGAAAAATACCTGTTCCGTGTTACACCTAAGATGTTTGATACTCAGACAGATAGTGAGATTAAGCTCAACAGCCTAGGGGTAGGGCAATAACAGTAAGCTTCTTTTCTGAAGGGTTAACAACCTAAGTTTGCAGACCAAAAATTAGAGAAAAAGGAGGGCCACAAGGACAGTCATCTTTTATCCTTGATCACATTTTCCTGCTCTCCCCTTCCTCCATCCTCCTCTGATCTTCTCATCTTTTGCCTGTCTCAAAAGCACATAAATTTTGCTCTAAGTTTAGGAATGACTTTCTTATTCAACTTCTCTCCATCTGGAATTCTCTAAGCATACCATCTGATACTTGGGTCATGTAAGGGTGATCCTTTTAGAATTCCCAATCTCAGCTCTCTTAACCAATCATTCACTATTTCTTTATGACCTATACACATTTATTTTATTCAGAACACTTATCTATACTGTGTATTTGGCTGTTCTTTTTTAATTGTTTACTCCTCAATGTCTAAAGTACAAGAAAATTAAGTTAAAAATGAATAATGATTGTGTTATCTTTATGGATCAGTATATCTCCAGTGTCCAAAATATGTCTTCAGTAATTGGTAAATGGTGTGTAAGGCAGCATTTCCAAGGCTGGTGATGTGGGCAGTAAAAGAATTTACCAAGATCAATGTAAATATAAAGATGAGAGTTTATTTAGAATCAGAGTACAGTGTCATAGAGATGGTGGCAAGACAGGGGGAAGTCTGAGCATGGGGGCAAGGGTGATGCTACTGTGAAAAGTGAGTGCAGTAAAAAGTGGTGGACTTAAGGGCATTGGCAGAAGGGGAGGACAGGACAGTGTGATTCTTTGTCTTCTTTGGGTGGTTGATGCATCTAATTCCTGTGATAAGATATGGCCATGTAACAGTCACACTGGTTCCAGGAAGACTTGCCAGTGCAAATTCTGAAAGTGCTCTTCTATACACAGAGTAGCTACTCTGATGTAGAGTCCAGTGGAGTGTAAAGTGGAATTTCCCTGATTGCTTAGATCTCCTCAGTAAATAAATTAATACATGGAAATTATCAGTGAAGGTATTAATCCAAATGAAAGAGTTTCATTGTAGAGCCCCATCTATGGTACTCAATGTGAGCAGGAATATGCAAATGAAGAATAAAGACTACAGTGAAAAAGATAGAACCTCAAGGTGTAAAGGGAATTTAGTTTACATTTAACACAGAGAAGACAAATGCAAATGATATTTTATTTTATTTGGAACAAACTGAGATAGAAATGCAACTTCACCTTCCCTAGCTTTTGTCCTGACAGTTCTTTGGTATGTTTTGACTAATTACATTGAATTAGCAAGGGTAGTACATTTTTTGTGATGGCTCTAGAAATCTGTACTTGAGAGTGATAAATTAGTTTGAACATTAATTTAAGCTGCCGAAGAAAAGTAATTTGTAAGCACATTATTTAGCCTTAATTTTAGAAGACAGTGAATCTTAGTCTATGGTCAAGACACAGGTGAAAATATTCATGAAAATTGTTTTTGAAAAGGATTCTCTATTCACCTGCAAGTTTCCAGGCTTGACATCACACATATACTTTTAAATATATATTGAGAGGACTAATGTTTAACAAAAGAAGGCCAAAATTCAGGCAAGATAAAGAGCCATTGAATGATGAGTTAAAAGTCAGAGATGTAATTATTGATGTGAAAATTGTTTTTTTCTCATTTGAAATTCTGAGTATAATTTTGTTAAAGTACTTATATACTTATAATGCTAGCTTAAGATTTGCAGGCTGATCTTAAGAGGTTATGAATATTGGAAAAGATCTTTTGCTCCTGTCTTGCTAGCTATTTTAATAGAAATATGGAAATATGGTACTTGTAGCACAGTATCTACAGGCTCAGAAGAGAGGGAGCTATTTCTAGTTAGCTTTAATTATCTGTTATCTCATCTACAGAACTTATAACCCCGTTCTTTGTGACCTCTTGAAGGTCATGCCTACCTTTTTCTCCCCTGACATTTCATAGAATGTGAACTGAAAACAGGAAAAAGTAATACAAGATTACAAAGCACTTTCCAGATTTTAAGGGATTTATAAGGACATAATAATCATTTAACATGAGATTAATGTTGTTACATAAGACACTGATGGCTCTAACTAAATCATAGTATGAATTACAAATTAAACATTAATCTAAACAGAGTGGTAGATTGTCTCTGTTGCTATTCTGATGACTTGTTGCAAACATAAACACTACACATTATTCGAATTAATTCTTCCTACACAGAATACTTGGCATAAGTCCTAGAAGCTTGGTTATGTGATTGATTCTCATATTTTATTTTTAATTCTGCTTTTCCATTTGCTTGTTTTGAATGTTTTTATTTTAAAGATAATGAAATGATATAGAATTTCAAAGCAAGAGGGTAAGATATTAACAATGCTTATTATGTTGCATATTATTATCTTCAAAGTGGTTGCTCAGGTTACCAGATATAGGCATGTATGATTGATTAAACAATATAAATTCTAACTGTTCATTTCAATGAATTAATGGAAATTAGTAGTAAAATTATCCTAAATTTTATTTTTTAAAGTGAAAACTTTATTATGTTTGTGCTAATCTTTGAACTGGTCAGTACCCATCATTTCAACCCAGCATTTCCTGGTGAAGTTTAGCAGTCTCGTGGGTGGCTGTCTTTCATAACTTGCTTAGCACTAAATATTTGCTAAGTCTGGACATTTGGTCACTCTATCCTTGACAGGGAGAAAGAATATGAAAAGGACTTTGAAAATGCTGTAAAAACAAATACAGTGCTACCAGTTGGCCCTGGGCATTCAGAGGTGGTGGTTGATTCCTGCACCTGTTATAGCAAATCTGTGGAAGTCTGCAAAGTGGGCTTTCTCTCACTTGGGATATGTGCGGCATGTATCCTTCAGCATATTGTTTTAATTGTGTACATTGCTTAACACATTCCACTTACTGATCAACAGAGCATCCTGCTTGATTTTAACAAAATAAATACTGTATCTTCAAGTGAAAAAAACATGAGAGATCCAGCAGGAAAAGCTAAGGTACCCTGAAAAGTTTCTTTCTCCTTGACTGTAAGTTAACATCAGCCAATTGGTGATAAAAGAACATCATCTGAATTTTAGGCTATTTCTAACTGAAAATGCACAGGCTTGAAAAGTTACTAACATAAAAGCAATATACAATGTCAGGATGAAAAATATGTTTTGGTAGAAGTATAAGAAATTCTTATAGATAACCAATGTGGCAGTCTCAGTGTTCTGTTATAAAATGATTTGAAACTTTAAATTCATAATTTTCAAGTCACTTATGAGATTTATTAAATTCAATCACAATCATCTTTATGGTCTGTGTACTTCTACTTAATATCCTTCTTATAAGTTTTATCGCATTTATAATTTATCAGGGAGGTAATTTCATATAGTATCAGTTCTAAGGGAAGGGTTCATGTAGGCTGAGATTTTAAAAAATGTTAATATATTTTTGTACATGCCTCTCTAATGTTGCTCCTAGTCTTTCTGAAGTTGTGTCTTACTAGATTTTTTCACATAACACTTTGAGGTTTTTCCCTAGAACTTTTCAATGTAGCCTTCTGAAATTCCTCATGCCAAGTATGTACTGAGGCTTTCTAACATTCTGTTCTTCCTCTGCTTTCCTTTCCATTCCCTCTCCTCCCACTCTTCCCCTCCCCTCCCTTTCCTTTCCCTTCCCTTCCTTCTCTTGTCTTTCCTTCCTTTCTTCAATATACCATCTTTCCTTACTGTTCCATCTCATCCTTGCTTCTCCTTTTATTTCTCTTCTTATAAAAGGTGACTTTAGATCATGCTTAGGAGGTGATCTAATCTAACCCCATGCTTTTAATTGTGACTGTACACTGGTGATTCTCAAGTTTATATCACCAGCCCAGCTCTCTCTCCTGAGATTCAGACCTAGGGTTACAGCTGCTACAAATCCCATGCAACCAAGCTTCATTTCTTCAATATCAACATGAGAACTACCATTATAGTGATAGAACTAGCTTTTCTCTATACAGCTCTTTTATTCGTTTCCCAAGTTTGGAGCATGGTACATATTTTCCCCAAAGCCTCTATCTGTCCAGGCAATTATTTTTCTCATTTCTACCCTCACTACGCTATACTTGTCTATTTCCCTTGATGTAGACCATCATTTCTGTTCACCTGAATTACTGCAATAAGACTTCCTATTGATGCATGGCCTTGTCTTTTCTTCAATAAATTCTACATACTATAGCTAGTTGCCTACTGAACAATGAATCTTATCATTTCATTAGAATTTTTTCAAGGCGGAAGCTCAAATTCTGTAGCATAAATTCCACAATTTTCATAATCTGTCATCATAATCTGTCATGTAATTACTTGCCCAGTCTGATCTGTATATTAGATATGCCATTCTTTAAACTTTCTTAACTTGTTAATATTTTTTAACCTCAAAATTCAGCTCAGAAGGCCAGCCAAATAGCTCAAAGGATAAAAGCACCCGCAAGCAGGAACAGGTGCTGGGGATTTGATCTCCGGGCCTGCTGTGTCGGCCCTGCCCCCGGGGCACGGGGCGCGCTGAGGCAGCAATTGAGATTGGGCATAGTGGCACGTGCCTGTAATCCCAGTTTTTAGGCTGTAACAGATAGATTACTACCGGTCCGATCTAATAGTGAGACCTTGAGACCCTGAACACCCTGCAGACCATTCCCTAAAAATAAAAAATAAAAAAATCAGCTCAGAAACACACTCTTAAGGACATATGTTATTTGCTGCCAGTATAACAAAATAACTGTGTATGCCATTTACATAAACATCTGTCTGTTTATTGGAATTATTTATCCACTTGTCTACTCCATGAACTCTTTCTTTTCTTATGTACAGGCATCAAGTGTTACTATTATTATTTATCTTTCTGATATTAGCACCTGGCTGTGGAGAAGGTACATGATAAGTGCTCAGCACATCCTGCTGAGAACCATGTCACAAAACTCAGAATAATTTTTAAAATCTGATTATCATTAAGTGAAAGCATTTCTATTCAGCTTCAAGGAACAAGGTTATAGATCTTTACAATGATACACTTCTGCTGTTGGTAAGAATCAAGACAGTATTTTATATTATCTGTATGGTCGGGTTTGTGTTTTCTCTCTTAGTATGCCCTTTTTATTAAAATGATTATGCTTTCCACTGTGCTGTAGTCTCACATTTGTAGTGCCTGCCTTATAGTGCCAGAAAACAGTTATGATAGTCTAAAAATTCTTTTTTCTTAAGTTAACAAGCATGATTTTTAATCTAGGACTTGCAATTACGTTAATTTATAATTCTGTACACACTCTTTGCCTTTGTTTATTGTTATTATGCATATTAAAATGGTAAAATTATAATGGTAGTTTTTGTAGAAATAAGAGAACCTAAGAAGCAATATGTGTCAAATAAATAACACAGGGAATGATCCATAAATTATTATTATGATAGGGCCAGCAAGAGCAGTCAGTGTTCCAGCAGTGGCAGGAGCTATAATTCTACTTTCCAACTGTGTTCTCTTATTTTAAAATAAAACCTGTGAAGGAGTATAAGAAAGATGAAATTTCTAGGGTGCAAATGAGCTCATAGTTTATTATTCATATTTTACTAAGGGAGCCAAGCTATAACTCCATTATAGTAAAAGATCTAGGTTCTTTATTTTGTTTTTTATAGACATAAATTTGTAAATTCAATGCATTTATTGAATTGAATGTCAAGTATATTAGCATGTGTTGGAGAAAATGCAAATCAAGGCACTGAATTATCAGAAGAAGCTTAAAATTCATTCAGGATGCTAAGAAAAGGAGTTAAAATCCAGAAAATAATTTCTTTCCTCAATTTATTGTTAAAACTAAAAATATCAGTTAGAACGCATTATATGGAAAAATTATCAGAATTTCTCACAACTGGATAGTATTAATTTAAACATGGAATGTAACTTTGGAGACAACAATATGCAATATGTTAATTATTGTAACTGTCATACTAACCTATTTTGAAACTGTTTTATTGCTATTTTATCTTTTTTTCTCATAAAATGAATATAAAATAAACATGGAAGTGCATATTTCATTCACTGTTTTTATGGGCTCATTCAGTATCCTCCTTTTAAATATCTGTTTTTCAATTACTTTCTCTTTTCGCTTCAAGACGATCTATTGAGTACTGCCTCATACCTTATCACATAACTACATGGTACAGTCTTCTTACAATCATGAGAAATATTCACCCAAAGGTCATATTTAAAGCAACAATAAAGAGCTTCAATTTTAGAAGGAAATAAGAATTGAAAGGTGTTCTGATTATATAGTCACTCATTACAAATATATGATTATTATATTCTGCAAATGTGTGAATAAAATTCAAAACAAGACAAAAAAAAGTGTTCAAAGTAATGGCAATCATGAAAAGCAGGCTTTTATATCTAATAAATGAAATTGAAACTAACAGCAGCAACATATTAAATATTGTCTTAAGAATTAGAGATTAAATCACAAATTTTAAATTTTATTAGTACTTGTTTACAGTTCATGTCATTTGCAATCATCTTCAGGGTGGTCATGTGTACGTATTACAGCTTGTTTTTTTAAAAATCTTTTACTCGTTTATTTATTTGGTACAAGGTCATGTTATGCAGCTCAGACTTGTAGTGGTAATGATCCTCCTGTCTCAGCCTCCCAAGTGCTGGGATTATTGGTGTGTACCACTACTCCCAGTTTTGGCGGCCAGCATGGCAAGTGGTACAGAGGATAAAATCCAAGTCCTGGGGCATGCCAGGCAGGTGCTCACACTGCTGAGCTGTCTCCCCAGAACTGTAGCTTGTTTTATTTATTTTTTTAACAATGTGTTTCCCCTTCCATCTCCCTCTCTCATCCTCCTCAAGAATCCCTCTTTCCATACTTGTTATTGTTCATTTTAGCTTACTTTATGGCACATAGTCTTTACATTAATCGGACTTTTTAGCTTCCTGTACAGAGTACACCCTTAGGCCTCCCATCTCCACTTCTCCTCCTCCTCACCTCGTACCTTTGTTTTCTTGGACTGCTTCCCTATTGCAAAGATTTTTGTCACTTTTACCCATCCATTATCACTTTCTTTGTTCATACTTTGCCTCACTCAAATGAGAAATACCACACAGTATTTAACCTTGTGTGTGATTCATTTCACTCTTAGTGTTTTCTACTTCAACCCATTTTCCTGGGAATATATCAAATTTGTCATTATTTATAGCCAACTAGTATTTTATTACATATAAATACATTTTCTTTATTCAGTTGTGTAGTGCTGGACATACAAGCAACTTCTAAGATTCAAATTGAATTGCTATAAACATCGGCATGAAAATATCAGTGTAGTAGGATAACTAAAACTGTTTGGGGAAGATATCTAACAGGAGGATATCTGGGTTGAATTGAATTTCTGATTGTAGTTCTTTGAGAAATTTCCATAATGATTGTATGAGCGTGATTTCCATCAACAGTGTAAAAGCCCCCACTTTTTTTTTTTTTTAACAAGAACACATCAGTATTTGTTATTGTTTGATTTCTTTAGAGTTACCATTCTTTCTGGAATAAAATGGAATCTCAATGCTGTTTTAATTTGCATTTCTTTAATGGCCAGAGTTGTCGAAATTTGTTTTCTTTTTTGCTGACCATTTGTATTTCTCCCTTTGTGTCTATTAATTTCTAGCCAATTTCCTGACTTGATCTTTAATTTCCGACTACTTAGAGCGTTCTGCTTTTTGGTTCTTTCTAAATTCCCCAGATATGAGTCCTTTGTCTGAGAAGTAGATGGCATGCCTAACTCTCATTCCACATTTTGTCTCTTCACTTTACTTATTGGTTTTTTTACTGTAATTTTAGTCTGATATAACCATATTTGTTGATTCTTGGTGTTATTTCTTGTGTAATTGAGGTACTGTTTAGAAAATCCTTTCCTCCACCTACATGTTCAGGTGTTTTATCCATTTTATCTTCCAGAAGATTTATTATTTCTGTTTTAGTGCTAAGATCTTTGATTTATTTTTACTTTAATTTTGTGTATAGTGAGAGATAAAGGTCCAATTATATTCTTCAAAAATATAATCATATCTGCCAATTCAACCTTTTTAATAGGATATTTTTATTCTGACATACAGTTTTGAATTCTTCGCAAAAAATTAAATATATGTCTGGAAAAGTTTCTATATCCTTGGTTCTGTTCTATTGAACCATGTTTTTGTTTTTGTTCCAGTACCATGCCATTTTTATCAATATTGCTTTTTAGTGTAGTTTGAAGTGAGGTACTACTGTGATGCCTGCTTTGCATTATTGCCTCAAATTACTTTTTCTATTCTAGGTCTTTTCTGGTTCCATATGAATTTTAGGATTATTTTCTGTAGATCTGTAAAGTATGCTGTTGATATCTTGATTGGGACTTCATTTAATTTATGTAATAGTTTCAGATGTATGACCATTTTGACAATATTGACTCTGCCTATCCAGGAACAAGCGATATCTTTTTCATTTTCTGATGCCCCCTTCAATCTTCTTCAAAATGTTGTAGTGTTTTTGCTTGTAGAGATGGCTCACTTCCGTGGTTAGGTTAATTCCTAG
>NW_004524616.1:6951158-6952561 GCF_000260255.1 Octodon degus
CGGCCCTTTAAGTCAAATCATCCTTGCATCTCTCAGAAGAAACTTATTTGATCATAATGTATCATCTTTTTGATAATGTAATCCATTATATTAACTAGAAACTTATTAAGGCTTTTGCTTCTATGTTAATTAATGAGACTGCCCTATAGTTCTCTCTTTTAGTTTGTTCTTTATCAGGTTTGGGGATCAAGGTGATACTGATGTTCAAGAATGAACACAGGAGCACTCTATCCCTTTCAATTTCTTTGAAGAGCTTGAAAAGTACTGGTGATACAATATCCTTAAAGGTTTTGTAGAATTTGGTGATGAATCATTCAGATCCTAGGGTTTTCTAGCAAACATTTTACTATTGAGCCAATTTCATTGCTTGTCATTGGGTTGTTAAGCATATTTATGTCTTCTTAGCTTAGTTTTGGTAGTTAGTATGTGTCTGGGAATCTGTTCATTTCTTCAAAATATGATAATTTGTAGACATATAAGTTTTGAAAGTAGCTGCTAACTGCCTTTTGGACTTTGACAGTGTCTGTTATGATTTTACATTTTTCAGTTCTAATTGTACTGGTGTGAATCTTCTCTCACTTTCTCTTGGTGAATCTTACTGAAGGTTTATCTATATTGTTTGTGCTTTCAAAGAAATAGCTCTTTTATTCATTGATTTTCTTTTTATAGATTTTTTTATTCTACTAACTTCATTGATATCTACTCTCATCTTTATAATTTCTTTTGTAAATTTGGATTTGGGCATGGTTTGTTTTTATTTCTCAAGTATCTTAAGATTCCTGCTAAGATTATTTATTTGGGCTTGCTTTGTTTTCCTAAAATGGACATTGATCGTGATGAATTTTCCTTTTAGAACTGATTTTATAATATCTCAAATGTTTTGTGAGTTGTATAATCATTCTGATTAACATCCAGAAATTTTAAAATTTCTTATGTGACCCAAAGATTGTTTGGGAGGTTGTCAATTTCCCAGATGATTTTGCCTTTTCCAAAATCTCTTCTGTCATTGATTTCTGTTTTCATTGTACAGTGGTCAGACAGTATGCATGGGTTAATTTCAATTCTTATATATGTACATAAGCAAGTTTTGTTGACTAATATGTATGTGATCTATTTTGGATAAAGTACCATGGGCTGCTAAAAGTGCATTCTGTTTTAGAAGAGTGAAAAGCTCTATCTATACATTGTTCAAGGAATACTCTATAAATCCAATGTTCAAGGTTGAGACTCAGGTCTGAAAGTTCTTTTTTGTTTTTTGCTTTGTTGGTTTGTCTCTTTGGAAAAGTGAGATATTAATCTCCCCTACCAAGACTGTGTTAATGTTTATTTGATCTTTTAATTTTATTAATCTTTGTTTATAGAGATCATTGCTCCAATATTCAGTGCATTGTTGTTTATTAGTT
>NW_004524616.1:6954161-6955156 GCF_000260255.1 Octodon degus
TTTTTTCTGCAGAACCACAGATTGAACTCAGGCCCTTGCACTTGCCAGGGAAGCACTTATACCACTGAACCATCTCACTGGCCCCTCTTGTTCTTTTCTGAATCAGCTTTTATTTATGCTTTTTATCAAACACACTATTTTGTTCCCAGTATTAGACACTGTCTTCACATTGGTCATCCCTGCAGGGTATGACAGCAATGCATTTTTTTTAATTTCAGGAATTTCTGTCTGACATCTGTCCAAAGATTTTGTATCTTTGTTAAAGCTTTCATTCAAATTTTGGACTTCTTTGATTAGCTCATTGAGGTTTATATCTATTTTCCTGAAATTCAGCATGCACATATTGAATGTGATTGCTGAAAACTTTTGGTTCATTTTTTCTTTGAACTCATAAATTTTTTTCCACCCATTGAAAGAACTTTTAATTGATTTTATTTTTAAATAATGTGTGTCCCCAATTTTGTCTTCCTTTTAAAAAAATTATGTGAACACTTTTTTTCTCTCATCCCATTTTTGGGGGATGTTTCTGATCATTTGGAACTAGAGAAGTGAGGAGAGTTTGTGAGTTATATAGAGTTTTTAGTAAGATATCTCCTTACTAAAGTGAATAATTTTCAGATTTCTGTGTGCAGTACTCATGTTTACACTTTACATTATTTACTTTAAGGGACCTTGACTCTGTCCCTATGTTTTGCCAAAGCAAGTGTTTTTATTTATGGCAACATTGAACAGGCCAGCCTGAGAACTCAGTGGACTAGAGCATCTTCTTACGTACAGTTCAGCTGCTGGGGTTTGATCCCAGGTATACTGTCCCAGACCCGCCCAGGTAGCATGCTGAGAGGAGCTGAGACAGCAATTGATGGGGTTGAGGTTACTTGGCATTCTGTATGCTTCAGTTACCTGGATGTTACCGTTAGACTGTTTCCTCAGATTTGGGAAGTTTTTGGCTATTACTTCTGTTCCGTAATTTTTAATGTCATTTGCATTGACTTCTC
>NW_004524616.1:6957576-6958451 GCF_000260255.1 Octodon degus
ACCTCTCTACAACAAGATTGGACTAAACTCAGACTCAGGACCTTTTTCTTCCAGTCTGAGTCCTGGATGATATTATTGTCTGAAAATGTCCCAGGCAGTGATATGAATTCCTTGAACAAAGTTCCTGCTTGAGAAGTGCCACATAAGGCAAGAGTGAGCCAAGAATCAATAACTTTCATGTGCTCAGTGACTAGCTGAGAGAAGCCTGGGAAAAATGTGGCCCTAGGAGTCACAGAGCTGGCTGATACAGGCTGTCAGTTAACTCTGTTTTTGGTACTGTGTTTTATTAAAACGAAGTGAATAGTACACATTTATGAATTCCCTAAGGAGTGAAGGCAATCTGGCACAGAGACAGAAACTGCAAGATGTTTATGACAAATGACAATATCAGATTGTATGGGATGTATGTACATGGAAAGGTAGTCGTGGGAAGAAATTGCCAAGATAGGCTGAAATTAAACCTTGAGAAATCTTGACTAATAAAATGGGTAGTTCAGACTGAATTGTCTTTCTCTGTAGTAATTTATCACAAATTTAATTTTTTAAGTGGCAGGGTTATGCCATAAGAGTGTCATATAGAAGAATATTGTATAAATTCACCACACAGATTTTAGGAAAGAGGGAGCTTGCCATTCTGGGTTTTTGCTTAGCTATCAGAGACTGGCAAGGATATTTACAGATTGCAAAGTGAGTTAAAGTTGTGAAACTTCAGGAAACTGCTTCAAATGAACTCAGCAACAAGGAAATTGCCAAAGAAATATCCTTGGATATCATGGATTTAATTATGAGAAATGATATTGTGAGTTGAGGAATCTTGTTGACTATTGCAATTTTATAAAAATTGTATATTGAATTATTTTTTAAATCAACAAAAC
>NW_004524616.1:6960911-6964442 GCF_000260255.1 Octodon degus
CGATTGTATTCTTTTAATAAAGTAAATCATCAATTATTGCCATTGAAGTACATACCAAGTATTTACAATATTAAAAGGATACCATAAGTTATATAGAATACCAAAACATTTACACATTCAGTACATGGATATATTTCTTCCACCTTACTCCTGTCCTCTTTTCATTATACCTTCCTTTGCTTATTAATTTCAAACTCATCCTGATTTTAGTCATTGAGTAACTCACTTCTATAGAACTATATATACTTTCTCCATCAAAAGTTCTCATTGAGATATATTTTTAGGCCAAATTAATGTTGGGAAGTTTTAGTTTTACCTAATAAATATAAAATTTCTTCACTGACCTTGACTGACATTACAAAATATAGCAGGTAAAACAAATCGCCAAAAGAGTTGTGATTCATAGTAAGGTCATTAAACTTGAGAGTCAGATGGTGAAGACTGGATGGGCCAAACTCCAGACAAACAGTTGAGGTTTAAAATAAATAATCTTCATCTGGCACTGGAATGCACCTTTCACCAGCTGAATGGAATATTGAGGCATCATGTGAATCTACAGCAGCCTTATTTTTTGCTACTTAGAAAAGCTACTTAGAAAAGTCCATGTTACTTCCTATAGAAATCAAATCTAGTGCTTTCGTGTGCAGAGAAAAAGGGCTTCAGGAACAGTTGAAGTGAATTCTTTGTTTGTATAACAGGAACCTGATCTTTAATTCCCAGTTGACTAGAGTGGAGCAGCAAAAACCATTCAATAGGTGCACTGTTACTTACAGCCACTAAACGTGCTGGTCCTGATACTGGAAGCATTATTGCATTGAGAGGTTCACTGAGATAGTTAAGAAACCTAATTCTTCAGCCAGAATGTTAAAAACTTCTTTGCTCTTGATCTGACTGAGCTGTCCAATTGAAATAACAGGCTTCACATCCCTGGCATGGAATAATTACATAATAATTCTGAGAACAGCATCTCAATCCTGGTGCATCAGGCTTTCATTCAATTGTCACATATTCCCTATTATGTGACACTTTTATTACAGCTAAATTGCCAGTTTACTGTAAAGATGAGGGTCAAAAGATAATTGCTTGCCTTATTTTTTTTCCTTGCTTGAAGAATTTTGCTATTGTGAATGATTAGAAACAGAGCATTTTTCTCCACCAGAGCATTTTTTGAAAAAGAACACCTGTAAATTAGGATGGCTCAAAGCACTCTAAGTTCTAACAAACTAAGTACGACAGTCTTTGAAAGCTTGATTACTCAGTACATTTAGCCAAAGAAAAACAAGAAGTGAAATGCAGTAAAGATTACTAATATTTCTCACTTTGGCAAATTACTTCATTATTATATTATTGATTATTATTATCATTATTATGTATTTTGGTATTACGAGGTCTCACTACCCAGCTCAGAAGCTGGCACTCCTCCTGCTTTTAGCCTCTGCATCGCTGGGATTACAGGTGTGCACCACTACGTCCTAACTCTGTGGCTGACTCAGCCTGTCCTAGGGGCAGGACTGGCATGGCATGTGGTGCTGAGGATCAAACCATGGTCCCATTGCTTTGCCTAAGTTTGCCTATGCAGGTGCTTTAGTCTGCTGAGCTATCTCTCTGGCTTTCGCAAATTACTTTAGCCACAAGTAAAGAAATCAGATAGACCAGTGAAAAATTATTAGTAGATTCCATCATGCAGAGGTCTCTTCCTAGGCAAACAGAACACATTGAAGTATTCAATAAGAAGAGAAGGAAATAGATAGAAATCCTGTTGTTTGAGAAACCTATTTAGAAATAGTTTTTCATGGGACATGAAAATAATATGATACAGGTTACTTATATTTCATTTCATTTATTATTTGTTTATGTATTTATTTTTTATGTATTAATGCAGGGTCTACAGGGTCTCACTACACAGATCAGACTCATAGCAGTACTCCTGTTTTCAGCTTTAGAAGTACTGGGATTGCAGGCACACACCACCATGCTCAGTTTCAATCACTGTCTTGGATTGAACCCCAGTCCCTGTGCCTTCCTTTGTATTTTCTTTTAAAATTAATTTTTGTTCTTTCAATTTTTACTTTTTATTAACACATGTTTGCAGTTTACAATAATTACATTCATGATTTTTATCTTTATTTGTTTGCAATTGGTGCAGGTACATGACACATTTCAATTCTCTTCCCCTTCCTGCTACCTTCCTTTTATTTTGCCAGTATCAGATATATTTATTTATCTTATAAGTCATTATATAGTTATCTTTATGTATGAAGATTAACAACCAGACAAAAAGATCAAAAAGTATAAAGTACATAAGACAATTAAACTGTGTCAAGGTAACGTGACTTTTGGGTACAATGTCCATGCTGGCTAACAATCTTTTCCACTTTTTTTCTTATTACCTCTCTTTTATATTTGATTTATATTTTCAAATTTTCACATCAGATAAACCATATCCTATTTACGTTTGGGCATCTAATTTATTCACTTAATATTATAGTCATTTTTTTCTTTTTTCTTTTTTTTCAATAATTAATACTTTGTACATTGTTATCTTCTTAGTGGTCATCCATAGTACAAGATGTAAAAAAGATATCTTGTCCAAACACTATTAGTACAAATCTTTCTTCTCAATGAATTAAGCAAAAGTAGCTGTATATCTATCCTAACTACTCTACATATACAGATACAAAATGGAACTTCCGTTGTATGCCCTTTTTTCATTAAATCCTGTCAGAGATGGGTATTCTATTGGCATCTAAATACTATAGGTGCATGAATTCAGCAAAACAATCCAACAAAGTCTAGCAGTCCACAAAAGTAGTGAGTTATCCACAGAAGTTGTTGACTTGAGCCTTTCACAGCTCAGCATATTAATATGGCTGTACTTTATATACCTCATTTTTATACTTTTCTACTGGATGGTTAATACCAAAATAAGCAAGACCTGTGTAAGAAGAAATGTAACTTTTTATTTGAAGAGGTCAGTCAAGTACCCTCAGGATTTATCCTGTAACCCTGTACTGCAGTTTGCCAATCCTTTGTCAGTGTCAGTCATGTGGATGAGTCACGGCCATTGCTTGACCAATTTGCTCTCTGTGAAAAGCTGAGAGAAAGTTTTCTCTCCATGTGACTCTCCTTAGGCAAACTCTACATCATCGATCATGTTGCTCTGTGGCCTCGTAATCTCATTGATCAGAAAATTTGGGACACAACTGATTTACAAGATGTTACAGTATATGTTCACCTATGTCCTGAGTCTTCACTAACTTTGAAAGGCTATGGTCAAAATGTTGGCTGTCCTTGCAGCCCATGTAATTCTCTAACTTTTTGGCCTGCAAACTTATGTTGTTAAGCTTCCAGAAAAGAAACTTATTATTACCCTATATCTTATGCAGTTGGGTTTAACTTCACTATCTGTCTGAATATCAAATATCTTAGGCATAACATGGAACAGATATTTTAAATCAAGTATTGATATGTTAAACTTTAAGTCCCTAAGAATATGGAGATAAAAATTTAACAAATGAAAAATATTTAAAG
>NW_004524616.1:6964732-6979768 GCF_000260255.1 Octodon degus
TGCTAGTTTAAAAACCTGCTGATGTTTCTCAGGATCATTGCCTTGCCCATCTTGTGCATGTAAATGTATAGCTTTGCCCCTGTCATGTTCTCAGCTTTTCTCTTGCCCTCTCCTCATTGTTCAATCCTCAAGTTCTCACTTTCCTTTTAATTGTGTTATAACTTTTAAATGTGTTTCTTCTTTTGAGTTCCTATACTAGGGAAACTCTATGATATTTATACATGTGGGTCTGGCTTATTTCACTTATGAGTATATTATCAAGAGACATCCACTTAAATATAAAGGCTTCAAGTTTATTATTCTTTATAGCTCTGTAATACTCCATTGTATAAAAATATCACATTTTTCCAACCTTTCCTCATGTGGCAGGAATCTTGGTTGTTTCCAAGATTTGGTTACCACAAATTGTATTGCTATAAATATAGGTACACATATATCACTATTATATGATGTTTTCAGTTTCTCTGGGGAAATTCCCAGTAGGGGCATCACTGACTTGAATGAGATTTCCAGAACAAGGTTTTTAAGGAGTCTTCACACTGATTTTCGTAATAGTTGCACCAGTCTACATTCCCACCAGCAGTGGAGAAGGGTTCTCTTTTCCCCACAGCCTCTCCAACATTTGTTGTTGTTTGATTTCTTTATGATAGCTATTCTTTCTGAGGTGAGATAGTATCTAAGTCTTATTTTAATTTGCATTTCACTGATGGCTAGTGATGCAGAGCTTTTTTTTGTTTGTTTATTTATTTGCTTCTTAAATTTCATCCTCTGAGAAGTTTGTGTTCATCTTGGATGCCCATTTCTGTATTGGGTCTTTAAATTTTGGGACTCCAATGGTATATAGTTCTTTATAAATTCTATAGAGCAGACATTTGTCTGAGTGCTTATTAGTCAGGATTTTTTTCCAAATTTGTGGGCTGTCTATTCACTTTGTTAGTAATTTCTTTTGATGGTGAAAACTTCTCAATAAGAGTTTGTCCCAGTTGTTAATTCTTTTAAGTGTTACCAGTGAGACTTAATTTTTGTTCATGAACTTTGCCTACCCTTATGTCTTCAAGAGTTCCTCCTACTTTCACTTTCAGGAGATTTAGTGTTTCTGTTTTAATGTTTAGATCTTTAATCCATTTTGACTTTAGTTTAGTGCATGGCGATAGACCTGGGTCAAGTTGTAGTTTTCATCATGTAGAGAACCAGATTTTCTAGCACCATTTGTTAAAGAGGCTCTCTTTCTTCCAGTAAGCATGTTTGGATCCTTTGGCAAAGATTAGATGGCTGACTGTATTCATAGAGTCGTCTGCGTCTTCTAATTTAATCCACTGATCCCAATGTCTATTTTGTTGCCAATACCAAGGTGATTTTATCACAGTAGCTTTGTACTATAATTTCAAGTCAGAAATTGAAATTCCTCCTGCTTGTCTTTGTTGTCCAGGATTGCCTTTGCTATTCTAGGTCTTTTCTGGTTCCAAATAAATGGTAGGAATGATTTCTCTAGGTCTGGGAGATATGCTGGTGGTAGTTTGATAGGGATTGCTTGAAATCTGTGCAACAATTTTGGGAGTGTGGTGATCTTCATGATGTTGGTTCTTCCTATCCAGGAAAAGGGAATATCTTTCCATTTTCTGAAATCCTCTATGATATCTTTTTTTCAGAGTAGTGTAATTTTGTGTGAAAAATGCTTTGACTTCTTTAGTCAGATAAATTCCAGGGTATTTCATTTTCTGTACTACTGTTGTAAAAAGTATTGTTTCTCTCATTTCCCTCTCAATGTGTTTGTTATCTGTGTATAGGAATGCTAATGACTTTTGGGTATTGATTTTCCTTCCTGCTATGCTACCGAATTTGTGTATCAATTCTAGAAGCTTCTTAGTGGAGTTTTTTGGGTCTTCCAAGTAAAGTATCATGTATTCTGCAAATAATGATAATTTAAGTTCTTCTTTACCTATTCTTATTCCTTTTACTTCACCCTCTTGTCTAATGGCTCTAGCTAATGATTCCAGAACTATATTGAATAGGAGTGGTGATAGAGGGCATCCTAGTCTTGTACCATATATGAGAGTAAAATATTTCAGTTTTTTCCCACTTAGAATTATATTGGCTATTGGGTTGTCATAGATAGCTTTTATCAAATTGAAGTAGAGACTATCTATTCCACTTTTCTGTAGAACTTTGAACATGAATGAGTGTTGGACTTTGTCAAAGCCTTTTCTGCATCAATTGAGATGATCATGTGGTTTTTAGATATCACTCTATTGATATAGTGTATTACATTTATAGATTTTCTAATAATGAACCATCTTTGCATCCCTGTGGTGAATCCTACCTGGACATGGTGTATGATGTTCTTGATGATTTGCTCTATTCTATATGCTAGGATTTCATTGAGGATTTTTGCATCTATATTCATGATGGAGATTGGCCTGTAGTTCTTTTTTTTTAGTTGCGTCTTTCCCTGGTTTTGGTAACAGTATAATACTTGCCTTCAAGAATGATTTTGGGAGGATAGCTTCCTTTTCAATTTCATTGAAGAGCTTTAGGAGTGTATGGATTATATCTTTTGTAAATATCTTATAGAATTCAGCTATGAATCCATGAGGACCTGCACTTCTCTTTGTCGGCAGACTTTTTATTACATTTTGTATTTCATTGGCTACTATTGGGTTATTGAGAATTGTTATACCTTCTTGATTCAGTTTTGGTAATTTCTACCTTTCCAGGAATCTGTCCATTTCATCTGTGTCTTCTCTTCTGTGTCAGTAAAGATTCTCAAAGTAGCTATTGATAGTCTTCTGAATTTCCACTGGGATTTTAGTGATTACACACTTTTTATTCCTTATTCCTTCTGTTTGATTTTTCCCCCTTCTTTTTGATGAGGTTGGCTTGGGGCTTATCAATTTTATTTAGTTTTTAAAAGAACCAGCTTTTTGATTCATTAATTCTTTGAACTGTTTTCTTTGTCTCAATTGCATTAATTTCTGCTCTAATCTTTATGATTTCTTCCCGTCTTTGGGCTCTGGGTTTGGTTTGCTCTTCCTTTTCTAGATGTTGCATGTGCAGCATTAGAGTGTTGATTTGTTCCCATTCTGTTTTCTTAATGTGTGAGTTCACAGCTGTAAATTTTCCTCTGAGAACTGCTGTCATTGCATAAAATAAATTCCGATGAGTTGTAGTTGAATTTTCATTGAATTGTAGTTATTGTTGAATTTCTTTAATTTTATCTGTGCCCCATAGATTGCTGAGTAGGTTGTTGTTTGATTTTAATGTATTTAGGTTTTTTTTTTCTTATTTCTTTTGTTATTTATTTCCAGTTTCATTGCTTTGTGGTCAGACAATACGCATAGGAAATTTCTGGTTTCTTGTATGTACTTTAGCATGACCTGTTGACTAGTATGTGGTCTATTTTAGAAAATGATCCCTGTGCAGCTGAAAAAATGTGAATTTAGCTGTGTTTGGGTGGAACACTGTGTATATGTTCACCAAGTCCATTTGTTCCAAACTCTGGTTTAGTTCTGTTACTTCTTTTCTAATTTTTTGTCTGGTTGACCTATCTTTTTGGGATGAAGGGGTGTTAAGATCTCCTGTTAAGATTGTGGTACTGGGTATTAGATTTTTCATGTCCATTGAGATTTGTCTTAAATAGTTTTGTGCTCCCATGTTTGGTGCACAGATATTTATGAGTGTTTCCTCTTCCTCTTGAATTTATCCACTAACCAGTATACAGTGGCCTTCTTTATTTCTTTTATCATTCTTGTCTTGAAGTTGAGACTGTCTAAGTACAAGATTGCTACCCTGCTTTTTTCTGAGGTTCTGGGCCATGTAGTATTGTTTTCCTTCCTTTCGCTTTTAGCCTATAAATTTCTTGATGAGTTAAGTGTGTTTCTTGTATACAGCATATTGTTGGATTTTATTTCCTAATCCACTGTGCCAGTTATTTCTCTTAATTGGTGAATTGAGTGCATTTACACTGATGGTTTTAACTGAGATTTGTTAACTTATGATGGACATGTTATTTACCTGCTTTTGTTTACTCCTTTTTGTCCTGTTTTTAATTGTTTGCCCTATTAGTGGGTTTCTTATGTTTTAATTCATGGAGTTCTGATCATTTTGACCCTCTCTACAACATCTTTCAGTAGTCTTTGTAGGGTTGCCTTTGTCATCAAGGCAACCCTACAAAGACTACTAAAGAAATTCTTTAGTTGTTGTTTGTCATGGAAGTATTTTACTTCTGTATCAAACTTGAAAGAGTTTTGCAGGGTATAGTAGTCTGGGCTGGAATTTGTTTTCATAGGGGACTTGAAGTATTCTACTCCATGCTCTTCTTGCCTTCATGGTTCGTTAAGAGAAGTCGGCCATAATTCTGATTGGTTTTCCTTTGAATGTTATCTGCTTCTTTAATGCCTTTCTGTAAATTACTCTTGTGCTGGATTACTCATTGTGTGTTTCTAATTATATCTCATTGTGTGTTTCTAATTGGGTTGAAGTTATTTGGCATTCTTTATTCTTTGGTTACCTAAATGTCTGATTGTTTCCTCATATTTGGGAAGTTTTCCACTATTACTTGTGCCCATATTCTTTTTATATCATTTGTATTGACTCCTTCTTTCTCATTGATGCCTATTAGTCTCACATTTTTGCATCTTCTTGTAGTTAATGAATTACTTTTTCCTGCATCCTAGTTGTTTTGAAGAGATATTTTCTCACCTTTTCTCTAGCTGCCTTGACATCTTCAAGATCTGAAAATCTACCTTAACTTTCACTCAAACAGTTTTTCTGGATTGCAATTGAGATTTTAAGTTCCTCTATATCTCTTTGACTCTACTTCATGCGACCTATTTCTTTCCTGTATTACTCATTCAAGGATGCTTCATTTTTATAATCTTCTGTATTTTTTTATCAATGTCTTTTTTTAGAAGCAGTTATTAATTCTACTGAAGAGCTTTTTTCAGATTGGGTTTCCTCCATATATTTCTGTATTTGATTTTTTACTTCAGTGCTATGATTTCAGAGATTTCTTTTTTTACTTCAGAAATTAATTCTTCTCTGAATTTCTCTATAACTTTCTGCTGTTGTTTCTTTACTTCTGACACTATTAATTCATACATTTCAGCTAATCTAGTGTCCTCTGCACTTGCTCTAGGTGGGCTCAAGACCTGACATTGCATTTTACTCCTTCCTTTTGTCATTTCAGATTGCAGTGTTCTCTGACCTTTAGTGTAGAGCTGTGTTACAATTATAACCTTAGCACCTAGTGAAATTCTGGTGCAGATCTATTAAGTTTGAGTTTGTCTAGTTATTCCTGCCCTGGGTCTAGCTGTTTTGTTCAGGTCCTTTCTGCTGCAGCCCTTGGAAAAGAACCTGTTTTGCCCCTTTGGCACAACAGTGAACCTGTGGTGCCCCTCTCTTGTGTCCCTGGCCCACTGGGCACAGGGAAGCACAGTAGCTCTCCCACACAGTAGCCAGGCCTGGACTTGAGCTGGATCCAGGGGCCAGATCCAGATCTTCATCAAAGTTCTCACTTACCTGGCAGACTTGGGGATGGGGGCTCTGGGGAGTGGTGGAGAGGTCCTCAAGGTGTGGCAGAGGGTCTCAATCATGCAGAATGCTTGGGTTTTGGTCTGGCGAGGTCCACTGGTGTAGGGAAGCCAGAAGCTCTCCCACAAACACCAGCCCTGTGACTTCCTAAGAAGACACTTTGGTTCACTGAGCTATCTGGTCTGCCTGGTTACTTTTGTTTAAATTCTGTAATAGTTATAGTCTGAGTTTAGACTGCTGCTGTTTCTTTTTCACAGACTGAGAAGGATCCTTCTTAAACTCCCAGCTTGTACTCAATCAATCACGAGGTACTATATTTTCTACTTTCCAACAGATTATGAATCTACCCTTCTCCTCACATCTGTTGTTTGCAATAAGTCAAACCTGATACTGGCAGTAGATTTTTTCCCCCTCAAATGTCTCCTATCATTCTGTCTTTACACAGAAACTTTATTCAAAACTAATCAAACTTCAGTTGTGACCAAAACTCTTCAGCAATACATTTAGAATGAAACTCGTATCTATACTGTATCTCACAAGTCCCCCAACAACAAGAACCCCCTCATCACCTACCATTACTCCTCTTTCTCAATGTCAACCATGGAGTTGTCTTCAGGCTGTCCTAGGTGAGCTGCACTAGTCCAGAGAATTCATTTTCATTTGTTCTTCTGCCCAGGTCATTATGAGCCTTCCTCCTCATTTGTAGGGTTTTTACTTGATGTCCCTTCCTCTGCACTTTCCCTAGAGCAATTTCTTCTCTATATCTTTATTGTGCTTTAATTTTCTTACTGATAATTATCTGTATATTGCACTATCTTGACTATCTTATTTTATTGCTGTCTCTGCCAGTAGAATGTAAACTTCATGAGAAGAGGGACCTTGTGCACAGCTGTACTTATAGTACCAAGCTCAAGACCAGAATGTGCATGCCCAATACATACCAATTCAATGTATGAGAGAATGAATAAAGGACAAATAGATTTTAATTCTTCTGTCTTTCTAACTAGAGAAATAACATTTCTTTTTATGAACTTTCAGGATCCATATTTTTAAGTTAACACAAGAAAAATAGTGATATATTAAGGGCATAATTTGTAAGGAAAAATACAGGAATATCAATATGATACATAAGGACTATAGGAAAATAAAAATAACAGAATTGTACTAATGGAGATAATTTCTTAACCCATGTTATCTTGCTTACTGTGGCCTGGAAAATCAAATTTTGCTGTATTTCCAGAAGCCTAGGCCTGTATATATTTTCTCTTGCCTGCCTTTTCTGTGAAGTTACTAAGCATTTCTGATGTGGGATTGTATTTCTGGTGTGTTGATGTTTTTATTAAAGATTTTGGACTCCAGACAAGGCGGCTCCGCTGGGCAGCGTGTTCTCCAGTAATCTTCCTTGGCTCTCAGGTGGCCCGCTGGGACTCCCAAGCCAGGCCTTGGTTCTTCAAGCAATGCCTGGGGCCCTGAGAAGTACCAACAGTGCCTTGGTGGATGGGATAGAGTCATCATTTGAGGCTTGCTTTGCTTCTCTAACGAGTCAGGATTACGTCAATGGCACTGACAGGAAGAAATTCGAGCTGGTGCTGATCAGTGTATCCAGAAGTTCCTGGATATTGCAAGACAGACAGCGTGTTTTTTTCTACAAAAAGATTGCAGTTGTCTGTCCAGAAACCAGAGGAAGTTATCACCGAGGACGTCTCAAAACGAAAGAGTGAACTGCAGCGGAAAGACGCGCTGGTCCAGAAGCATCTGACAAAGCTGAGACATTGGCAGCAGGTGCTGTAGGACATCAACGAGCAGCACAAAAACCACGTAGAAATCCTGCAGGGCTCGTTGTCCTATCTCAAGCAGGCCTCTGCCAACACCCCTGAGCCTCTGAAGCAGACGTGAGCGCCCAGGTCGGCAGCCGCCCCAGACACAGCTCTGCCGAATGAACGTCTGCTCTGTGGACCTGCATCCAGGAAACACTGTGTGAGGGATAGGAGGCGGGTTTTATGTTCGCTCCTACAGTGTCTTCCTTATTTTTATGAGCTGTTAATTCCTTGAGTACATTACAAAATGCCAGTAGCTTTGGTAGCCCGAGTTAAGTGTTTTGTCGTTAGCACAGTTTAGAGTCAGTAGGATGACGCAGATTTTTTTTTTTTACATGACTTTATTTTTGTGTTTTGACTTGTTAGATGTTTATGATGTGAGGGAAAAACTGACGATAGTGAGATGGAGGCAATAACGGGTCTGTAGGTCTTTTATGGTAACTGCCCCGCTGTGGCAGCTCAAAAAGATTTGCTGTTTGAAGACTGAACTACCTCAAGAAGAAAACTCTAATTCAATGATGTTTGTTGTGGTTCAAGAGTGAGACAGGGTGTAAATGTTTTGTAACTTGGTCAAAAAAAGAATAAGAGAAGCCAGGTTAGAGTGGTAATGTTTCAGTACGCTCCTCAGTGATGGTGATTTTTATTTGTGCTAGTTTATATTTGTGTGCTGTTTGTGTGTCCGTCTTGAGGAGGGTGTAGGAGGAGGTGATTGCTGAAGGTTGCGACACCCCTTGGGAACGAGTCAGCTCAGGAATGGTGGACCTGAGTACTGGGACATGGTGCATGGTGAAGGGTCATGGTTTACTCTGATTTCTTTTTGAGCTCTGCCTCTTGCTTGCTTGTGTTTCGTTTTGCTTCTCTGGAGCAGTTTCCATTAGAGGAAGTTTCTTGCTCATGAATCATGGATTGGATTCCAGGGGATGAGCATCCCGGGGGTCAGAGGAGAGACCTGCAATGACCTGGCTGTGCACCTCCACAGGCGGCCTGTGGAGCCTGGGCCTGGGGAACGCCTTGCCCTCCTGTTGGCTGGGGTTATCCTCTCCTTTGTGCTGTCCCCTACGAGATCCTGGCCCTTTAACCGAGTGCCCCCCTGCTCTCTTCTGAGGAGTCTGCACTGCTGTGTCCCTTCCAACCCCCACTGACACACACATGCTGCTGCTCTAGCCTGGGTGCCACCTGCCGCTGCACGGAGCCTCTGCACCCTTCAGCACACAGGACTTCTCTCCGACCTCTGCGCTCCAGGCTCTTCTTTGCCTGTTATGGACTTGTGTTTGTCCTTTTGCCCCTGGCTGCATTGTAGGCCGCGAGACAAGCGTCGCTCCTTTTGCTGGTAGTGCTCCTGTGTTATCACCTCTTACCCATGGTGCTTATCCCTCGCTTTAGTTTGTGCTTGTGTGTAGATAATTGGTTCATAGACCTATTATTTAATTTTACCAGCCAGAGCTCAACAGATCCCTCAATTAGAGTATAACAGGGTGAAACAAAACTCTCACCTGGTGAACTTTTAACTGAGTTATCCCACAATCTGATCAGTAACTTTAAATTTCCTGATGAAAAACCTAAATAAACATGTTAAGTCTGGGTTACTCGTACTAACAGGTGCGTGCAGTTTGGAGCGGGCACGTCTCTAATCCCAGCCTTCTGGGAGGCTGAGGGCAGAGGCCTGCGGGTTGGAGTTGGGCGTGGGCAGTTTAGTGACTGAGTGAGACCTGTCTTAAATTTTAAAAAAGGGCACACAATGCAATCCCTAGTGCCATGGGAAAAACAAGACTAGAAACTGGGGCACTTCTGCAGTCCTAGCTGCTCAGGAGGCTGAGGCAGGAGGATTACACATTCAAGGCCAGCCTGGGTAACTTAGTAGGAGCCTGTTTGAAAATAAAGCTCAGTGGTCAAAAGCTAGAAGTAGCAGCATCTGAAGTGAAGACTTGAAAAAATTTAGTGACTTACTAGATTGTTCCTAGGGCTCTGCAGTAATTCTGTAATGTTCTTGGTAATTTTTTTTTAAAAGGAATTGTTTATTACAGTTTTTTAAAAACAGACTTTGGTGTGATTTCACTTATTAAAAATTAATGCAAAGGAAACTTTCCAACAATTTTAAATATTGGGGCTGGGGATATAACTCAGTGGCATGAGTGCCTGGTTGGCATGTGCAAGGCTCTGAGTTCAATTCCTGGAACTTAAAAAAAAAAACCTTTTAAATATTGATAAATCTCTTAGTTGTTATTTTTACAAAGATAGTATAATATAATGACAAAAGAATGGAGACTCTCAAGACAGACTGCCAGATTTGACTCCTCATTCAAATTATTTTCCAAATGAATATTTTATAAATTCTTCACTTGCAAAACTTGAGTAGAGATAATAATCTATACTTACATATGTCCGTCAGGTTATAAGTTGATAAGTATAGAGTACTTAAAGCAGTTGGTGCAATATGAGCTATTAATTTTATATTTTTTGTGAACTTCCCTATATAAACAATACTGTCATGTCCCATGAGAAGAAAAATTTTGGTGGTTTCATCACAAAGTGTAGGCCTGCAAAGCTTGGATTTGCTGTTATAAAGGGTGATAAAATTAACTGTCTTAATATCTGCAAATTTCTGGAAGGTTCTCTAATTGTCATACCTTCATAGCATACATAATGCTTTAGTCAGGGTTTGCAAGGGAACAGATTTAATACAGGACATAAAATTTATAAATATTAATATTATAAATATATATTATGATATTTTATAATAGTCACCCAAGAGCAAAATGCAGAAGAGATTTGTCCAAGCACTACAGACCTAAAGAATTGAGCTGAGGGCCTGGATCCTATGGCATTCATCTGCACAAGTCCAGCCAAAGATGAGAGGTAATGGAAGTGTCTTCTCTGAGTCCTGTTGGATGCATAAAGCCCATGACAATGTCTCATGCAATTCTGTATCAAGGTTCTGCATTGGAAAGGCCCAAAGGCCAGTGGTAGAATTCAGAATGTCTGTTTCTATGGGATGAAGGATCTGGGTCAGAAGCCTGAGAGGTCTGCAGTGGAGGCAGGATGCAGTGCTCAAGGTAAGAACCACAGCTACCCTGCAAAGAACCACAGCCTCCCTCAGTAACAGCCATGACCTGAGCTCCTCTGGTGGTGAGAACAGCTGAGTTCATATCAGTGTTCATAACAGTGTGGAAAACTTTTCCAGGAGACTGAACAGTACACCGTCATTCCCTCCAGTTCTCCTCTTATGCTGTTGGCAACAATCCTCAGGTGAGTCACCATGCAGCTTCAGGTCAGTATCGTGTTACTAGTCAAGCATTAACAAATCTACCATGCGCAGACTTCCCAGTAGGGGTGCATTTCTGGGCCCAAGTGACAATTTGTTCATTTTATGGCAGTCTATTGTAGGAGTTGATGAAAGCCTCAACATGGTAACTGAATAATCAGTTTTCTTGTGATAAACAAAGTAAGCTTCAGGAACATCTGAAGAAATGAGTGAGAGGAAAAAAAAGAGTAGAGATAAACAAAAAAGAAGGGTAGGATTTAATATTATGTTTTAAAATTTTTAAATAATTGGTAAATGTGATGCTGACATGTTCCATAAAGTCCAGTGGACCCTAAAATTACTGTTCCTTTGGGTTGAGTGGATCAATTATCAGAGATATGCCTGGAAGGTCGTTAGAAAATGGACCATTTCGTGAAATGGGAATAAATTGTTTAAAAAGAAAAAGGAAATAGGATGTGGAAAAATGGAAAGAAGGAAGGAAAAAGAGAGAAAAATGCAAGTTAGCTATACAATTACTGTCTTTTTAATTGGAAAGGAAGGTTTGTGCTATTATTGATGATTGGAGATTTTTTATGCCCATTTCTTGTACTGAGTATCTATTTTGAAGATGACAATATGTAATATATTTACCATTGTTTTTTCCTTTATCTTTATTCATTTTAATGAAAAATAGATAAAATAGCAATGAAATAGTTTCAAAACAGGTTAGTGGGACAGTTACAAAAATTAATACGTTGCATATTGTTGTCTTCATAGTAGTTATTCAGAGGACAAGATGCAGACATGATAACTTGTCTAAACAATATTAGTACAAACATTTCCTCTCAGTGAACTAATAGAAAGTATCTGTATATCTATCCTATCTTGTATATACATATATATTTTTCACAACAAAATGGTCCTTTATTAATATCCCCACCTTTTGTTTGACTGAACTTGTCAGATAGCAAAAGTTACATTTTTAGTTATATAGGTCTTGCCCTAAGTTGGTCTTAGCCATCCAGTAGAAAAGTGTAACCACAAGGTATAAAAAGTAATGCCATATTAATATGCTGAGCTGTAAAAGGCTCAAGACAACAACTGTGGACTTTTGCCAGTTGTGCTGATAATTCACTACCATTATGGGCTACTGGACTATATTGGGTTATTTTGAATTCAAGTACATACAGTCTTTGGACTGGCAACAAGTGTGAAAATGTTCTTTAAAAACTTCTCCAAATAAAGTTTCTCTAATTGCAATGGAACACCCATCTCTGACAAAACAAAACAAAAAAGGAGGATGTATTTACTATTGTTATTCTTCTATTATTATTCTATTTTACTTTTTGTCCACAAAATTAAAAGAAAATAAAATGCATCATTTTCAGAGGCATGAAGATCATTAGTTTCACTAATTTCAAACTTAATCAATAAGGATCAAATAATTCCAGTGCCATTTAACTGATCCAGGCCCATGAAGGCATCCTAGGCCCTAGAAATTCTTCACTTTTTTTTTCAGACCCAGCACTATGATTTATTTTTTTGGTACAACTGATAGTGAAATTATTACAAAATTAGAAGTCATATCAATAGAAACAAGAAAAGCAAAATGGTAACATTAAGAAGCTTATATAAATCATAATATTGACACCAACATGAAAGCAAAATAGGAGAAGTTAGGTACATGATATAATTATTTTGATATATATAGGTCTCTTGTTAGAATAAGAAAAATACCCACTATTTTAAAAATAAAACCTTTGCTAATGTATAATTTGTTTAAACAAATGAACTTTTCTAAAGCATGTGTTCACATGCCTCCTAATATATATACATATACAATATCAAATTCAAAAATTTGTCTTTCCTGCCAGGCATGGTGGTGCATGCCTGTAATTACAGCACTCAGGAGGCTGAGCCTGGATGATCATTTCAAGTTCAACACTAGCCTGGGCTACAAAGTGAGCTCAAGGCCAGCCTGAAGTGCATAGCAAGACCCTGTCTCAAAAAGACAAAAAAAAAAAAAAAAAGAAAAGAAAAGAGAACAAAATTTTATACAGAATACGAATTATATACATAATCAAAATCAAAGGTAGTAAGAAACTTAGCCATCAAAAGCAGGAATAAAAGCACTGCTTAGTATGTATATCTCCCAATATTAAAAACAAAATCAAAATAAGCCTTCATGTAAGTAACAAATACATTTCAATTTACCTTGTTTAATTAGAACAGAGTATAGATTGTTTAAAGTCAATGACTTCCACAAAATATTGTGTCAATATTTTTATAATAAAGACTATAGATGCATAATTTAGACATTTGCAAGTGACTGACTAAAGTATAAACCAAGAAAACATTCTATGGTATCTTCATATGGGAGTATATTTTCTGGAAAATTTATGAAAGAACATTGATATCAAAATTTTCGTTAAATTTATGTAGGTCTTTACTACATGAGGAATTTCCACATTAGGTTTAAACATAAATGGACACTCACCTGTGTGACTTCTTGTAGTTGATAAATCTATTCACTGAATACTGTGTTCACATTGATTATATAGTTTCCAAATTAGTGCTAGATCTAGGCACATGAGGACTCACTAAAAAGCTTTTTCTCAAGTATTTTGCTTGCATAGAGTTATTCATCTGTGTGAGTTCATGTATAGTAAGCCTTCTCACATTTCACACAATACAATTCTACCCATTGTGAGTTCTTTTATGTCTTAGGTAACAATTGTGTGTATTGAATCACTTCCCACAATACTTACAAACATAAGATTTCTCCATAGCATGAACTCTTTCATGTATTAGGCAATAATTATGTGTAGCAAATCCTTTCCCACATTGCTTACAAATATATGGTTTCTCCCCAATGTGAGATTTTTTTTGTGACTTAGACAGGTACACTCTGTTCGCTGAATGTTTTTCCACATTGCTTACGTGTATGCTGCATTTTGCAACTGTGCACTCTTTGATGCATTTTAAAATTATTGTTGGCTGATGCATTCCTACATTGTTTACATGCATAGGGTTTCTCATCAGTGTGATTTCTTTTATGTATTTTACAATACTCAGTGTATTGAAAGCTTCCCGACTTTCCCACATGCATATTGTTTCTAACCAGTTTGATTTCTTTCATGTATTTTACTCTAATTTAATGCAGTGAATGCTTTCCCACTTTGCTTACATGCATAGGGTTTCTCTACAGTGTGACTTCTTTCATGTATTTTATGAACACTCATCACAGCAAGTGCTATCCCACATTATTTACATGCACAGAGTTTCTCTTTGTTATGATTTATTACATGCATTTTATGATTTTTCACATTTGTGAAAACCTATGATCTGCCAATTCTTACTCCAGAAATTCAAGAACAAACTGCCAAAACAAATGGTAACATAATGAATTCCATTAACAAATGGAGAAAATTAATAGAATTCAATCAGATGCTTTAAGGCATTTACTACAATGCAGTATGTGTTTATAGTATCTCTATGGAACTAAATTGTATATGATTTAAAGGATACTTAACATTTAAAAAAACATAAAACAACAATATAATTTTCAAGCGAAGAAGTACTATAATATTTAAATTAAAAATCAGAAAGAAGACAGACATTGAATTGATTGAAACATTGAATTTCAGTTTAAGTAACTGTGCTAAGATAAAAAGAAGTAACACTGTAAATGCAGAAAAATGAAAACACAAATTTTTTTTTGTGAAAAACTTGTAATTTTAGAAACCTAGGAGATGACCCAGGCCACGGGATCCTGAATAGACCCAGAGCGCAGGCCCTGCAAGTGAGTGAGACGACCTGGGGCCCTCCAGATCCTGAATAGACCAGGAGCACAGGCCTGGAAAGTGAGTGAGACAACTGAGGCCGCGGGATCCTGAATAGACTCAGAGCGCAGGCCCGCTGAGTGAGTGAGAAGACCCAGGCCATGGGATCCTGAATAGAACCAGAGAGCAGGCCTGGCGAGTGAGTGAGATACCTGGGGCCCTCCGGATCCTGAATAGACCAGGAGCGTAGGCCTGGGGAGTGAGTGAGACAACTGAGGCCGCGGGATCCTGAACAGACCCAGAGCACAGGCCCAGCACAGAACCCTTTAGCAGAACTCCCTGTAAAGAAGCTAGAGGCAAGACCCATCCAGTTGATTCAGGAGCAGAACATCTTGCCAGAGTGACACAAAGGGTTCAACTCTAACAGCTGCAACAGAAAGAAGTGGAGCACAGCAGCCAGATCCAAGCAACACCCACCTGGAGGAATCTGAACTTCATAGATCTGGACCTGGTGCTAAGGTAATAACTCTATCTAAGCTCTACACCAAAGGTCATAAGACAGTGGTATACAAAATGACAAAGAGAAGGAACAAAATGCAGTCTCAGGTCCCGAGTCCACCCAGTACAACTGCAGAAGACACTAGCACTGAGGAAACTGGAAATCACA
>NW_004524616.1:6981204-6995452 GCF_000260255.1 Octodon degus
CAGTAACAATACACAATGTACTAACCATTGTTACTCTCCTAAAATCTTGTTCTGAGATTTTGTACCATTGTTTTTATTTTTTTTCTTTAAAATAAAATAACTGATGTCAAAAATAAATAAATAAATAAATAAATAAATGCAAAAAAATAAATAAAAAATGAGACTGGTAGTATGTAACGATAATTTTTCATAGACTAAGTAACTTTGATTGTTAAGACTTTTCTATGACATAAAAACTACTCTAATTTTATTTTCATGTCAGAACATGGATCTGAAGAATCTGAATAAATTGTTAAATATTAAAATTAAAATAAAAAATAAAAAATAAAAGAATAGAAGCCTAAGTGACTTTTAATACCCCACTAGTATTTATAATACATTTCAACAATGTGTCTGAATTCAGTGTAGATTTGTGAAAATTAATAATTTTTTTCTATTTGATAAGTATTTTCTTAGACAAACTAATGAGAAATATCAATTCACAACATTGGCTTAAAATATAAGAAAATTAGGAAAAATTTTAAATGTTCTTATATCATTAAATTTTAGGCATCAGACCTCTCTAAAGAAAATTATGAATTACAAACAATTGAGAAAGGAATATGTATGTTCACCACAAGGAAGAAATGCGGACCCTTTCTCAGTTGGGATACTCACTTCTCTGGATTTCAGACATTTTCTCTGACTCATGCTGGTCTCTCTATTTTCCTGCTTGTTACTTGCAGTCCTGTAAACTCACAACATGATTGCAAAGTAAACATTTGCATTCTATCAAACAGAAAGACTTGAGATGTCTACCCGGCAAAGTTAAAAGATAGGGCCATCAAAAAATAAAAGCTATCATATATGCAACTAGATCATGTTGCTGTCCAAGAGAGGGTCATAGTTTGACCTTACAAAATCTTTCAAAACATTCTTACTGTGTTTAAAAATATTTTAGACATTAAATCATGTTTTTGTCTATATCAACACATGAAAAATAAGAAAAAATATCAAGTTGGCAATACTAGGTTCTTGTGCATATTGTACTACCAAGATAAAAATCTTCAAAGAATAAGCAAAATTAAACAGATATAGTTTGGCTATTATAAATATTGACTCAGAGTCAAAAATTAAAACACTCATTTGTTAGCATCAGGGACAGTTCTAGGTCTTAAATATAGAAAAAATATTTGAAGTGCCCTATCTGACCATTTGATTTACAGGTAAAATCATAATTATTATTATTGCTAAATCTGCATATTTCACTGTTTTTTCATCTATAAATTATGCCTTTCATCTATAAACTGTGCATAGGAATAAAATATCTATCATATTTATGATGAGAATGTATACAGCCTTAGAAGAACTTGCAGAATTTAGAGGTAGATTAGATTTCCAGCTGTTTCTCCCAGGAACTATATGAGCATGGACATTCAACTTAATTCTTGCATATCAACCTTCTCATTTGGGAGTTGCAGATAATGGTTCAATCTCATGCAGTAAGTGTGCAAATTAAATAAGGTGAAGTAAGTGAAGCATTTGATGGTGTTCCCAGTCACCAAGTACATGTTAGTTATATGACCATGTTATGAAAAAATTATGCAAAGCACTGATAAAAGGGACACAGTTGATGTATAAAAAGTGTGGGAGGCTCAATAACTCCAGGACTCCAATCCTATTGCAAGTGGGTTTCCGGGTTCCTCTTCCCCTACCTCTGCTGAGCTAAGCTCCTAATTCTTCTTACCCCGCCTATTTCCCATAAGTCTCCTGCTATGCCCCAGAGGTGGGACTTCCTGTCATAGTCCGGTTGCCTAGTTACTCGCGCCTTTTACCCGCCGATGTCATTTCCCTATGCTCCACTATATATAGTCAGCACCTCCCTTGAATAAACGAGACCTGATCAGAATCCTGTCTTATCTCCATTTCTCGCATCTCCTGTCCCTTGTCCCCTCCTCAATTCCCTGCTCCTCTCCCAGGTGACCTTCATTGACTGACCCGCTGGTTTGGGACAAAAAAGTGTATATTCCTCTGTACTTTGGGACAAGAATAGAGCAATGACAATTATCTTTGAGCCTGTCAGAGTCCTCCTTTGTGATTTTTTTTTTCACTCCTCTTCATCTTTGTTATCCTCAGTACAAAGATGGTGAGCATCTGCTTACACTGGGCCACCTGTCTTGCAGTTGGTATTCCGCTCTGAACCGTATTTATTCTTCTGATGTATCTATGTCTCTCTCTTCTGTGTTTTTGCATATGCTCTCATCTGGTTACTTCTTTTCTGTGAAGCTAAAAACTGAACAGAGATAGATGGAGATATATATATATATATATATATATATTTCAAAAAACCAAATAACTTAAATTCATCTTCTACAAAATGGAAATTCTACATACTTGTGGTACTTCCCATTTGAAAAAAGCAAAAGTAAAAGTCACAATCAGCTGCCAAATCACTCATGTTGGGTACAAATTTCTGCTAACATTTTTGTGTCTCTGGAATTCACTCTCTTTGTACTTTTCATAGCTACTACCTTAATACCACTTCTCAGAACTCATCAGCATTTAGCAGTGCTACCCATGTGGACAGCTAGTTAACTCCCCAGTACTCTCTCTTTTATAGTAATGTGAAGTACACAACTCTGTATTGTTGAGTGCGGCAGTATATAGCAGCTTCTCTTCCATTTTGGGGCAGTCAGTACAACCTCAAGTGTTGCCTAGAGGTGAACTTGAGGATTGAAATAATGAACTTTAAAATATGTCAGACAGAGAAATATGCCAGATCCCTGATGATGTTGGAGCCACCATATGGTCTTGTTTCTGGTACAACTTTACTTAGTTGCTGCTATTTGGTGATTATGCACAGACAAATTTAATTTAGCTGATAGAATTTCATCGCTGATTCAACTTCGCTTCTTGGAAGGACATTTTAAGTTTACAGTACACATGAACTGTACCTACTTCATGATTAAAATAACCTGCTGAATTCTTGTGGTTTGAGTACAAAATAGAAACTCCTTACCCACTCTTTTTCATTATATAGTTCCTCTGTAGATCTTCATCTCCACCTCTAGTTTCTCTCCTCAGGATCACATGTATGAGATGAGTATTAAGGTAATAGCTGTGAAAGTGCACTGAAGAGGAGGAATTCCAGAGATATTTATAAAGCCCTGTGTGGTCTTCCAAATGTGATTAATGATGCTCCCTTGGTTCTTTTGGGAGACTGAAAATTATTTTATTTTCAGATTCATGTAAGTTATTTACAATTTTTCTATTTACTGTTTTTGCTTCAATTCCAGACTCAAGAGATTTGCTTAAAGATACAATGTCTAATTTTTATATTCCCAGTAAAATAACATACGTTCCATAAATATATTGTATTACTAATTAGAATTTATACTGGAAAAAATTATCAAGAAAAAGTTCTCCTTTTATAGGTTTATCATATCCATCAGTATATCCTCAGATAGATACAATGAATCCTTCGAATTATGATAATAATTTATTCTATACACAGTGAAATAGAGAGTTTATTGGACACTTTGTATCCAAAATTGTATCAAGTAATTTACATAGATTTTTTCATGCAACTTTAAAAAGTATGTTGAAACACTTAACATTACTATTCTACTAGTTTTACATTTGGAAAATCTCTGAAGTCTGAGAAACGAATGTATTGATAAAAAGTTACACAGACAATAATTCATGAAGCTGAGTTTTGGTCCTAGGCAGAGACTTCCAAGCTCCATGTATAGCATGTTTCCCTGGCATAGTTGCTAATAGCTGGGCACTGGAACCTACTGGCATCTGGATTTGGATTTTTGTCTCTACCATTTATTACCCGTATGATCCCAGGGAGGTGACTAAAATTATTTGCATCTATTTCCTTGGAAATCATGTGAAAATATTAATTATCTATCTCAGTGATTTTTTGTGAGCATTAAGTAAATTGTTGCTTAAATTGATTTAAGTAATCTCTTAGAATATGGAGCTTCTTTACTTTCTTGTATTTTAAGGTGTTCATTTATAGAAAACTGAAGTAATACTTAGCATGTTTTTAGTGAAAAATATTACTTTTATGTGAATTCAACCCTAAAGGATTAAAAAAAATCAGGAAGTCAAGTGACACTCAATATTTTTGTGCCTCTGTAGCAGGAACTTGGAGTTAACCACAATGAATCATTCCATCTGCTCCAGCTTTTAAGGGGATTAACCAAATCCTCTCATAATTAAGTGGGTCAGTTAATTATGCATGTTGAATGAGATGATAGAAACACACACACATCCAAGGACTTGATTGTAGTTCATTTTGACTGGCAAACACACATTTCATATTTTGTTAGTCAGAGGTGATTAACAAAGATAGATTTATTCTTTCACCTGAATTTTCAAGTTTTTCATAAACCCTTTGAAAAATATTGAGGACATTTTTCTCTGAGTCAAAATGACTTGAGAAGGAATAATTCAACACCCAAGCAAGGCTAAGAAGGCTGATTTCCAATAATAGTATCAATGTTCAAGAGTGATAGTATCTTTCCATGAAGGGAGACAAATAGAGGTTACAAATTAATCACCCACCATTATACCTGAATGGACTGGGAAAAGGAGAAATAAAATAAGCTGAAAGTTAGCAGAGAGAAGAAAAAGATAAAATTAAAGATAGCATAGAAATAAATGAAATAAAGACTAGAAAAACAATGGAAGGATGAGATAAATATTAAAATGTTTACATATTTTGAAACAAGATATTGCATGTGATAAATAGTTTTTACTTGTCAATTAAAATAAAATTTAAAAAATAAAATTCATCTTTCACATATGATACTTGCTATTAACACAAGCCTTTTAGAAATGTTGGAGCATCTCTTTTAAAATTAATAGGATGTAATAAGGTTGAAATCAAGTGACTCTCAACACAATATTATGAGACATTGTCCAAGTTTTCTACAGGAAAGTTACAAGAATTTTTTATTCCTACAGTGGGATATTGTTTAGGAATATAAGTGGCACTTGAATGTTTTGATTTGTGACAATTATTACACATTTTCAACTCTCAGAATTCTCAGCTCTAATCCTTTTCTAGCTTCTGTGCCTAAACCTGAGTGACTGAAACTCAAAAACCCTAAACAAAAATAACTTCCTTGCAGGAGCCTCTGTGTGGTTTGCCACTATGCCTTTAACAGAGGAACCAAGAAATTTATATTGATTAGTCTCTACAGGAAGTAACATTTGTTAAAATTCTAAATCTGTATGCTCACCCTTCACCTTCCAAGGTCATTTCCTAGAATAATAGCTTTAGAGAAGACTGCCTTATTGCTGTTGTTCCAGACACATGTGCAGGGTCCTCAGCCACACAGGACCTGATAGCTCAGCAGAATAAGTGATTCCTTGGCAAGCGCAAGGGTCTGAGTTCAATCCCCAGTTCTTCCAAAAAAACCCAAAACAAAACAACAACAACAACAAACAGAATTGTTTTATCAATTATAGTTGTTTTACTTACAACATAGCATCATTTTGGTTGCTTCATTTTACAACCATGCAACTCAGCAGTGCCCTTCCTTCAGGCTTCTAGCCTCTGCTAGTTTTATAAGATGAGGAATTGGATAAGTATTAGTGTTCCATACATCGCCATGAATCCATCATGCACACATTAACCACTGCTACTTTCTTTCTAGTCTTCCTCTTTTTAGCATCAATTGAAATACTTCTGGTAGACTTTCTTAAAACAGTCTCCTCTAATTTTCGTCTAATTATTAAGTTTAAAAAGCAGTTTCTCTTTAATAAAAAACTCAAAAATTATTCTTAATTTTTCCAAAATAGTTTCTTTTTAAAGTGAATCTCATATGAGGAGCTATTTGGTACATACAATAAGTCTACAACATTAAATATTAGCATTACAGATTTAGAGAGTGAACATTGCTCAATATTTCCTGGAAGATTAATATCATCTGCCTTTAAATTTTTTCCAGTAGAATGCTGAGACAGATGGATTGAGAGTATAATAATATATTGCTATACTACAGACAAACACATTCTATAAATGGCTAAAGGAACTAATTTTTGGTGAAAAGAAAATACTATCAAATTTTATTTCTGCTAAGGCATTTTTCTCACTATGGAAGAATTTAAACAAATTTAAAATAGGCATATAATAAAAAATTCATCAATTCAGTCAATGCTACTTAGCAACTACTTTGTGTGAAATTGTTTTAAGCACTGAATATGGACAAGGTCCCTAATCCCATTCTTATGGAGGAACTTGTGGGACACAACAATACATGAGTAAATATAGTTTAAAAATATAAGGTATCAGCAGGAGCAGTGCTGACATGGCATATAGTGCTGGGGATCAAACCACAGTTCTTGTGCTTGCCTAAGTTTGCCTAAGCAGGCACTTTAGTCCACTAAGCTATCAGTTATATGGGGAAAAAGGTACACAAAGCAAGCTAAGTGTGCAGATATAAGGCAATCATGATGGTGATCAGAGGATACATCATTGAAGAGATGATGTTCAGAGGCTGAAAGGAAATCTATAAACTAAAAATACCTTTGGAGGAGTCTTGTAGGCAGAAAATAAAGCAAGAGCAAAGACCATTGGTGACTTACGTTGGGGAACTGCTATTGAGTTGTACAAAATAGTTACAGGCTGGGTCATGGTAACCTAGGAAAAAATGAAGATATCAGAAATACAATAGAGCAGTAGAGTTTTCCATATGTTGATGCTACTCATGGTTTTCAAAGTTCTGGGAGAGATTATGGTCACATTTCTCTTCTTGATACCTGAAACTACAAGACCGTACACTCTTGAATTAAAGTTCTGGAGTTCCAATTTCTTCTTTTAAAATATATTCTATGCATATTCTCATGCTTATAGCAGAATGGGTTTTGTCTCCTCCCACTTAGTCTGATTTGTATCTGGAAGCAGCACATTTTGTTTCATTTACATTGCATTTTGCACATAACCAAGTCTTTATTGCATCTTACATTCTCAGGTCTTTTTATTTCCATTTTTTTTTCTTATTACTATCTTTCCATACATTTTTGGTATGCTTCACTTTTGGGAGTAAGCCTACTATTTTTGTATCCTGTATTGATATAGAAAATATCTCTCAAGCATGTCTTGGAAGTGTATGAGTTGGGGAGTTGGTTAATGAGTGGCATTTTCACACCTGAATCTAAGCATTTGGCAAGATAATCTGTTGAAAGTATAGCTATATTTTGAAGCAAAGAAAAATGTGGCACTTAAATTTCTGAGTAAGTAGTTTGTTTTTCTAAGAATTAACACACCCTAAGTATCTGTTAACTTTTATAACTTAAAATTGAATTTATTCTATTTCCTTGGTGAGCCCTTAAGTCTAGAAATTCTAAGCTTGCATGGATGGACTAATTTCACTGGTGGACATTTGTAGTGCCTAAATAATAGCTTGCTCAGTGCTGGATACATATAGGGCTTATGTATCCAGAACTGACTAAATGTGTGTGTCCCGGTCATCCAGGATTCATTTCAATGTGAAAAGGTGTCACAAGCAGAACTATGGCATAAGACATGGGATTTTTATGAAGAGGGACAAAAACAACTTTCTTTTCTTTTCTTTTCTTTTCGTTCTTTCTATGTATTTGGTTGCTACAGGGTCACACTACTGATTGACTCATAATGATCCTCATATTTTTAGTGCTGGGATTACAGGCATGTACCACTATGCACAGACTCTGTGGCTGGTTCAGCATGCCCAGGAGTGGGGCAGGCATGGCATGTAGTGCCGGGGATCAAACTGTGATCCCTGCGCTTGCTTAAGCAAACACTTTAGTCCACTGAGCTCACTGGCCCCTGAAAACAACAGCAGCAACAATAACAACAACAACAACAACATTTTTTTTTTAATTTGGTTAATAATAGCAAGAAGTCTCCCAAAAGCTGTGTGTGCAGGAGAAAGGTACAAAAGGGGGTACTATTGTCAAATTTCTAGTTTTTCACCAGTAATTGCTAAACACAAGGCAGCAACCCAAAGCCTCTCATTTCCACTCTCCAGAGTATTTCCTTTGCTGATTTCAATTTCTCAATTCAATGTAAATGGAAAAAGAAATCCTTGAAGATTTTGGTTAAGTAGTGGCTTCTTGTGTCCATTCTGTGGCACTTTACCCTTGAATTTTGCACTTTTAAATACATTTTTTCAATGCCAAATAATGATTCTATGATCTTTGTTAACTAGGTCCAAATAAACCTGTAAAAAATACACTGCCATTTTATATGCTTCTCTAAGGCATGTTGCAAGGCCAAAGAAAAGAGAAGATTGATATGGCATTCCTGTGCAACATCCAGGAGTGACTCAGAGCCAAGATTTAATGGCTTCATAAGCAGTCAGGATGAATGATGCTGTTCATGAGGAAATTTTACTGAAATAATTAATTGGGTACATAGAGCAATTCCTCTTAAATGCAGCATCACTCTATCATTCTTGAAGGGAAAACATATGAGAGTCATACAAGCAGATAATTTGCTAAAACAAAATAAATAGACATGATTAATTTCCAGAAAAATAATGTGCAGGTAGTTATCTTAGAAGTAAAATAAGTAAATACCAAACAGTCTTAACAAATCGACTTCTTTACTTGTTTTTACCATTTATGCCATCAATTACATTGTGTTTCTGTTAGATTTCATTACCATTAAGGACTATAGTCAAAGTTCTGGTTTAACCAAAGACACAAAAATAAAAATAAACTGAAAATGTAAGCCAAAGATACTCTTTATTCCCATATGGTAAGAAAATAAATTTATAAGAAATTTTTCCTTTTCTTCTAAATGTTATTATAGTCTGATTGGGCAAAACAGGTAAAAGTACCCATTAATGGCACATAATTTGCAGTAAATCTCTAGTTACCTACCAAGAATATTGACAAGTATGTTTGTCACACAAACATGGTACAGCCTCTGCCAGGAAGCTACAGATTCCTGAGTGACAACAGCAAAACTCTCTGTGTGGAAGAGAAATAAATCCAATTCTAAGTTCAGACCCTTGAAAATTAAAAGAGAGACTAGTTAATTGGGTGATATTATGTCATGGGGTACATGATAATTATGGCATATGTAATATCTAACGATGCAAAGTAATAGAACAACAATTTCCTTATGAGTTATGTAGTGACTTGCTGATAACCTACATCTATAGCAGTTATAGAGACTACTATCTGTCCAGTGTAATCCCTAAGAAAATACATTGCAGGAAATGCTATAAAATTTCCTGATAATATGTCATAAAAATAAATATTCAATGTTGTATCATGTTTGTGGTATAATATTATTATTACATTTCTACAATGATTTATATTGTCTAAACTGCCTTTCCATCCATTATATTATAGGTTATATGTGCAGCTGAGTGCTGTATGCAGCCATGAGTTGAAAATAAAATCTGAGGGGCAATTGAAATGGGCATTACTATTAATTTTTAATCCATATCCTGACTTTATAGACCTGAATGTGTAGAAAAATCTCTGGAAGGAATGAAAAGCCTCTGGATGCATCAGAATTAATCTCAGAAGCCTCATAAAGAGAAGAAAATAGGGCATTCATAAATAGAAAATGCTGCATATGAAAACCTGTCTAGGGTGAAATTATAAAGGAAGCAAAGACTATCTCCTAAAATCAGCTTCTTACTCTATTCTCTAAGCAGATAAACTCTGTAATTTCTACTCATTTGAGCAACATTTCTCTAAAATTTATTCTAAATACTGCTGGGTGTTTTTTTTTTTTTTTGGTTTTGTTTTATGAGATGGGATCTTGCCTTGCAGTTCAGACTGGCCTTGAGCTCAGTTTGTAGCCCAGACTAGCCTAAAACTTGCAGTGACCTGTAGGGAGAGCAGTAAGTCTGGCCTCTTGGTGTACCTTGGGGAGAAAATGGCAGTAGGAATGAGGAAAAGATGGACAAGAGACAAGAGCTGGGTTTAGGTGGAGGTCTGCCTACCTGATTGGCAAAGGAACTAATGAAAACAGTAGGGGCATTTATTTATACCTTTACACAGATAATATCAGGAGACACAAGGTTGCCTAGCAACTAATGCCTGACATTGTCACAGCAGGATGCTTATGTCAAGACTGAAGTAGCTTGACTGCTTTAGGCACTGTGGCCTTGCCTTTCCCATATATATATATATATATATATATATATATATATGACTAATTTCCAGCATCAGCCATTCCCAACAGTGATCCTCCTTCCTCAGCTTCCTGGGTCCTATGAGTACAGGCATGGTGTCTGGCTATTTCTAAATACTTTTGTGGGCAGAATAATGCCCCTTTTCCTGATGCTGCCCACATATTAATCTCTAGGTCCTGTGAATCTGTTAGGTAGCATGACAAAAGGGACTTTGGAAGTAAGATTTAAGTTATACACTGTGGACTAGGGAGATGAACAAGGATACTAGGGAGATGAACAAGGAACTGAGGGGTTCCAGTGAAGTTACATACATACGCCCTTGAAAATTAAGAACATTTCCCATCAGTGATCAAAGAGATGACAGGAAAAGAACCAGAGGATGAAATGTTGCTATGGAGCTAATGAATGGGTATTACCTCCAGAATCTTGAGATTCTACCCAGATCCTCCAGAAAGGATTGCTGCCATTACTTCAATGAGACCTGCATAGAACCTCCAATTTGCAGAGCTTTATGTTAATACATTTGTATTATTTTAAACCTGTAAGGTTGTAATAATTTTTTGTCAGCAAAAGAAAGCTTATACAAATATTAATGTGTATTTGTAAAGTAAAACTTATCACTATAAATATTTGAACTGATTTCATATTATAACATTACTTAAAACTGTCTCATTGTTCATAAATGTGCTTTATACTATCCTGAGAAGCAAAAAGTGGCACACTCAAATAAACTTATTTTATGGGACTAATCAACATTTCAGAGTTTAGTAAGTGGATGCCTAAAATCTAATCAAATACTGATATGAGAATTTAGTAAGCTAATTGGTTTACACGAACTCATCACAAAACCTTTTTCCTTTACAATGGGAGGAAACTAGCAAAATCTTTTTTTTTTTTAAGAGTCCTACTTCTTTTCCACTTCTGAACTCTGAAATAAAAATTGAGAGGAGCTATAAAAAGTGCTGGGATTGTAGGTCTATTATTTGATTTCTTCACTTATTCACTTTTCAATCATTCCATTAGCATTTGTGAACCTCTTTTTCGTGCCAAGTACTGTTCAAAAAGTAAAAGCACAAATGAAACATGTTATCGTACTTCTTTTGCAGAATCCTAAAATTTATTGAGAGGCTTCCATAGATGAGGAATAATAGGCTGAAATACCCAATTAGGGCCTTTGTTAAAGCTGAGTTTGGAGCAAAGCAGTTAATGCCAGGTGAAAAATAATGGGGTTGGTTGAAATAATTGACTTCCAAAGTTCCTTCTAGCTCTAAAAGGTGAAGTGAGAATGCACTTACTGAGATTTGGCATCCAAATTTTGTAAAAGAAGTCAAATCTTTCTGATAGGAATTTACTTGAGCACTTCAGTTAGCAGTTGATTATAAGGGAGAAGGAAGTCTTGCTAACTAGTCTTACATACAGTCATTCCTTTAAATCTTTTACAGTATTGAATTTGTTTATACTTTATAAATGCATCATGTGTTCAGATGTGGATTTTTGCCAATGTAATAAAAGACTCCCTATGCAGCTCTTGTATTTCTTTGCAGCTCTCACCTCAAAATAGCGGCTCCACAAGTCTTAAATCTGTTAATAAGGTACCAGAGCTGCTGGCACTGAGTCTTTAAAGGAATGGACCAGCCAGGGGCCTCTTGAGGCAGTGTTGGGGAAGAGTCAAGATAGTAGGGTCCAGGAGAAGCAAGTTTATAATTCTGAAACATAAAATCATCAATCCTAATGAATTTTATAGTTGAGATTTTAAAAAATAACAATTGTTGATTATTCTGAGTCATAAATCCTATTTTTTTGAGTTTTAAATAATACAGTTGTGTTATGAGAAGATAGATGAGGACGAGAGTGCAGGATATGTATTTATATCTAGGAAACCAAAGATGAACAAATAGGGACTGGGGTGCAGCCTAAGTACCTGGTAAAAAGTGCAAGGAACACATTAAACAAATATTAATGTGTATTTGTAAAGTAAGACTTATTACTATAAATATTTGAACTGATTTCATATTATAACATTACTTAAAACTGCCTCATTGTTCATAAATGTGCTTTATACTATCCTGAAAAGGAAAAAGTGGCACAATCAAACTTATTTTATGGGAATAATCAACATTTCAGAGTTTAGTAAGTGGATGACTAAAATCTAATCAAATACTGATATGAGAATTTAGTAAGCTAATTTGTTTACATAAAATCATCACAAAATATCTTTCCTTTACAATGGGAGGAAATAGCAAAATCTTTTCTTAAGAGTCCTATTTCTTTTCCACTTCTGAACTCTGAAATAAAAATTGAGAGGAGCTATAAAAATTGTTGGGATTGTAGGTCTATTATTTGATTTCTTCACTTATTCAATCCCAGGTACCGTGTGGCACGCAAGCCCCTGGAAACAAGGAGCGCGGAGCCGGCCACCTAAACCGGGCTTGGTGGTAAATGCCTGTAATCTCTGTGCTGGGGAGGCTGAGACAGGAGTATCACTAAGAATCTGAGCTGCATAGCTTGATGCTGTAACAAATAAATAAACATATTTTTTAAAAAGATGAACAAATAAAATTACCATTTTTCAAAATGCTTTTCTTTTTTTGGTACCAGGTATCAAACTCAGGACATTGTGCTTGCCAGACAGGTGTGTAAGCTATCTTCCTGGCCCTCAGAATACGTTTTTTCTTTGCATCTTCCCCAAAGCATTCAAAGCATCATACCACAGCAACACATGCAGCCATGTTTATAGTGGCACAGTTTATAATAGCTAAATCTTAGAACCACTCCTTATTCAACTATTGGGCATCCCTGAAGTGTAAGAAAGTTATGCTTACAGACCAGTATGATATAGTTGCCTTGTTTATTTTCAAATTCACAAATAACTACAAGTTATATTCAATTTTATTTACTTTGTGATCCATTTAGTATTGCAAGAAGTTAGCATCATTTCGTACATTTTTTAATCTGTCCTCCAATTGTGACCTCTGTGTTGTAATTTAATTTCTATTACTTTTATTTTCTTGAGCATGAACATTTCTTAGATAATTTGGCCAGTAAGCCTGCTTGACACTTTCATGTCCAAAATGTTTCTGCTATATTTGACAGATAAATTATATCTTAGCTGGATCCAGTATTCTTAAAAATGCAATCTTTTCATCTCACTTTGTAAATGATTATCAACATCTTAGTTTCTGTTGCAGGAGATGCAATTTCTGTAGCTTACGTGTGTTTTTGAAGTATCTTTTTGGCTGCAATGAATAAAATTTCCTTTTTATTCCTGAAATGGAGAAATTTAGTCTATCTAAGAGCACATTGCTTCTTTTTGCTCCTTCTCCCTCTTCTCCTGCTGTTGCTGATCTTACTCATCACTCTTCCTGTCTCCTCCCCATTCAGTGTACGATTTGGCAAGAAAATGAGCCTCTGTCTATGCTCTCTGCTATCTGTAGCCATGTCTCTTGACTTTCTAAATGTGACTCCCCACCTTGCACTACTTCTTCTCATTGTCTATTTAGAGCTATCTCCCATGCTTCCCCCTCCACCACCAGGGATCCAACTGAACCCTGGGCTTTACAGTCAGTTACATTGCAGTCTTTTTTAATTGTTGGTTTTGAGACAGTGTCCAGCTAAATAGATAAATTGCTTGCACCTTGCTTGCACTGAGCTTGAACTTGGGATCCTGAAATGTAAATGGTGCAACTCATTTATTCCTTATGTGTATTATCAAGAAACTACAACAACAGCACTGATGAAAAGTTGTTACACTTTTCACACGAAGTGTGCCCTTACTTTGCTAAATATGTGACACCGTGGTAGCTAGCCAGACTGTGGTGGCTCTACATTCTTAGAAGTTGGCCTCACTGTAGAGGAAGCAACATACACTATTTTAAAAATGGTTAAATGATAAAATGACATCATAAGATATGCCTAGAAATTTTCATTCTTATGAGCTAAATCATCTGTAGAAAACTAAAACAAGAAAAGGCACTATATATGACTCCATATAGTTCCAAATTAAATAGAAATGATACATTGTAGGAATTAACCTCTTTTGTTGCAGTTTTACCAGTGTTTAGGTAAATTTGATTTACATCTGAAGTGAAACTCTCTCTCTGTCTCTCTCTCTCTCT
>NW_004524616.1:6995639-7007432 GCF_000260255.1 Octodon degus
CCCCCCATCCCATACTAGCTGTTCCTTCACATTTCTGCAAGGCTGGGCTTTGCTTCTCAGTGATATCTTCCTGACCATTCTATTTCAAATGGCACTGCTTCCTTTAGCTGGTTCTCCCACCAGCACTCACTCTCCACCTGCCATGCCTTGCTTTTGTCCTTAACACTTACCACTTCTGACTTTGCATTTACTGTCTGTTGTTCTTCCCAATAGTGATAAATTTTATGAGAGCAGGAACCTTCGCTATTTTGTTCACCTATAACAATGTTTTGCTACCCATTGCCTGACACACAATAGGTACTGAATATAAAAAGGGCATTCTCACAAATTTTAAATATTCCTATAAACTTAAATTTGTTTTACACTTTTTCCCTGACATAGAACTTACCTTTGCTATCCAAATTACAGTCTTATACAACTATTTAGATAGACTTTTTTGAGTCTTATGTATACTTCCTGCTTAATGTTTGTTTCATTTAATGGCTACCAAGAGAATTGTGTATAAATTTTCCCAGAAAGTATCAGATTGTGTATCCTTCCATTTCCTCTTATAGTGATGTCAAAGCTTTTAGTTATGTCTTGATGGATTTTGCATCATCATATATTCTGTTGAGCTACATCTTTATAATGTCATCATGATACTTAATTTCCAGTCAGAAATTTTTGTTTTACAACCAGCAGTAGTTATAATATCTGAGATATCAAAACAACCTACCTGAGATATCAAGACAACCTACACCAATGGATGACTAGATAAAGAAAATGTGTTACTTATATAAAAAATAAAATACAACTCAGACTGAAAAAAAAGAAAATCTGTAATTTGTGACAGTATTAATGATCCTGTAGGACTTTATGCTAAGTGATACCAAACAAAGAAAATACTGATGTGTAATCTCATATAGAGAATATTGTGAAAAGTCACATACAAATGAAGAATAGCACAGTAGTTATCAGGGACAAGGAGAGGGAAAAATAAGAGAAAAATAAGTAGGAGTACACAAACGTTCAGTTAGGGAAAACAAATGTGTCTAGTACTTTAATATACAGCATGATTACTATGGCTAATGTTATACTATACAGTATATCCCATGAAGTTGTGGTTCAGAGTTTGTGGACTTTTCCTCAGAACCTAACTTCTATTTTTTTTTTTTCAGAAAACCTTAACATTTTGTGCAAAGTTCATATAACCTCATTTGGTGGTTTTTCTTTTCTTTTCTTTTCTTTTCTTTTCTTTTCTTTTCTTTTCTTTTCTTTTCTTTCTTTCTTTCTTTCTTTCTTTCTTTCTTTCTTTCTTTTTCTTTTTTCTTTTTCTTTTTTGGTTTGTTTGTTGGGCAGGAACCTGACAGTAACTCACTCCTTTCTGCAGATTGGCTTTGCCCTATTACCCATCTCTGCAGATGCAGCAGTATTCTTGCATCATGACAGGTGACTGTACCGGGGGGCTTAAGCCCCAAGATCCCTAAGATGTCACTGAAACACCCTGAAACTTCTAAGCTCTCTGGTAATGAAGCAAAGCACTAGCAAAAGTTTAAAACACCCCAGAAGGTTAACTACTATACAGTGTTTTTATTAAAATAAATTATTACAATTCTGTGTAGAGTATTTTATTAAATTCAACTACATAACTGGAAGACATAGCATATTTATAGTTTAAGCTATAAAGCTGGGTATTTATAGGCATTTTTCTGAGCTTATCTGAAAAGTATTTCTGTCAGAACTTTCGGCTGCCCTAGGAGCATAACCTTATGAATCTCAGGGTCCAATGTATACTAAAATTTTGCATGCTAAGAGAATAAATTTTGGGTGTTCTTATAACACAAAAGAGTTACTATAGAAGGTGATGAATGCTTTTTCAATAATATTTTCACTATGTACATACAAAACAAAATATCATATTGTGAAACTTAAATATATACACAATAATTTTATACATAATACAATTTAAAGGCAAGCTCTCGTTACCTGTTTCATCTTTATTTTATTTCTATTTTGATCATATTTGCATTATTTTTCTGTGTGCCATGCTGAGTGCCAGATTTCATGGCAGGTACAGATGAGTTAATGTTTGCAAAAAGAAATGCATATGATTCTTTCAACTTTGCAACACAGTTAATATGTTATCTCTGTATTGCAGGTGGGGAATCAGGAGCTTGGATGGTTTTTAAATGAGATTTCAAACATGGGTGACAGAAGACTTAGAACCAATATCTTTCATTCCTGGCTTTGCTTTGTTTTATTTCACTCTCTGTTTAGACCTTCACTTGTCAAATAAGAAATGAGGGACATCACTATCCAGAGCATCATTTTGTTAGGTGCAATCTTTATGGCAGGTCTAACCAGACTAAAATCATCACTTAATCCATGTTCACAGGAAACAAGAGAAATTATTAAAGCAAGTAATGTTGATAAAGGCAAAGAGGAGAGAATAAAAATGTAGAAAAACATGTTTGCCTTTATAAGACTGAATTTTTTTTATCTTGGTTGATAATTTTATGCAGTCCTCCGTGAACCTATGCACAGATATCATTTAAGAAACCAAACTTAAATATCAGGTTGCTGAAAGAATTCAGTTTTAATATGAAAATGATTGTTTTCATTCCTAACATGTACTCTCTATTTTTATTTTATATACTATAGGTATTTAAATATTATATCTTCAGAGAGTAGAAACAGTTCTGTTAAGCAAGCTTATCGTATGCTCAAGAGTACAAAAATAGATTTGCAGAGCTGGATATTTAAAGTAATCATTTGCATGTCTAGTTAAGGAAGTAAGCCATAATCATTAAACACATGAATGGTAACAAGCCATTTCCTTAATGAATCCCCATTAACGTATATTAAAGCCAGCTTTATAAATAGCCTTTAAAAATCAGTTGGACTTACAAAATTTATGTAGCCTGCCAGATTAGTAGAGTTCTCAACTACAGTCTAGCTTTTTCAGTGTCCTGAGAAAATCAGTCTTCTCATTAGCACCTTATTATCCATTGCTGTATCTGACAACCCATTTCTAAAATTCTCAGTTTTGCTCTCAAGTTCTGTTCATATTTTACTTCCTCTGTGTCCGCCACTGGGATTGGACAATACCTTTCCTAATTATTTTTTGTTTTAGGGGACATTATCTTATCTTCTTACTTTGTGTAACTGTACCAAAAAATTCTGTGAAAAAGCTACATTTATACAATTACAGCATCCTCCCTTATTAGTACAGGAATTAATAATGACCATAACTCTTGGGCCAGGAAGCTCTTGTTTTTCACTCAACTTTCCTTAACAGCATTTTAGTCGCATAAAGGCAATGCTTTGTCTCTGGTGACTCAGTATGCTGAGGCTGTGGAGGTAGAGAGGAGATACTAAATCAAAGATACTATATTTATTGAGATTCTAAGGTTAACAGCTTATTTGCTGTGTAAGAGCAATTTGAATTTTCGAATGAAAATAGTGATATAATAAATAATAAATTAGTTTTTAAAAAGCGTACATCTGTTATATTTGAATAGGGCAGTGGTTGGCAACCTATGACACACGTGTCACAGGAGGCATGTAGAATCCTCTCTGTAGGCAGATGAACCAACTTGCCCTAGCACCCAAACATCAGATAATAGTGTTTTTTTCTAAATGAAAGCCTCAATATTCAGGTTTAGTTGCAGTTTTGACACTCTATATTAAATAAGTGGGTTTGGGGTTAAATTTGGGCACCCAGTCTCTAAATGTTTTGCCATCACTGGAACATCAAGGCATATAAGTGATCTAAAAAGAGAAACAAGAAATAAATGGAATTCTAGATTTCTGGTTTCTTAAGCCTCAATTCAACTGCATGAAAGTGATAGTAGCAATACTAGAAATCTATCTATCTATCTATCTATCTATCTATCTATCTATCTATCTATCATATATATAATTGCTGAACTTGTTGAACAGATACCTGCAGATGAAGAGGTTATAATGGAAGAGATTAAGATAAGACCTATAATAAATTTATCTGAATGAGTACAGTAGGCCCTGGGTGTTTTTGGAAAGAAAATGAAGGTCTGGGTCTGGAGACAGATATCATCTCTGCAAACTTTCACTAAAAGAGAATCAAATCAGTGAGATTGCACTGCATCTGTTTTGTCTCACCACTTGGGGAACATGACCCACAGGACTGGAGCACTTTTACCAAAACATTGGAAAGTTATGGAAAAACTGGAACGATATTCTAGGTGTCTCACTTTCATTCAATAGCTGTGTTTTCTGATTAGATTTACTCACTTTGAAACCACAAGGAGAGGAGAACACTGGTCCTCATGCAATAAGGGTTAGGAGTAAGGATCACCAGTTATCAAAAGCACAGTTGTGAGCTGCTGGAGCTTCTTGGATGGCTGAGCGTAAAGCCTCACCGAATCTCCAAGATCAGCTATCTGGTTGGCTAGAATGTCCACTGAAAATACATTTTCTCTCAGATAAATGTCAACTATAAATCACATGGTAAGAACAGATAAAAATATGAAGTTTTAAAATAATTTTGTCATATTAAGCTGTTCTTTAGTGTCACTGCTTATGACGCTTGAATTAAGGCAGCCTAAAACAATATAAAGAGAAAAGCACATTTTCATTTTTTTTGGAAATGCAAAAGCAATTTAGGTACAAGGGTTTTCTTTAAAGCTTTATCATAACATAAGTTACATGCTAGAAGCTACACATATCTAATGAATATAAATTGAAAAGTTGTGTCATTTGTGTAGACCTGTGACCTCACTATCACAAAGTAACAAACATTTTATTCATCTTTAGAATTTTTTTTTCATTTCTTTGAAATTCTCTTAATCTTTTATCTACCTCTAAGCAATTTAGATTTATTCTCACTGATTTATTCTCTGTCACTGTTCATTAAATTGAATTCCCTAGAATTTATAGAAAAGGAATCATGCAATGTAAGTCTTTTAATAGATATATCATTTCATTTTAATGGACACATTCTTCCAAACAGCTTTCCAAACTAGTTGGACCATTTTAAATTCCTATCATCATTTTAAAAATTACAATTAGGTGAAAAACTTTACACATGTAAAGATTTTCACAAAACAAATATTATAAACCATATACTAGATGAGTTCCAAAGTTCTACCTTGTTGGAATTGCATTTATTTTGAATAAATGTTTAAGAACAATGTGCTAAAATGAAATTATATATGATTGGAGCACCACTGATTATTGATAATTTTGAGTTTTGAAAAATTTGTTAACACCTTTGGTCCGTCACATTGAATTTTCATGTGTGAAAAGATGGTGCAAATATTTTGTTATCAGGGAAATGGTAATTAAACACTGAGACACTACAAAATGACAATTAAAAAGGCAGAGCAGTGATCATATCAACTGCTTCCAATGATGAGAAGCATAAGGAATCTTATTCATTGCTATTGGGAATGCAAAATTGAAAAGCCACCTTGGAAGACAGTTTATTAGTCAATCACGACACTAAATACACTCTTAGCACATTAGCAATTACTGTCATGGTAGTAACCCAAAGGATGTAAAAACCTATCATCTGCATACCTTAGTTATTTATCTTGTGGTTGAGATACAATACCTGACACCCACAAATCATAGGAAGAAAATCTTCTTTCTCTGTTTTTTTAGTTGCATGTGATGGGTGATCTGTTGGAATTTTGAGGAGCTGCATTCAGAGGATTCTAAGGAAGATTTTTCTCCTTTCTGAACACTTTCCATTCTGAGTAAAATTACTTGTTTAGGCTAAATATTTCCAATTCCAAGATTTAAGGTTCCTGAATTCAGTAATTTAATCCCATATAGTACATTAATCTACAACAGTAGTCAGTTACCAGTGTAGCTAGAAATTATCAGATGTTAGTGATTTGAGTTTCTTTTATAGATAGCATGCTATTATGGCATTGTTTTATCCATCTTGTGGTTAGGCTTTTGTGCTACATGTTCAAAATGAAGTCAAAGTGAAAATAGCATTAATTAAAATTAATTTCTGGCTATCTTTCAAGATCAGTTAAGTCTCTTCAGGATTTATCTTGACACCATATATAGTACCTGTTCTACTGTCAATGCCAGGCATCTGCATAAGTTATGGCCATTACTAGATCAATTTCCTTTCTGTGAAAGCTTAGAAGATTTTTCTCTCCTGGTCATTTTACTTAGGTACAGTAGACATTGTTGATCTCCTTCCTTTGTGGTCCAACAATCTCTTTGGTCAGAAGATCAGGAACTCACCAAATTATAGGCTGTCACAGCAGAGGTTCTTTTATGTCTTAGGTCTTCATAGACCTCAGAGGACTGAGGCCAAAATATTGGCTGTACCTCTAGTCCTTCTATCTTTCAAGTTTTTGTCTCCAAGTCTTAGTTGTTGAACATCCAGAAGAGAAGGTTAATGACATTACATTGTAATGAGAGTGGTAAGATTAATATTATAATTTTCTCTGAAATACAAAGTAGAACCAACCATGGATGTTTTAATAGTGGAAGCCTTATAGACTATTAACATAGAAGAGTTATATAGTTTTAAACAGAAAGTTAGAAATCAAAAGCCATACATAGTATTGTAGCATGACAATAATTATGTTTTGTAATATGCTTAAATTCTCCAACTTCATACAGTCAATATCTTTATCTAGTACTGGGAAGCTTTTGTGTAACTTGTCAACAATTACTAGGATGTCACTGAAGAAATTTGTGACATTGTCTGGGCTAATTGATGTGTAGGCACATACATAGCAAACACATCACTTATATAATTGTTATTATTGACTGATGATCTCATGCTGTTTTGACCTGAATATTTTTTTATAAGTACCTGGAGCACAAAAGCAAGGCATGTGTGTGAATCTTAAAGAAAAAGTCTATTAATATGAGCAATCTTGTGTTACATTTTGGAAGACCTGTACATATGAAGGTATGAATAAATTTAACAAATGACAAGATTGATAACAATTATCATAGCTGTATAAAAACTTTTCTGTTTTAATTTAGTTTTGTACCAGAGTATTTCTAGATCATAAAGACTTATTGTCTCATTTCTAGAAAACTTAACCTCTTGATGATGACCAACGTAAACATATCACAATAGTGTACTTTAGTAACTTTTATTGAGGTGTTTTTCATAAGGCTATGGAGATAATTTGGGCCTTCTATTAATGAACAAAGGTTGGAACATAATTTTTCCCAGGCAGTTTCTTTTTTATTCAATGAAAGGAGCCCTGATCAATAATTTCTCAAGTCCGAAATGTCCCCATTTGGTTACCTTAAGAAATTTCTGATGACTTAAGTGAAAATCAATTTTAACATCATTTTGACCAGTTGACAAACCAAAGAGAAGCATACTTTTAAAAACCGTAAGCCAAATTAAATTATAAACAAAATACTTCAAATATGCAAAAGAAAAAGGAAAGAGAAAAATTGTTGAGCTCCAATACACACACACACACACACACACACACACACACACACACACACACACAGAGCTATTAACAGATTGGACAAACAGACAAACTAATACAAAGGCAATCTTATAAAACCAGAGTGCATATTTTTTTTTGCCAAACTGAATTATAACTTTTACCATTTTAGAAAATGCTAATTATAAGTAGGATAGTCAGAATTTTTTGTAGGTCAAAATGTTTTATAGCAGAGAACTCCTTCAAGAACAATTTTATTAATTTTGTAGGGAAAGATTCCCCTTTTTGCTTTAATAATTGAATTTTGAGTGTATGGTGAGCATATCAAAAAACATATTGACCTTGTTGGTTATAAGGAATTTCCCATGGCAAGGGAAATATTCAAAACTTGTATAAGCAGGCCATTGTCAGTCTTAAGTGCTTGTGGATAGCCAGGAATTCTATCAGCATCCAAGCAATGTCATGTTTACCCACTTCGTCATTATTAGCAGAAGCAAAAGTAAATCTTGAGAAAGTATCCACTGATATGTGGACCCAGAATAGGGGGTCAAACTCAGAAATGTGAGTGACATCCATGTGCCAGAGATGATTGGGTTGTAACCCTTGGAATTAACCCCCATAGGGAGGGAAGGAAGATGTGTTATGAGTGAGGAAGGTTGTTTAATAATTTGAGCCTGTCTCAGGCTAAAAGGAACTGTTTGCACAAGGCAGAAGTGTTTTGATGAAAGGTGGCATGAGAGACAGAAGCCTGTTGAGTGGCATCTGAGGGAACAACAGTGACAGTAGCCAGAAATCTGTCTATTGCAGCATTTCCCTTAGTGAGAGGGCTTGGCAATTGGGAATAGAAACATAAATGACTGATAAAACAAGGGACATGGCATGACTGAATGACAAATTGGGGAGTGAAATAAATGAAAAAGATCTTGGCCCATGTGTATGCCTGGTAACAGTCTCAATGTGGCTCATCACATCACAAACATAAGCACTATCTGAAAACAGTTTAATGGGAGTGGATGAATGATCTTGCAAGATCCACATAGCTGCCCATAATTCAATCTTTTGTGCAAAAGGAAAACCTACATCCTGTATTCAGGAAGAGGATGTCATTATATAACCTCGCCTGCATAAGGAGGACCCCCATGTGAAAAGAGAAAGTGTCCAATCTGGAGATGGAACTTATTTCTGAAGAAACAGGTTATGAAGGAAAAAATTGAATAAATTTATCTGGAGAATAATGATAATTATCCATGGAAGTTAGCAAATGCAGATTTCCAGAAGGTCAAAAATTGTACAGCCAGTTGTTGAACACATTCAATCATAAATTTGATCTCTTCTGAATAATGAGAATTTGTGACACCAGGAAAAATCTGGAGATCTTTTAAAGTGAGATGGCTGTAGCCTTGCAGGAGTATCAGTGTTCCTTAGGGTAAAGGTTCACAGATTCCAGTAGGAATAGATTGGAGGTCCCATTTCAGGAGTTTGTATGAAGAAGGAGGGACTGAGGTCTAAGCTTTTGCTGTCTTTTTTAATGACCATGGTATGAATGGCCCTGGGAGTGGCATGATCCACGCAAAACTCAAAAATCTTTCCCTTTCACAATCTTTCCCTTTCATAATTAAACATGTTCCAATTATTCTCTTCTAATTATAACCATAATCTATTGTCATATGATCTCTAAAAACCTAAGGCAAAAGTTACTATTGGGCCATAGGGAATGTTCACTCATTTAAATTCTTCCATGGAAAAATAAATAAATAAGTGAATTCTTCCAAGGTCCTCAAGGGTAAAGGTTCATGAAGACATACAACCTATCTAAAATTATTGGGCTCTTGGATTTCAGCAATGAGATAGACATCCTGGAATTCCTCAAAAGATTCCCCCTCCACCCCTGGAAGTGACAGCCTGCAATACAGTAAAAGCCCTCCAAAATGAGAAAGTAGAAGCCATTTGTGCACTTAAGGTTATTAGTTTTACTTTGAGTGGGTGTGAAATGGAAATTAAAGCAAAACATTCCTTTAATAGTAGAAGAGTCTTCTTTGCCTCCCACTGCTCCTTATCTGATTGAAAAAAGCTAAAGGGTTCAAGCTCTACTGAGGAGGCTGTTGCTCCACAATCCTTTTTCTGCCTGGGATTTAGTTTTAAAAATTAATAATGCAATGATTATTTGTTTATATGTCTGTTGTTCTTGAAAACCTATTTGCTGGTGTTTTACACCTGGTGAAATCAGTTTTGATAATACCAATACACTTCTCTTCCCTATGCTTCTTATGAGCCTGTTTTGCTCTTTTGCTCTTGTGAGCTTGTTTTGTTTGTGCATGCACTTTGAGATGTCCTCTCACCTGCTATTTGATAAGTTTCCTTATGTCCCAGGTCTCTGTTCAGGTGCCCAAATGCCACATGTAGCACAGATCTTGAAATTCCTGGGGGAAGATGGTGGAGGATAAAGAAATGAAGACAAGATCTAGAATGGAGAAACCTGGTTTAGATGGAGCCTCCTTTCCTGGTGAGAACAACAGAACAGTCCAACCACTGCAGTACATTCATTTATACATCTGGAAGGTTGGAAAGAGATGAAGTCTATCTCCCTAATAGTTATTTTACCTGGTTCACCTCAGGCACCTCATATTCTCTGGGCTGGAGCATCTTGTTCATGTGGTTCACTTCAGGTTCTGTGTTCTCAGGACTGGCCTTGCTCCAGTACCAGAGATGAATCCGTCTCCAGATTCAGTTGCTCCCCCACATGAAGGTTTGTTTGACTTACAGTTTGTAGAGATTTCATTCCAAGTTAGAGCAACATGGCACAGCAGAAACAGCTCATGGAATGAAGAAAGGCAGCAGAGAGAGAGATCAAGGGAGGAGTGAGAGAGATATCCTTCAGGCCATGCCTCTGAGGATCTGCTTCCTCTTTCTAGACCTCATCTCCCAACATCACATTTAACTATGAAATAATCAGTGAACTAAGCCCACTGGTGAGTATCATGCCCCCATGCCTAGATACAAACTGTAACATTACATAGAGACCTGGACAAAGATGTTTAAAACAAATTTTGAATAACTTGCCACAATGTGAATCAACCAATTTGTCCTTTTGTAGGTGAAGAGCTAATTCAACTATGATATATTCAGAGACTAAACTATCATTTGGTGCTAAAAATAAATGAAATGTCAAGTCATGAAAAAACATGAAGGAAATCTAAATTCACATCACTAAGTGAAATAGGCAAGCTGAATGGATATATACTATATGATTCCAAATATATAATACTTTTTAAAAAGCAAAAGTATGGATACAACAAAGAGATCAGTGGTTATCAAGGGTTATGGAGAGAGAAGATGAGTAGGTGCAGGCTAAAGAACTAGGTGTCCACCCAAAGCTTCATGTAGTCATGTGTGGACTTCTTGAAGTTGTGATTAATTCATGATCAATATTGGGATTATAGGGGTGAGTGCTTCACCTGCCCTGGGGCAGATAGCCTGGATGCTGTATAAGGAAGGGAGAGGCTTGCTAGCTTATGCTGCAGCCGCTGCTCTTTTCTTTTGGCTTTTGTTCTTTGCTGTTTTCTACCACCATGAACTGCCACTCTCTGCCATGTGTCACTCTGCCTTGGAGCCAGCGAAGTATGGACTGAAACCCCCACTACTGTGAGCTAAACAAACCTTAATTTTTGGCATCAGGCATTTTTTTTCAGCAATGAGAGAAAAATAACAGACAATATCATGTAGTTTCTATAACTTTTGATGCATATTTTTATATATTTGTCAAAATCCATGTGACGAATGTGCAAACCAAGGATAGGCCCTAATATAAACTATTGACTTTGTGTTATAATGATGTGATAAGGTAGGTTCATCTGTTATAAAAGTGTTCTGCCCAGGTGGGGGTGACTAGTAAAGGGAAAGCTTGAACATGTGGAAGCAGAATTTATGTGCAATATCCATATGTCTTCCTCTCAATTTTCATTTTTTGATAACAAAAATCAATCTTTGCTCCTTCTGCCTGACAGGCAGGTTCATATACTGTTGAATTACATCTCTGGTCCCTTTCCTCTCCATTTATTTTGAATATGAAACTTCCTTAAAAGAATAAAGTCTAAAAGGTACAGTACAGATGAGTAATAGGAAATGATCAATGATTGTGTTTTATAAAATATTTTATATTTTCTGGCCTTTTTGTGATATCTGCTTGGTCATCATTTTGAACTACATAGTAAGTTTTGGGTCTTCATTCAAAATAAATTAAGGACTGGCTGGCCAGATAGCTCAGCAGACCAAAGCACCTGCTTAGACAGAGTACAATGGCATTTGTACTCTGCCAAATGCCATTTTGATATCCGGCATGTCTTGCCAGCCCCACCCCCAGGGCAGGCTGACACAATGATTGAGACTGGGC
>NW_004524616.1:7014547-7015561 GCF_000260255.1 Octodon degus
TAGGACTGATGAAATCTGGAAAAAGTATTTGTAAAATAAATATTATATTGAATTTTTATAAAAGTCATCATAGAGAAAGATGCTAATTCCTTATATTTGGAATATGGAGTTGATTGCACTATTTCATTGGGAATGTTGAAAAGCAATTTAACTAGTTTGTAAAAGATGTAGGAATATCATCCACTGAAAAATCAGCTTGAATGGTAGGAAAAAATGAGAATTAAAAGAAATAATATCAGGATGTTTTCTACTTGTACATTTTTCTGTCTATACATCTAAAAATTTAGTAATGAAGAAAAAATAGTAAAAGCTTAAACTATTTAAGTTTGGTAATATTGACAGTATTGAATGGAAAGAGTATACATTTAAATTTCACATTTCTTTTTTTGCAGAGCTACTTGGATTTTTTTCTTATATACTTACATATTATAGGATTAGATAAATTTAAGTGGAAATACAATACGTTCATTTAGGTATTGAGCTTAAAGTCATTGTGGAACCTCTAGGTAAAGATGATCTAGGCGGGGATAGAAATGTCATGACAATTTATTGGATTTTTTTAGAGGTCATGCTGATAGTTTTCAGAAACAGACATGTGAACATTGTGTACAAGTACAGAGATAGCGATGATTAGAACATACTTCTGGAGAAGCTGTTAAAAGTTTCTGTACAATGAAAGTACAAGAAATCAGTGTGAGGTGATTTAAACAATGATTTGAATGTTTTATCATGTATACAATGTTTATATATTGTACACGAATTTTAGCTTCTTAGTCAAACCACAAAGACAAACCACATTTTGTTATGTATGACATAGTGAGTGGTAGGACTGATATAAATGCTGAGTGAATATTTATTGAATATGTGAATGAAATAACATTGGAAGGTTAGAGACTGAGAGAAATGGTCTGCTTGTAACCAAGTTGTTTTGTCCAAGTGGCTTTTTTTCCATTTATCATTTGAATGGCTAACAAAACTGGTCAGACACTGTGTTATCTACAATATTGCTAATGG
>NW_004524616.1:7016925-7017568 GCF_000260255.1 Octodon degus
CCAGTGGTCTCTAGGGATTTGGTTCTGATGCCGCGATTCGCGGTATAGGCTCTCTACAGGATGGTAACTGGAAAAATGTTATGATTAAGAAAATCATTATAATGGTGAAAAACTGTGAAACCACATCATAAAAGGAAACTTCAAGGGAGAAAAGTACATGATACATATGATTTAAAGTCTGTGATAGGAGTAAGAAAAGGAAGAAAGAAGATTGAGGGACCTGAGGAAATGAGAAAGAATAAGTGGGAAGATGAATGTTTAAAATAGGAGAAAGTTACAGAAGAAATATAGGGCTAGAGAGCTAGCTCAGGGCCTGCTTAGGAAAGTTCAGGGGCCAGGGTTGATCCCCAGTACCACATGCCACACAGGCCCCACCCCAGGCACACTGAGCCAGCCACCAAAAACAGGCGTGGTGGTGCACATCTGTAATCCTGGTGCTGGGGAAGCTGAAAACAGGAAGGTCACTATGAGTTCAAGTTGTGTAGCGAGACCCTTATACCACATGCAGCAGCAGCAGCAGCAGCAGCAGCAGCAGAAGGAAGAGGAGGAGGAGGAGGAGGAGGAGGAGGAGGAAGAAGAAGAAAGAAGAAGAAGAAGAAGAAGAAGAAGAAGAAGAAGAAGAAGAAGAAGAAGAAGAAGAAGA
>NW_004524616.1:7017668-7025307 GCF_000260255.1 Octodon degus
AAAGGTAAATTATAGGATAATTATGAATATAAAACTAAGTAAGAATTCCTCTGGCAAACAGAACATACAAGTCCCTTCATGATTATACAATATATAATTTTTCTTAACTAAGTCTTAGGAAGCATAAAACAGAAAACAACCATGATTAAGAAACTGAACCTCAATAAAAGTATGTAAAAGTAAGGCAACAAAATGTCAAGTCACATAAGAGACAAAAATAATCGTTTTAAAGACTATATCTAGAAATTTCACAGGCAAATGTAAAAGACATCACATCCCAGTACAAAAAGGCATGAGAGGTTTGCAAGAGGGACCTAAGGTTCTATATTAAAATTTGGTTTGCAATTTCATGGATGTGTTCATTTTGTGATAGTTCTGGTAGTTTATCAAGGTTTTGACATTTGAAGAAATTGATTGAATGTTCACAAAGCTATGTGGCCAGCAGAGCACAGAAATTATGTTTATTGGTTATTTTCCCTTTGTGTCCAAAAACCTTGTGTCTCACGATACCAAAAGATGTTTCCATACTGATTCTTAGGCTTCAAACAGTATGAAATAAACAAACCATAAAAATATATTTCAAGCTTGAAAACTTGGAAAATTATCTATTAATATCATCACCATTATCACTCTGATAGCTTGAAAGTATGAAGGATTTAGAACAATTAATTTCTTATGGGTTATTGAACCAAAATGACCAGAGAATATATTGAATGCATGTAATTTGGACTGGCTTCCACTCCTAGGAGGATTCATAAGATGAATTCTGAAATATCCTTTCTGCAAGCATTTTCACAATGTGGTTTAAAATATGTTTTACTTACTGTCATTGAAAATGTTTTCCACATGGAAATCACATTTTTCCTGAAATAAAAAAGAAGAAATATGATGGTAAAGGAAAAACATCACTTTATGATGAGTATTTTAAATTTTGTCATACAAGAGCTGGGGTGGTCTAAGTTCAGTGGTCTAAGCACCTTCTTGGCAAGCACAAAGACCCGGGTTTCATCTCCAGTACTACATGCCTTGCTGGTCCCTGAAGCTCATGTGCTCCTGTCTGGCCACAAAAACCAGGCATGGTGACACATGCTGGTAATCACAGGGCTGAGGAGGTTGAGACAAGAGGATCACTATAAGTCTGAGCTCCATAACGAGAACACCTACCAAATAAATACAAAGATTAAATTACATTGTACAAAATAAAAAAAGTATTATTTTAGTCTGCTCAAGTTGTTATAACAAAATACAACACCAGGTATCTTACAAACAACAGAAGTTTATTTTTTTATATTTATGATGCTTTTTATTTTTAAAAGGACTATAAAGTAGTAATAAAAAATTAGAAATGATACAGAATTTCACTAGAAATATGTGACTTTGATAGTATTTTCTGTATTGCATCCTGTTGTCTTCAACTTAATTGTTCAGGGTGCTAAGAAGTCTAAGACCCAGTTTTGGCAGGTTCAGTATCTTCAGAGGTGCTGTTTTGGTTGATTTACAGACAGCACTTTCCATTCTGTCTTCACATGGAGCGATGTCTTTGGGCATCTTCCACACTGTCTTAATTTCAATTGTCAGAGCACTCATGGTCTAGTCCTCTGCCCAAGATCTTACCTATAGGATCTTAGGGGTTAGGATTTTAGCACATGTCTTCTGGGAGCACATAAACATTCAGTCTGCTGCACACAGACACTAGGATGACAGCTTTACCTGGCAATGTTATCAGAAAATTTTTAACTTTGCACATAGTATCTTTTATAATTTTTTTTGTGTGGAACTAGGGATTGAACTCAGGCCCTTGCACTTGCCATGGAAGCACTTATTCTACTGAGCCATCTCCTGGGCTGCTATTTTCTAAATTTACATGTAGTATTAATTAGTGGCATAGTCAGGGTGCAAATAACTAGGTTTATATAAATATGTCATTTGATGGTATTTTAAGACACTGTATTGAAGAAAAAACTTTACATTGCTATCTCAGTTTGATGGCTGGTCTGGTAGTCTTACTGCTTTTGTTTTCATTTCTTGACACACAAAAACCATGTTCTTTTAAGTTAAGGAAAATAAGTTAAAATCTATACAATCTACTTATGCATACTTATAGGTAGCAGCCTCTCAAAAGATTGGTTATACATTATTTCCCCAAAATGACAGAGTTTGTCTTTTCCACTGAGTGTTTTAATATGCAGTTATTTTGAACACCAGTTACTTTAGTATGATGTTTTGTGTTCTAAACTAGGGGAATGGGATGAGATAATAACATGCAAATAAATGATAAACCAGTTTTCTGCAGGCACATATTTGCCTGTTACAAAACAAGACTTCAGAAAAGATGAAAAGCTCTAGGCAAGAGCGATTAACAAATTAATTTGAAAATAGAATTGAATGCACTAATTAAATTTATTTTTCCTTCATAGTGGGAAACATCACAATTTCTAAATTCCTACTATTAATCTGTCAACAACAGGTAAAGTACTCTATTTCACTGAAATTTGTCCTTGTGATTATAAATCTCCAGAAAAAAGCTAGAAACATAAGCCAAGAAAATAATACACAACATGTCATAGCAAAAATGTAACACAGTCATCAAGATTTTATAGCAAGAGGGGCTGAGGGGTAGCTCAGTAGAATAAGTGATTTCCGGGCAAGCACAAGGGACTGAGTTCAATCCCTGGTTCTGCAAAGAAACAAAACTAAACAACAACCCCCAAGATTTTATATAAAATCTCCCAAACTATGAAAGAGTGAATTTACCTAATGCTTATGATATAGGAGGCATAATTGTCTCAGTATCTGTAAAACTTAATATTTCCCCTTCTAAAATATAAAGGTATTGGACCGCCAAATAGCTCACTGGATTGAAGTGCCTGCTTAGATAGACACAATGGCCAGGAGTTCAAACACTGGAATTCTGTGCCGGCCCCATCCCCGGGGTGCCCTGAGATGGCCATTAAGACTGGGTGTGGTGGAGCAAGCCTGTTTCCCACCACTTGGAAGGCTGTAAAAGAAGGATCACTGTGAGTCCGATCTAGGCAACGAGACCCTATACACCCTGTATACCCTGTCCTAAATACAAAAATAAAAATAAAATATAAAGGTATTTATTTTTGAAAAAAATTTCTATAATGCTAATGAACAGGAAAAGTTCACTGTGATTTTGTGTTTAAAGTATGCATTTCAGCATGACACAGTTATCTCCATGGATATTTAATAAATATACTGCGCTGAGTGTGAAATACGAAGGAGTGGGCTGGGGGGAGAGCTCGGTGGTCTAAGCGCCTGTCTGGTAATCCCACAGACCCGGGTTCAATCCATGGTACTCCATGCCATACTGCACTGGCTACAGAATCCTGGTTCTGCTGGGCCAGACACTGAAACTGGACGTGGTAGTGCAAGCCTGTAATCCCAGTGCTGAGGAGGCTGAGACAGAGCAATGCGAATCTGAGTTGCATAGCAAGACCCTGTACCAAATAAATAAATAAACATTTTTTAATTTAAATAAACATGAATGAGTTGCCATATTAAGAGGCCTTTAACAGTTTTAAATTATCATTTTTTATTAAAAACCACACATGTACCTCTTAATATTAAAATTATAATAATTGCAATTTTTTTCAGATGTTTGTTCTGTTCTTTTAATTATTTTATGTTTCCTTTCTCTACCTAGGGCATTCCTATGTTGCACAGCATTTATAAAATTTAAAGTAACTGATTACATTTAAGTTTGTCTATAAGCAAGTGAATAATAACCCAAAGTAGGTTTGGAGATCTCAAACATCAAATTGGAATACAAACTGATTCTCTGGAAATTTACCAACCTCCACCTGGGATTAAAGTCCAGACCTAAACCCTGCTTTAGGGTTTGACTTGGACTGCTGGAGGTTGACATACATAGAAGTCACAGACCAGGGTGCCCCAGGCTGTGAAAAGAACCACTGAATACTGAAAAGGTAATTTGGGACATTCGGGAGAACCTATGCTCACTCTTGAAATACCCAGAACTAAACAAAAAAAGGGGATACAAATTAAGGACCATTTTATATCTGTATATTAAAAATAGTTAGAACAGATATACAACTACTTTCTCTTAATTCAATGAATAGAATGATTTGTACTAATATTGCTGCTGGACAGAATATCACGTCTGCATCTTGTACTATGAATAATCACTAACAAGACAACAATATGCAGTGTATTAATTATTGAAACTGTCCTACTAATTGGTTTTGAAACTGTATTATTGCTATTTGTTTCTCAATAAAAATATTAAATAAAATAAATGAAGAGTTTTAGTAGATAAGTTTGGAGAGATTTTATAAAAACAATAAGAAGGAGAGAACTGAAGGAACCCCAAAATCATCACCAACAAGCTGAGAAATGAAATAACATCATGGAGAAAAGTGGGGATACTAGTTAGTCTACATAGTTACTCACTGAATGGAATAAAAAGTCTGGGTATTCTGAAAGAAAAATATGACAAGTACACAGTGCAAACTTAAGACAGGCAAATGGGTACCCATAAAACAAGTGAATCCTAAAGCACATGGATGAAAGGTACAGTTCCACTGATATTGAGTCTGTCCTATGGACATGGACATAGATGTATAAGAATGGTGTGTTTTGTTTTTATTATCTGTAGTTTTATTATTGATAACTCTTCCAGAAGTTTTCTAGTGCATTATCTTTAACTGACGCTGTAGCTTTCATCTTTTTAAAGTTGTGAAAGTAACGACGTGAATCAAGGACAATGATGTTTTTCTTTTTTCCAGTTGAGATTTACTTAGGCTGTCACATCTCTCTCTTTCTGTTTTGCAATTCTTCTCTTCACATCACCTAGTGCATGTCCTCAGAAGCTGGGGTCACCTCCTACTGCCGAAGCATGTGATTAGTCACTGTCTCCCTCCCACACAGGAATGTGGCTTCCACAACAGCGAGAGCCCCATCAGTGATCACACCACTTTTCCCCAGAACCTATTTCCTACTTGTTAAATCCATAGTTTAAATAATACATACTTGACATTACAGAAAATATTATTATTGATGATGGTTAGAATATGAAATGGTGATTTCTTTAGGAAATTAGTAATAATATTTTTGATAGTATATTGAGTTGATTAAAATATTAAAGTAAAATTTGAAAGCAAGAGAAGACACAGTTCTACTTGGACAAGTTCATGCCATGTCAGATCACAATGAGTTATTAAAAGAAAGAAAAAAAGTTAGTACCTACTGAGGGAAATTAGATGTGATAGGCAGGAGCAACAGTCCGTTCATATATTATATATGGGCCTAGATATATACTACATGTGTTATATACATACATGACTTTCTATGTCTCATTGTATATAACATACATGATGAATAGATTTGGGTTTAAAATAATACAATTTAAATGTTGTATATGTATTTTTGAGATTTGTGTTAAGACGACTTAATGATTGAATATGAAACTGAGAATTCAGTTTGCTCTAGAAGGAAAATTCAATGTCATCTATCTGTATAAAAATTAGAGAAATTGTCGGGTACAATGGAGTAGGGTTTGGGAGCCTACAGGTAACTTATAGTGAGGAAAAAAGTAATATTAGTGGAGAAATAGATATAATATAAATATCCTTTGTTTTGAAAATATTGATAATTATAGCAGCAAAACAAATCAATGATTTGATAAAAGTCAACTTTCTAGACATCTAATGACAATCTTATACAAAATTTATTTCACAATATAGATAAAATAAACATTGTTAATCTCAATTTGTTTCTGAAATTTAAGTGGCTAATGATACAGAAATAATAGAAAATTGAAGAGTAACATAGAATTTTGATGATTCTAATCATAAAAACATTTGAGCAATTAACATGCACAGCTAAGTAACATGTACACTAAGCTTTAGAAAATTAGATTTTTAATATGAAAAAGCTATACATTTCTAATGACAAAATATAAAATGTGTTTTAGTAAAAGATGGGCAAATCTTTAAATGAAGTTCTCCAAAACACACATGACAATAAAAAGCTGCCAATTAAATTAAAATTTGCCCAATTAAGAAAATTAATGACAAAGATTTTACATTTAAAAACAGGAGGAACATCATCAAAGAGTATCACTCAACTAAAGACTCAAATGCATATTACCAAAGATTGTAATGTATTGAGTAATTTGTAGAAAACTGAGAGGAAGATTCTATATTACTGAACAAAATGAATAATAGTATTAGGAATCAATTCCATGTTTAATTAAGTCAATGAAAATCAATAAGGAAAATAAAAAGAATAACAGTAGCAAGCTGTGTGTACCTTTATTTTTTCTAACTAGAAGAATTAGCTTAAACCAAAAGGGATAAAGCAACTATTACAAATATTATAGAGTGATTAAAAATTTGAGATGTAAAGACAAAGATGTCGTATTCCTGTGTGCAGGAATTTCAAGCACCAGTGTTCAAGGAATTATAAAGCACTAAGTAAATATAGTCATTGTATTGAACAGTACACATTTTTAGTAAGTTTTAGGATTCCATTGGGCAGAGGAAATCTGCCAGATTTCTAAATACTAGCACATGTTGTTCCAGATTTGCAGCTATGGAAGAGGGATTTCATATGCTACTGTTAAACTGCATTTAAAGTATAGTGTAGCAAGGAAAGATTTTTGCACAGATGGCTTCTGAACATTTAAATAAAGGTACATTTTCTAGGAATGAAGTTGTAATTTGGGACATTCAGGAACACCTATCTATGTTTACTTGTTTTTCTTTCAAAATATCACAAAAAATTAAAATTGTTTTGTGAGGGCAGTTTCTAGATTGGCACACCAGATAAACATCATATATGAAACTGTCTTGCCTGACATTTCAGTACATCTTTACTGAAGATATGAGAAAAAATGGATGCTCACAGTACAGAATTCAGGGATGCATATGAGACCTAAACAGTACAAGGATAGTTTCTTAATAGGTTAGCATCTGTGGGATGTGAAAAGTACATGTGAGAAAATGAAATAGAGTTTTTTAAATCAAGTGGAAGAAGACTTGAAAGGAGAAGAAAGGAGGGCTGAAAAGAAAGAATTAAGATTTTGTTATGTACATACACAAATTCATTATAATGAATGTGATCATTAAGTACTGCAAACCTATAGTAATAAGGAATACTTTTCAAAAAACTACATGTAATAATCTTTGTATTAATTGGATAAAAAGATTAGAACACAGATATTTAGATTTCCTTTTGGCACATCTGGAAAAAAATCTGTCAAATCAAGATGGAAAATATTCTGACAGATTAGATTATAGACGGAAAAGTATATGTTGTAACTTAAGATGTAAATAAAACATCGAATTTAGGCTAATATTTGCATAGTCGTTATTATGGAATGATGAAATCTTTAATTAAAAGAAATTAATATAGGAAGCTCATAAGAAATTTGCAGAAGTTTGAGTTCATTAGCTAATTTGGATTTAGTGAAAAAAGTCTGAAGAAAGTGTATAGTATTAGCTGATTGGTAGCTAATGTAATGGAAGAAATGGTGTCTCATTTCTCTTGTTGCTGGGACAAAATACCCAACACCTAGAATTAAGGAAGGAAAGGTTTCTTTAGCTAACAGTCTGTGGAGGTTTCAGTCCATACCTGGCTGGCTCCAAGGCAGAGT
>NW_004524616.1:7031072-7036576 GCF_000260255.1 Octodon degus
TATAACCAAGGCACTTAAACAATTAAACAGTATTTATGTAGGAGCTGGGGTGACAGCTCAGTGGTCTAAGCATCTGCCTGGCAAATGCAAAGTCCTGGGATTGATCTCAGGTATCGCAAAAAGAAACACACACACACACACACACACACACACACACAATTTATGTATTTTCAACATGAATTTTATAGGTTATGTAACAGTGAAATGCTCTTCCTTGGAAATGGTTACAGTATACATTTTTTTACAGTATACATTTAATTATGCCTTTACACATGTAAGTTAAGAATTGTCAGAACTTTTAGAGAAATTGTGACTTATAGAATAAAAGGAAGATGCTATTTGCCCAACAAAAATCACTAATAATGAAGAAATTTTTAATATGTTATTCCTTGTTTACTTTTGATTTATTAAAAATATATTAGTTCATATTGATTACTTATATTAGTTATTACTTCTGTATCTTTATGTTGTTGACCATAGAAGAGCAATCAATGAGAGCTATCAACATAAAACTATAATATTTCTTTCAAATCATTGAAATATTTCAAATTCTTTCCAATTAATTAAATCTCAATTGATCTGTATAGGCTTAATGTCAGTTCAACCAAAATCTGAAGAGAATATTTTAATTGAGACTTAGAATGGAATAAGAAATTGACATGCTGATTTTAATGTTCATAAGAAAAAGTTTATGAATATTATGAACAAAGTGCAAAGATAGTAAAGACATTCTTGAAGGTGAATAAAATGATAGAGGTAAGTGACTTCTTCTATCTGAACCTAAAAAACAATGAAATTATATTAGTTGAGAAAAATATCAAAATGGTTAATTGCCAAGGGAAAAAATAAAATCAGGTCTGATATTACATAGGATACAAGAACGTTTATTAAAGATCCAAACCTGAAAGTGTATTCTTAGAATCTCAAAACATTATTAAGAGGGTTAATTTTTAAGAGCTTGAGAGGAGCAGGATGTTTCAAATACTACATAAACATTCAAAATGGCTCAGTGAATCCATAGAGAAGAGTTATTCTTGGGATGAACTTACAGAACCCTAAGATCTATGGAAATGTTATTTTGTAAAAACAGAGAATGGCATGGGTATTCTGTACGTTGTGTTTCTTTATGCCTCATAAATATATAAATATACTTATGAAATATATATATTGTATATTTACCTTATAAATATATTTATGAAATATATTTCATAAATTCAAGATTGCATGAATGACTACTTAATTCAAAATATTAACAAGTCATTTATTCAGATTGTATTGTGATGTTTTCCAGGTATAATTTTATTTAATTCACCAGAGAAAAAAATTGGTCACATTAGAAAATGTTAAAGGAACAAAGGCCGTGTCGAACTTATAAAAAAAGACAGAATTGAAAGTAGCTAACATCTATATAGAAATAAAAATGCACCCATTAATTAATGAGAAAGTAAGAGGATAAAATCCTTTCCTTTAATGAATCACACTATGCTGTAAAGAGCCAGAAAATGTTAGAAAAAATATCAATACATCTTTTTTTTTTTCTGTTAACTGTAATGGAAGTAGACAACTGAAGACAGAAGCCATGTCCCTTTCTGGGATTTTAGGCCTCTCTTTTACAACCCTAGATGTTTTCTTCAAATGGCTCCATGATTTGTAATTGAATAATGAGAAAATTATTTGTGATTTGGGAAGATTCTAAAATAGTACTTAGCATACAGTAAATTTTAACAAAAATTAAATATGAGACTTAGTTTGCTTTTATATTTTCTTTTGAAAATTTATATATGCCTGCATCATATATACTGAAATGTCCACTACATCAAAACAAAGTAAAATGTGCTTTTGTGTAGACCACCCAATCTGTTATAAAAACTATTAGAAGTGAAATTAAAGCCCTTGTGTATTTTGCAAATAAGCTTTCTTGCAATTTTATGTATTTAACATAATTTGCCATTTCAAGGTATATATTCAATGTTCTTTTTTAAGCATTTGTAGAGCTGAGTACTTATCTTCAGCATCTAATTGTGGAGTGGGTTTCATCTTCCTCAAAGGAAGCTCCATACCCACTAAAAGTTATAAGTCACTTTTCCCTCCTCCATCCCATACTAGTTTCCAGTTTTCTGTAGAAATTTTAAGATAAATGGAATCATGCCTCACAGGGACCTATGTGGCTGATTTCTTTCACTTAGAATAATGCTTTCACCATACATTCATGTTATAGCATGAATTATTAGTTCCTTGCTGGTGACCACATGGCATTTCACTGCAAGCCATGTAGCATTTATCACTTGGTAGAGATGGGTTATTTACAGTTTTTGATAATTCTGAATAATTCTGCTATAATTAATTATGCTGCAATTTTACTGTGGATATATATTTCAGTTCTGTTGGCTGTATTCCTAGGAGTGGAACTGTTAGATCATATGGAAATTCTATATTTAACTTTTGAGGAGCTACCAGATACTTTTCAAAAGCAGAGGTACATTTCATGTTTGCACTTGCATTGCCCAAAGTCTTTAATTCTTCTGTATCTTTGTAAACATATTTTTCTAATATAGCCATTTTAGAAGATATAGACTGAAATTTTATTGTACTTTTGATTTGCATTTCTATAATGACTGAGCATATTGGGCATCTTGGCACATGTATATTGACCATTTCCAAATCTTTTCTGTAGAAATGTTAACATTCACATTGAGCATTCTTAAAATTGGTTATTTTCCCTTTTATTATTGAGTTACAAGCATTATTTATATATTTTAGGTACAAGTTTTTATAACATATATTTCCCAATATTTCATCTCACTTTGTTGTTATTTTACTGTTAATAGTGTCCTTTCATGAAAGACTTTTAATTTTGAAGAAGTCAAATGTATCTTTTCCTTTTCATATATGCTCTCATATATACAATAAAAGCTAAACCAAAACCTAGTATCTCTCAAGGTAAAAAAATTTTACCCCAATGTTTGTGCTGAATCTAGAAATGTGGAACTTAAAGATGCAGAGGGATGTGAGCTTGCTGAATGACACTGTCATTTATAATTTTAACTTGTTTTTATATATCAGTATTACTTGTGAATTGCTTAGGATTTTCTGTTAAGAGCATAATAAAATCACATAGGAGTAGAGATAGCATTATTTCTGGGTTCCTTTTTATTTCATTTTCTTAACCAATTGTTTTGGCTATAACTTCTGAAGATTAAACAGTAGTTTCTGAATTTGCATCAAAGTATTCACTGTTTTACCCCTAAGTATGACAACTGCAGGTTTTCCATGTACAATATTCTCATTTTTAGGTGGAGGGAGTTCTCTGGCTTTTTGCTTGTTTTGAACCAGTAAAAGGCACTGAATTTTGTCAAATTCTTTTTCTGTACACACTGAGATGATAAGGTCACTTTTGCCCTTTGTTCTGTGATGTTGTTACTGCTTTCTGTCCAGGGAATAAGCTTCTACTTTTAGGGTCAATTCACCCTGATCTTGCAGCAAAGTTATTTTTATCTGATCCATCTTCTGACATTTCTGACAATAGTATTTGTGTCCTCCATTTTTTCTTTCTCAGTCTGGATAGAGGATTATCAGTTTCTTTTATTTTTCAAAAATTTGGCTTTTGGTTTCATTGCTTTTTCTCTAAGGATTCCTTGTTTTTACTTTCTTTGATTTATGATCTAATTTTATATTTTCTGCTTATTTTTTCATATAATTTGGTCTTCTGTTTTTAGTTTGATGAGGTAAAGTCTTAGGTGATTGACTTCAGAGCCTATATATTATGCTATGCAGATGTAAGTCCCACATTTCTAGATTCAATGAAAACATTGGGGTAAAACTTTGTTTCCTATATATTATCATGCATTTTTTTCTAAGCACTGCTTTTCATATTTCTAACAACTTTGATAGGTTGTGTTTTTACTTTTACTTAGTTAAAAATCTTTTTAGGATTCATTGAACATATCTCTTTGGCCTATATTTTTATCTTTTTTAATTAAAAAAATTAATGTATTTGGTACAGGGTCTCACTATTCAGCTCAGACTTGTAGTTGTCCTTATGTTTTAAGCCTGCCCAGTGCTAGGATTACAGGCACGAACCACCATGCCAGGAAAAGTGGTCTGGCACACCTGGGGGTAGGGCTGGCGTGTTATTTTGTGCCAGGCATTGACCTCTTGTCCCTGCAACTGCCTAAGCAGGTGCTTACTATGCTGAACTATCTTGCCGGCCCTTGCCTATATTTTTTATTCTCTGTATATTTCATATTTTTCCTTTGTAATGCTATTATTAGCTTACTTTTCTGTGGTTTTAGAACATGATTTTTATCCTGTTGAATTTGTTAAGGTGTGTCTTACAGCCCAGAATGTCTTATATCTTTGGGAATATTTTATGAGAGTTTGAGAAGAATGTCTGTCTGTTCTATTGCTCATGAAGTACTCTATAGATGCCCATTATATCCTGTTGATGGATAGAGCTGGTGAGTTCACTTATATCCTTACTGACTCTGCCTAATAGATTTGCTTATATTTAATTCAGTCTAGAATTTGAACATCCTGCTAAACACTGTTACTCTGTTAAGCCACTGCAACTATGGATGTGGCAGATTTATTTGCTTTTTGCCTCTTTGTCATAGCTTCTACAAACATTCTTAGATAAATCGGTGTTTGTTTAATAAGACTGACTCTATTGGTGGCATCATCCAAAATGCCCTTGATGACGTTTCCAAAAGATTGCAATAACCACTACTGCTTTGTGATGGCAGATGCCTTGTAAAAACAAGGGAGACAATAACTATTGTTAGGCCAAATACTGATGGAGTTAAATAAGAACAGAGGACAGACTTTTCCTACAGGCAGACTTGAATTCAGGGTAGACATAAAATTCTAAATGTGAAATAGATGATGGCCTTTGCTTACTATAGGCAGTTCTTTGTACCAGAATAAGTTTTCTTTAATTTTACTGTAATTATCCTTTTCACCATTGTAAATCATGTTCACTGACTATAAATGGATAGAGAAGTTGTAGTTTTTTTCTCTATTACATGAAAGTATGGTGAAATCATATCATCATTATGTCAGCTTTTTATACTCTTGAAAAGAGCATTTTCTTTTTTTTACATCTTATATGAGCAAGAATTCAGTCACACTTATTTGTGGTGTTGTTGTTTTGACTTTTCACTAGCTTTGTGGCTATTCTTTTTCTAAGATATGTTAGGTTGCTGGTAAATATATTATGACTTTTCCCTTTTATTAACTATTACTGAAAAATATTAGATAGGGCCAAATAAGTCAGCTGATTAAAGCACCCTCAAGCAGGCACAGGGGCTGGGAGTTCAATCCCCAGGTCTGCCATGCCGGCCCCACCCTCGGGGTGCACTGAGATGGCAATTGAGACTGGATGTGGTGGTGCACACCTGTAATCCCAGCTCTTGGGAGGCTGTAGGCTGACAGATTACTAAAAAACCTATCTATTAGTGAGACTCTGAATACCCTGGAGACCCTTCCCTAACATACAAAATAAATAA
>NW_004524616.1:7036676-7040603 GCF_000260255.1 Octodon degus
AGGCAGAATAACCTTTACGTTAGAAATAACTGCAATCACCTCTTTGAGAGTTCATATTTTTTTCTAGTGTGTATAAAATATTCTCACATTGAGTTTAGGGTTTCAATTCACACATGTATTTCTGTTGATTGGATAGGAATTCTGGCAGAGTTGGAGATATTCCATTTCCTTAAAAGAATTATTATTTTCATGGTTATAGTAACAATATAAAATTTTACTTGACTGCATTTAAAAGTTATATACTCTTGCATATATATTTTGTTTAAATTATAAATTAAATTTATATACAATTTATAAGTTAAATTTATGTATAATTTTAATTGGACTTTTTCAAGAAGTTATCTAGTTAGGAAAACAGACAGGAATGCAAGAAATAAAGATGACTGTATTAAAATGAAAATTGTTGAAAGATATTTTTTGTGGCCCGCTCAGTCCACCCTGGGGGCAGGGCTGGTGCAGCATTTGGTACTAAGAATCAAACCTCAGACTCTGTGCTTGCCTAAGCTTGCTTAGGCAAGCACTGTAGTCTGTTGAGCTATTTCACTGGCCCAGAAAATAATTTTCAAAATGCTAACCCTAATAACAGTGAAAGAATAGCAAACTAAATTCATTGTATGTTTTAAATTAAAAGAAGGTATGCTGATCCCTAATGTTTTATATAAACATTAAAATAATATGCAGTTTGGGGAGATGTACAGAAAGAAATCAGGAATTATTTAGTGAAAAAGTAAGTGGCAAGGGGGTACACATAATAAGACTTATTTTGGAATTAGATTTGAGTTGTCATAACTTATTTCTTGTCTGTTTAGATCTTTACAGTTAAGGAATTATAAAGAGCTCCTTTTTTAATGTTATGAATCTAATCCAAGGCCTTCTGCTACCTGAGGCAATCCTGCAGCCCACGCCAGGCATTCTTGTACATAAGTACCTAGAAATGTTACCAGGTACATGGAAGAGTAAGTCATATTAAATATTCCCAGACCAACTATCAGAATTTATAGTAACTAGGGATAGTAGGATATTTTCAGTCACTATATTTAAATGATTTTTTATTTTTAAAATATTTGTATGTGATTTGATGATCAGAAGATATGTCTTAATTACTTTTCTCTCATTGCTGAGATAAAATACTCAAAACTCAAATTTAGAGGGTGAAAGTTTTACTTAGTTCATAGTTTGTAGAGGTTTCTGCCCGTGGTTGGCTGGCTTCAAGGCATGACATCTTAACAGAAGGACAACTTGGAAAAGAACTACCTCATGGCAAATGGAAGACAGCAAAAGCAAGTAAGGGTGAGAAAAAAACAAGGCTTTTCCTGTCCCTTACATATCCAGGTACTTGGACTAGGGTAGTACCAAAACAATCAATGTACTGAGTTAGAAATCACTCACCCTTAATCCTGGGATCCTTAATCCTAGCATTGCACCATGAATCAGTCACACACTTAGTATTCAGCCATTTCTGAAAAAGTCCCACCTATGACCGCATGAGGCTGTTGGGGGACATTAGACACAGTCAAAACAACAATCACCTCTTTATTGTTTGTTGTTTCCTCTTTTATTATAGCCTTGCACAGTATTTCTTTCTCTTATGGACCCGATGTATATACAAGCTTTTCTGTATGTTTTTATTATAAAATAGCCTGCATTAGCTTAATGAATCATTTTTTCAGAAAGAAAATATTCTATCAATTTTCTTTACTTGCAGTCTGAAATCCTCAAATTTTCTGTCTAGAATTTCTCTTTTTTTTCTAGTAAAATTACAGATTTCTGTGTTTTTTTTTCCTTACATCATTTCTTACATCTTAATCTGTACTGGAGAAAAATGAAGAAATATACAATGATCTAATTACTTTGAATACGATGAGTCATAATATAAATTATATTCATTGATTCTGTTCCCAATCCTAGGTTGAGGCCTGGGGAAATGTGATTAAGTTATGCAATTAAAAGGATGGAGAAAAAAAAGGATGGGAAAAAGAAAAGCATAACTGCATTCCTTAATCATAGTCATTATAGAAGATACTAAGAAATGAGAGAATACTTTTCTTATATCAAATTGGGAGTATCTAAGTCATTTAAAACTACCAGTTCACAACACTTGCCAATAGTATGGAACTAATGGAAGGATCTAGACTCTAAAGATAAATCTTTTAGAGGCAAGGACCCAAAAATGCAACCTCAAACCTACTTACATATTGCAAAATTCCAACACAGCTATTGAATTGTTATCTGAGGTTTGCATTTAGAAAAAAGGACTCACACACTAAAATCATTTTTCTTAAAAATAAACACACATGCCTTAGGTTTCAACCACTGAACTAGAAGAACAGCCAAACAGAAAAGTTTTAGTAGCCCATAAATTCGACAACAATGAATATAAATGTGTGCACAGAGGAATATGTAAGACCTTTCAGAGATAATTTTAGTTTCATAATCTTTAAGCATGATTATTTGTAACAATTGACTACAATTTTTTCCAATGTACATTTTGAAATAGCCTATATGGCTCCTACAACATGTTAGATATCTTATTTTTAAGTTATTCTTTTTTATGTATTTGGCACAGAGTCTCATTATGCAGTTTGGACTCATAGTGATCCTCCTGATTTCAGTTTCCCCAGTGCTGGGATTACAGGCATATGCCACCATACCCAGTCTCAGTGGCTGACTCAGTGCTCCAGGTTTGGCATGTGGTGTCAGGGATGGAACTCTTGCCCATGTGCTAGCCTAAGCAGGTACTTAGTCTGCTGAGCTATCTAACCAGCCCGAAGCATTTGTTCTTTTAAAACATTTCAAAGCTAAACTTTGCTCATGCATCTATTTTCTACCACGTAAAAAAGGCAACAACAGAAAATTTCATCCAATTAAAAAACCATTTCTCTGAAAATTACAGAAAATTTGGCAGCAAGTATCAGGAGCCCAAAGTAGTGTGACACTTTGTGAATTATAATTTCAGTTATTATTGAAAATAATTTGCACTTATATCTGCCTCAGAAGAATTTGTGTAAAAAGATGTGATGTAATATAAAGAAAAAGATGTGCAGGCCTAGACCAGGTATGGTGAGTGTGGGGGAGAGCTTCCAGCTACTCTGAGCAAGTGGGACCTGCTGGTACCAGCCCAGGCTGGTAAATGGACTCAATTCACCAGATAAGAGAAATAGACTGGCACAGTGGATTAGGAAATAAAATCCAACAATATGCTGTATACAAGAAAAACATTTAACTCATAAAGAGATTCATAGGCTGAAAGTCAAATGATGGAACACATTACATGCCCCAGCACCTCAGAAAAAAGCAGGGGTAGCAATCCTATTCTCAGACAGTCTCAACTTCAAACAAACAATGATTGAGCAAAATAAAGAAGGCCACTATATACTGGTTAGGGGAAAAATTCAAGAGGAAGCAGTAACACTCATAAATATGATGCACCAAACATGGGAGCACCCAATATATAAAGAAAATATTAATGGACATGAAAAATCTAATATCCAATACCACAGTCTTAACAAGAGACCTTAACACCCACTTATCCCAAAAAGATAGGTCAACCAAACAAAAAATTAGGAATGAAATAATAGAACTGAACCAGAGCTTGAAACAAATGGACTTGGTGGACATATACAGAGTGTTCCACCCAAACAAGCTCAATACACATTTTTCTCAGCTGCACATGGGTCATTTTCTAAATTGACCATATACTGGTCCATAGGTCATGCTTAAGTATGTGCAAGAAAATCGAAATTACCTCATGAATATGATGTGACCACAGTGCAATGAAACTGGAAATCAATGACAAAAAAAAGCAGAAAAAAAAACCCTAAGCACATGGAAATTAAAGGACACCCAACTTAGCACAGAATGGGTCAAAGATGAAAATAAACAAATTCAACAATATCTGCAATTCAATGAAAATTCAAGCACAACTTA
>NW_004524616.1:7041666-7042592 GCF_000260255.1 Octodon degus
CCTCTATAACCACTCCTATTCAATATAGTTCTGGAATCATTAGCTACAGCCATTAGACAAGAGAAAGAAATAAAAGTAATAAGTAAAGAAGAAGTTAAATTATCTTTATTTGCAGATGACATGATATTTCACTTTGAAGACCCAAAAAACTCCACCAAGAAGCTACTAGAATTAATACAGAAATTCAACAGCATAACAGGTTTTAAAGTCAGTACCCTAAAGTCAATAGCATTCCTCTACACAGACAACAAACACACTGAGAGGGAAATTATAGAAACAATACCTTTTACAATAGCACTGAGGAAAATGAAATACCTTGGAATTAATCTAACTAAAGACTTCAAAGATCTTTTCAAGGAAATTTACAGTCCTCTTAAAAAGGAGATAGTAGAGGATTTCAGAAAATGGATGGATATTCCATGCTCCTGGATACAAAGACCGACATTGTGAAGATGGCCATACTCCCAAAATTATTCTACTGAGTTAATTCAATCTCTACCCTACTACCACCAACATACCTCATAGAGCTAGAGAAACCATTCCTAAATTATTTGGAATCAGAAAAGAACTAGAATAGCAAAGGCAATTCTGGGCAATTAAAAAAAAGGCAGGAGGCATTACAATTCCTGACTTGAAATTATACTACGAAGCTACTGTATAGAATCAGCATGGTACTGGCAACAAGATGGACCAGAGCATCAGTGGAATAGATTAGAAGATGCTGAAACACCTGCAAACACATTCAGCCACCTTATCTTTGACAAAGGGGCCAAACATACTCACTTGAAGAATTATAGATTCTTTAAAAAAATGGTGCTGGAAAAACTTGCTCTCTACATGCCAAAAACTAAAACTTGAACCAGGTCTATCACCATGCACTAAGCTAAAGTCAAAATGGATTAAAGATCTAAACATTAAAGCAGAGA
>NW_004524616.1:7042692-7044357 GCF_000260255.1 Octodon degus
CTGGAGCCACTGTCGCATTTGAATTTGCCAAAAGTGATGCATGGTAGAAGTTCATAACTTACTTTACCAGTCCATGTAGAATTTATTAATGAATAACTTTCATGATCATGGTATTTCCCCTGCCAGGTAAGTATAATGAATGACTTTCATTGTGTAAATAACTTTTGTAAGTGTTCCATGTTGCACCGATTTGCTATAATAACTGAAAAGATGACATTTACAAAAATCTTTAACTTCATCAACATTGTCCCTTGACTTAGGCCTGGAATCATTTTTATTTTGTGCTCTATATGTGCAATGGCTGTATTGGAGGATCAGATATGATAGTAAATACAAATATTAATAGATAAAACAAAGATACAACAGATTATAGAAGCATAATTTGTCATAGCTAAATCATGGAAACAACATGAATGCCCACCAACTGATGAATGGAAAAAGAAGATATATTAGTTTTAAACATGGGAGTATTATTCAGCAATAAAACAGTAAATTTCAGTCTTTTGTTGATAAATGAATGCAACTAAAGAACATACTCTTAAGTAAAATAAATCAGACTTGCATATACCAAAATCGTATTGTCTCTTTAGTGTGAGAGCCTGAAAGAGAAAAATGGAATCTGAATGGTACAATAGATACTGGAAAAGGCAATGAACTTATTCAAAAGGAATGAGTTACTGAGTTGGGGAGAAAAAGAAGAATGGTTTGGACAGCTGTACTGTGCAGTTCTGCTGATCTATGGAAAGAGGTAGTTATTGCTTTAATTTGTTTCATCTCCTTTTTTTCAATTGCCTCTCTCTCTCTCTCTCTCTCTCTCTCTCTCTCTCTCTCTCTCTCTCTCTCTCTCGGAACTGGGGCTTGAACTCAGGCCCTTACACTTGCCAGGCAAGAGCTTATTCTACTGAGCTAACTCCCTGGCTCCCTTTTACTCCTCTGAAATTCTTATTTTTATTCCTTTTCTCTAGGAACCAGGATTGAATTCGGCCCTTGTGCCTGCCAGGCAAGTGTTTATTCTACTGAGCCATCTCCCCAGCCCCTCATCTTAAATTCTTATACATTTCTTTTTATTCTTCTTTCTTCTTCCAATTTTGCATGCATATACCTGGAAATATGAGTAACTGGTTGGAAGATAGCATGATGCATTACAGCAAATACTGTGAAATTCATATTACTTTGTTAAATAAGAAAAAAATCTTATAAACACATGAAATAAATAAAATAACAAGCTTTATCATCCAATTTACTTTGCATCTATTTAATCTGTATTTTCCAAATTTATAAAAGAGCAAATGTTAGGGAAGGAGCATTTGAGACTGATGGGCTGCTGGCTGTGCTAAGAGGACATGTAGGGAAGGAGTATAAATGTATTCTTTAGCCTCAATAATCTCCTTATTTTTCCCTTAATGTATCACAGAAAGAACATTAGAAAAGGTAGTTATGGGAAGTGGGGTGACACTGGCATCATTAGTTTACTATTACTCTCACTGTAGCAGAATTCCCATCCATTATCAAGGGCCCCCTTAGGGATGTAGGCTCATCACTTTTATAACACCTCAGAGCTCTTCCATCCATATGAAGTTTGAAAGCTCAGGAAATTCTTAGAAAGCTAGACAAACATAGTATTCATACTGGTCAGCGATCTCCAGAATAACAGAAGTAGTAGAA
>NW_004524616.1:7044457-7056709 GCF_000260255.1 Octodon degus
TGAGACCCTGTAGACCTATATATATATATATATATATAGTTTTATTAGACCAGCTTACATAATTAGAGGCTGAATAGTCCTACAATAGCTATGTATACTTATAAGAGCTAGGAAAGCCAGTAGCTATCCTGCCCAAGAAGGTAGAAGCCTCAGGGCAGAAGGCAACCAGTCCAGGGGTGAAATCTGGAAACTCCTTGCAACACTGTGCAGGTAGAATACTGTGTACATTCAAAGGGTTAAGACTATGAGATTTGAGACCCACAGACATTGGCAGAAGCCAAAACAAATAAAAAAATAAGACAATGTTGCACCTACCGAAGATGAGTGTAGCTGGAACTGCCCACTTCTGCTTTTTGGTTTTTTTAGGCCCAGCCTGCTGAATGGAGTCCTGCACACCCAGGGCAGGTCTCCCCTTCTCAAATCACTGAGCCACATGCTAATTAACTTTGGAGCTGTCCTCACAGACACACCCAAGTGTGTGCTTCACCAACTCTCTAGATGTCTCGCAATCTACTCAAGTTATGGCCAAGATTAATCATTTAAGTATTCTACACATGACTTTACTTGGTGATTTCTGAACCTCTGGATAATTTCTAAAGAAAAAGAATTTAGAGGTCATTTTTCCAGGATGGCTTATCTCAATCTGGCCAAAATTTATCCCTGAATTTGCAGTGTTTCCTTAAAAAAATTTTTTTAATTAAGAAATTCTTGTTTACTAACCAATGATAGCCTAGGTAAAAGTAGTTAACCATTAAACAAAATATTTCTTTTATAAGTGAATAATACTAATACAAACACTGGTTGCATTTTTATGTACTGGAACCTACATAGGGTGCATTTGATTATTTCAAACCCCACTACTATCTTCTTCTCTCCTTACCTACCACTAAGATTTTGATTTCTAGTTTCCCATTATTGCTCCTTTATTTATTTTTTATTTAAGATTGCTCTTCTAAAGGAAACATGCAACATTTAATTTTCAGAGTTTAGTTTATTGTCCTGAGCATAATTATCTGCACTTCCCTGTATTTTCTTGCAGCTGGCATTACTTCATTTTTCTTTGTGACTAAATAATACTTCACTGTGTATAATACTACATTTTCTGTACACTTTTATCTGCTGATAGGCATCTAGAAACTTTTTTCCATGGCTTATCTATTATAAGTTGCACTCTGTAACCAGAAAGGAATCTATGACTATGGTAAATTGTCTTTTATTCTTTCCAAAACATAGCATGCAGTGGTATTGCCAGATCAAATGGAATTCCCAGTTTAAGCTTTCTGAAGAATATCACTACTGATTTCCATAATGATTGTGCTATTTTACATTCCTACCAGCAGTGTAGGAGAATTAATTTTCCCCCATCTTTTCCAAATAAATTTTTCATTAATATATTCTTGATAATAACTTCTGAATAAGGCAAGATAGGATCTGAATGTATTTTCATTGCTCCAATGGCTGAGCAATTTTTCAAGTATAATTTTTAAGTATAGTTTTTAGTGGTCATTTGTACTTCTTTTCAGAAGTATTTATTCATTTTTCCCTTATTGATTGGGTTATTTGATTTTTTATGGAATTCAAATCAAGTTGTTTATATTTTTTACGGCTTAATCTTCTGTAAGAAAAAAAATGAATAGCAACATTTGTCTCCCATTCTGTAGGTTCTCTTCACTCTTCTGTTTCCTTTGCCTTTTAATTTGGTGTAATTCCTTTGTTGATTCATGTTGTTTCCTGAGCTCTTGGGGTTCTGCTAAAGAAACGTTTGTCTGTGCGTATGGGTTCACGTGTTTTCCCTACGTATCCTTTCAGGAATTCCAAAGTTTCTGGTCTCATTTTTGGATTTCTGATCCTTTTTAATTTGATTTTAGTAGAGAATAGGAAGTAGGAATCTAGTTTCAAACTTCAGATATAGATATTTAGTATTCCCCTCTCCACGTTTTCTGCAGCACATGTTTTGGAGCCCTGCAGGTACATGGGTTATTTCTGGTCCATTCAATAGGTGTACATACTTGTTTTTGTGCACGTATCACATTTCTTTTTGTTTTTACAGTGGCTTTTTAGTACAGCTTGAAGTCTAATATTTTGATGCCTTAAAGCATTGCTCTTTTTGTTTAGAATTATTTTGGCTTTTCTAAGTTTTATCTGCTGCTATATTAATTATGGAACTAGTTCTAAATAAAATTGGAAAATATCTGTGAATCAAGAAAAGTAGTTCTAGAACATATTGAACAGTTTATAGTTGTATCCATATCATGAATATATATTGCATGACAAATTCTGTTAAGACAATTATAGCAATGAAATTTTAATGTCTGAAACATGCAGAACTTAGAAGGATTTTTATAAGTCAACAACCAACATTATTTTAAGTGATTCTAATATTAATAAAAATGATATCATATCTGCTACAATAAACAAGTTCTTATAACGAATAGTTATGTTCTCAGGTATAAAGTTTAAATCAGAGATTGAAGAAAATATAATAAATTTCACAGAATAAATTTCCTATTTTATAGCATAAATCTAAGGAAATATGATTTATTATATGTTGAACCTGTTTTGATAAGTAATTACATAAATAAGACTTATTTATGTTTCACTTATTCATTTTCTCAAGGCATTTCTCTATGATAAGTACAAATCTATATGCTGTCCAGTGTATTGTAACTAGTACTAATGGGCATTGTTTGCCAATCAAGCATGGGCTTCGACCTAACCCACCTCTTGTCTTCTTGTCTTTTCTTCTTCCTGCCAACATTTCTCCCCAGGGTACACTGAGTGATCAATGGAATCCAACCAGTACCACAGCGTTGCTTTGCACTATTTCTACAAACCAAACGTCATAGTATACACATCAAAAGTTTACACTGGAAACCTCAGTTATTTACAGAGTCACACTCTGTTAAGTCCTAAATTTTGCTGAAAATGTGAAGCAAAACTCACCCAGAAGTAGTGCAGCTGTACCTCCTTATACAAACTGTACCACCATGACTGCCCTCACATTGCTTCTTATGGTCAGCCAGAAATAAAAAAATATACTATCCTTGCCTGAGCTCCACTGAGCTGTGGCTACCTCTCCCTTTGCCCAAGAAGACAGACATACAGAGGAGAGCTGCAAGGATATGGTGAGCCCTGCTATGCCCTCTGTGCCTCACCAGAATTGGCTGAGCTGGGGTCACATTTTTAACTGCACTATAAGATTGGCAATCCCAGGACAGCTAAGGAGTCCTAGTAAGGCCTGATATGTACCACCTTACCCTCTCCCCTCGCTGGAGCTCAGCTAAGCAGCAGCCATTTCACCACCATCTTAGAAATCAGGTGGTCCCAGGACATCTACTGCAACCTGTTGAGTCCTTCCCCACCCTGTCCCACCACCATCACCAGAGCACTGCTGAGCTGTGACCACTTCTGTCACCATCACTGTTACCTTAGCTTTACTGAACTGCAACTGTCTGCCCCACCATTGAGAGAGCCTCTCAGAACTTCAGCATGTCCTCCTCATCAGATCCTTCTTGAGCTGTGGTTTGCCCCCCCCACTGAGGTGAGAGCCACAGTGAACCCCACACAGTGGGAGTTTTGGTGAACCTACCCCTTCCTCCCACTCTGTAGCACTCCTTGTTCACCTTCACTCTACCCACTACCATTGCTGTAGAATCAGGGTGAACACTGGGAGAACTGAAAATGTTAAGAGGGAGGAGAAAGAATAATCTCAGAAGTACAGCCCATGCAAAACAAGTCAAGGAGACAAAGTCATAGAAGAGCTTGGAAATCACATAGCTGAGATTTCTGAAATGATAGCAACTGAAGTCAAGAAACAACCCATCAGGCAATGGATAAAAACAGGTCAGAAATAATCTGTCAAGCAAAACAAGAAATGGCAACAATCATGAAAGAATTACTCAGTACATCTACGACCCTCAGTACATCTAAAGAAGACATAGATAAAATAATAGGTGGAAACAGGAAAATAAGGGAAACACTGAATAAACAATACAGGAAAGAACTAAAATTCATGAAACAGATTCAAACAAATCTCCATAAAATTAAGAATTTTGTTGAAAGTTAGCAAAATTGCTTGAACGAAACTGAAAATAGAATTTCAGACCTTGAAGATAACATGGAAGCTAGTGAACACGAAAGGAAAAATCTCTTAAAAGTAACAAAGAAACATGAAATAACATTTCCTGCTACATTTGCAATGTATCAGCTACAAGATCATGAAAATAAAAATAAAATAAGACTAATATGTATCAATGAAATAGCTGGAGTCAATACAAATGACATAAAAAAGACTGTTTGCAAAAGAAATAGTAGAAAATTTCAAAAACATGAGAAAAGTATCTGACATACAAAGAAGTGAGGCATATAGAATTCCAGTTAGCCATAATCAAATTAAATCTACCCCCAGATACATAATAATCAAGATCCTAGAAACTGAGTAAAAGAAAAAAATATTAAAAGTAAAAGAATATTAAAAAGCACACCCATAATAGAAAATTTATCAGAATCACAGCAGATTACTCAACACAGGCCATCAAATCAAGAGGAGCTTAGAGCAAAATATTTCAGGTCCTAAAAGAGAAAAACTTCTAGTCCAATTTGATGTACCCTGCAACACTATCTATGAAATTTAATGGAGAAATAAGATACTTCTATGACAAAGAACAACTGAAGAAATTCATGATAACCACGCCAACCCTACAAAGAGTACTCACATATATTTTAAGATGAGACAAAAATGACAAAAACTACTAGAAAAACAACAGAAAAGAATCACCAAGCAGAGCAAGTTATTAAACACAGAGGAAAAATAGATTCTACAGTATGAAAGTAACACAACAAACATAAGTCAATATATATCAGTTATAATCATCAATATAAAAGATCTAAATTCACCAATCAAAATAAGCAGGTGAGCAGAAGGAATAAAGAAACAAAATACAACACTATTCTGTATACAAAAACACATTTAATTCAAAAAGAAAGTCATAGACTGAAAGTCAAAGGATGGAAAACAATACTCCATGTGACAGAAACCCAGACCAGAAAAAAGCAGGGGTAGCTATTCTATTTGCTGACAATGTCAACTTCAAACCAAGAGTGATTGAAAGAGATAAAGAAGGTCACTATGTGCTTTCTAGGGGAAACTGGAAGAGGAAGAGATAATAATTATAAATATATATGCACCAAGTGTAGGAGCACTCAACTATGTAAGACACATTTCAACAGATATGGAAAATCAAATGGGCTATAACCAGTTGTAATGGGGGCTGTAACACTAAATTTTTTGGAAGAGAAAGTAGGTAGAAATCTTAAAAGATATATGGGCAAGTACAGCGTTTATAAACAAAAACCAAACTGCACTGGAAATACTTCAAAGTATCAACAATTGGGATCTCATCTTTTTGAAAAGTTTCTGAAAAGGTCAAAAGAAATCACCTACAGAGTATAAGGAAAACTCACAAGTTGGGAAAAATTATAGCCAACTGTCCCTCGGATATAGGAGTTCCATCTAGACTATGTAAAGAATTTTTTTAAAAAGTTAGGTCTACAAATTCAAAGACACAATAAAAGAAATGGACATCAGAGATGAATATACACTTCACAAATGAAAAGTGCAAATGGCAATCCGATATACAAAAATATGTTCAACATCATTGGTCCTTCAGGAGATGCAAATTAAAATAACACTGAGATTCCATCTTACACAAGATTTAATGGCTATTATTGAGATTTTTGACCAATCACAAATGCTAAAGGGGCTGAGAGGAAAAGGAGTGCTTCTCCACTGTTGGGAGGAAAGACTGGTACAACCATTACAAAAATCAGTGTGGAGGTTCTTCAAAAAGCTAGAATTGGAGGTACCGTTTAAGCCAGTTATTCTCCTCCTAGGTATTTTCCCAAAAGAACAGAAAACACCATACCACAGCAATATTTGTGCACACATGTTGATAGCAGCACAATTTGTTATAGCTAACTCTTGGAAATGACCCAAGTGCCCATCAACTGCAAAATGGATTAAAAAGATGTGGTATCTCTACACATTGGAGTATTATGGTGCTATAAAAATAAATTAGAGGCTTTTATAGGTAAATGGATGCAACTAGAGATTGTATTGGTAATTGAAGTAAATTAGACCCACATGTGCAAACATTATGTTGTCTTCTTAGTGTGAGAACCTCAAAGAGTTAACAAAATCTCAAAGGTATAATAGATACTGTGAAAGGGAAAGAATCTGTTCAATGATAAGGAAACATTTGGGTGAGGAAAATGAAAAAAGAAAAAATGAAAAAAGACATATTCAGATATATATGCAGGATACTTTGGCTTATTGTTCTGATTTCTACTGGTTTATTGAAAGGAGAAGTTAATACTTAATTCTTTAAATTTTTTGCTTTTTAATTTCTTATAACTTTTTAAACTAATTTTTCAGGTTTATATCTGGTAACCTAAACATCTAATTTGATGATACCTTACCCAATACAACAACCATTGTTGAATTCCTATTTTCTTTGTTTAATGAAATTTTCTATTGTTTCTAATGTTTTTTCCACCACTTTGTATTCTTTTAAACAATAACTAAGACTTACTACTTACCTTGCCTCAGAGACATCACCCAACCTTATTTAGAATAAAATTTTCAGTGTTCCTTCTATACAAATCTGTGAAAAAATAATTTTGCAGTTTCTGGTGTTTGGTGTTTCAGTCTCTATTCAAGCAGTGCCATCTGTGCAAATAATGGGCAAGATACTTTTTCATCATTCTATTCTTTCATTATCTAATTTCTTTTTTGTCCTACTCTTCTTCACTTCAACATATATTGTATGTAAAAACTTAGGATGATAATTAAACTCTAAGCAGCAAGTCTATCTACTTTTATTCTTAAAGTAAAATGCAGCAGATCAAGTGCTTTGAGGTAAAAATTGTCCTCCCTTGTCTCGGAACAAGGGGAAAATAGAAATTACCACGCTGCCATGGGTCAAAGTAGGAGAGAGCTAAGTAGCTTCCAGAGAGAACAAACACTGAATTGCAGGCTGAGTGACGGGTCACTTCAGGTCAGAATGACTCAGTTATTCTGTCACATCACTGATACTTTAATTTTCAGTCAATAAACTTAATTAAAAAGCTTATTTTTCTGATTATCTCACACATCATTTCCAAGAAAAATATGATTCTCTGATCTTGAGTGGTTGTACAGCTCCGAGTTATTGTGTAGGAATACGTGAGTGCTATGTAGTCTCTAGAAGACCACCCACTCTCCAAATGCAGGTTAGTCTTTTCCTGCGACCATAGAAAATAATCTACAGATTTGGGGAGGACAAAGCAGGAAGTGGCAACTAGGAAAGAGGGTCTATTTGTGAGAGACTTAAAGGTCCCATTCATGGTCTATTTCTTTAGCTGGTGATTATGAATATTACTTCATGATAGGCCACTTATTTGTATTTATGGACATGTACACATATGATATATACATGTTTTTGTAGATGTTAAAATATATATTATAAAAATGATTAAAATACATGTAATTGCTTACAGCAGTAAAACAAATACATATATATGTGCATATCTGATATTTATGGTTCTATATATGCACATGAGTATGTTTATCTTCCATTGTAGGAAAATAGAAGAAATAAAAGAAGAGATTCTATGCCCATTAAGAATTAGAGGACTGGAATCAATAACAATGTAGGAAACTAGGTCACAATGATGCCCCATTTGGGTGTGCCCAACTCCATTGTGAACTGCACCAAGAGTCTCGGAGAATGCAGATGGAAAAGTAAGTAAAAGTGTTCTATGTTGACACAATGGATTTAGGATTTGAATCTGATTTCTGGGGTTAGAAAGACCATATTCTCTTTTGTTCCTTACAGTTTTCTTTTTCTACGAATGAAAGGACCTCAAGGAAATATAAATCTTAATTTAGCTTCTCTATGTTTCTATTTTCTATGTACAAAATTTATTACAGAGTCCTTTCATTTCCTATTGTTTATGAATCCTCTTGATCTAATAAGAATGGAGAGTAACATCTGAAGTATCATAATTGAACAACTATAATGATTTTAAATTTTTAAAGTAACAGTAAAGGCTAGGGATATAGCTCAGTTAAGTGCCTGCCTGGCAAGTGCAGAGTCTGAGTTCAATCGCCAATATGGCAAAAATATAAATAAATAAATAAATAAAGTAAATAAATAAATAATAAAGTTATTATAGAATTTATATAAAATTTAAAAAATAGTTTGGCAGCAAGAGCATAACTTGATGTCTTCGTTACTTTACACTCATTGCTGGACAAAATATTTGACACCAAAACCTAAGGAAGGAAAAAATTATCTAGTTCACAGTGGAGATTTCAGTCCATATTCAGTTGGTTCCAAGGCAGACTGCTACATGGCAGAAGCCCTTCATGACAGGAGAAAATATTAAAAACAAAGGGAGGAACAGAGGTGGCAGCTAGCAAGCCTCTCTTCTTTCCTTATAATTGTTTTTAGGCTCTCTGCCCCAGGGTGGGTGGGGCACTCACCCATAATCCTAGCATTGGATCATGAGTTAATCACAAAGTCTAGAAGCCAGACCCAATGATTGCATGAGGTTTTGGGGGCATACTAGACACAAATCATAACATTCTGTTCATGGTCTCCAAAAGATTCATGTATATCTCTTTATCCAAAAGACATTTTTGCGTATCTCTAAGAGTTGCTGAAGTCCTAACAGTTTCAGCCTTGCTGAGAAGTCCAAGTCCTAAGATCTTGCAAGATCTAAGGAACTCTTAACTGTGAGCCCCTATAAAAATGAAAAGCTAAACCCAACATTCAAAGTTACAAGGAAAACAGTACCATTACAAAAGGTAAAAACAGCAGAATACAAAGCATTGGGACCAAAACAAGTCCAAAATCCATAAGGGCAAACATTAGACCCTGTAGTCTCACATGAAACATCTGAAGCAACCTGTAGCAAATTGTGAGCTCCATGTGGCTCCACCTCTATGGCACTTTTGGTGGTAGCTCCCATGGCTTCTCTCTTAGGCCTGTTTTACCCCCTTCCCTACAGCTTTTCTTAGATGAGTATCTGGAATCCAACAACCAATGCAGTTCTTCTTCCCAGCAGAATCCTCCTCAGCCTGGTTTTTATAGGCAGGATTTCTATCATCCTTCTAATCATCTGAGCTCTGACCAGAATCTCTCATTCAGAACAACCAAAGACATTTCAGTGCTTGTCTTTCAGGTGGTCACCTCCAAACCTTTCCTACATTTTCCCATAAGCCATTACCAAAGGCCATTGAACCACATGCTCAGGTATATTCACAGTCACAACCCTTTCTCTGTACCACACTCTACCTTGGTTACTTTTCTCTTGTTGGCACAAAATACCTAACACCCAAAATTAAGGAAGGAAAGATTTATTTAGCTCACAGTTACTGGAGGTTTCTGTTTATACTCAGCTGACTCCAAAGCAGAGAGGGCAGCAGTTCAAATCAGCAGAAAACAGCAAAGAGCAAGGGGCAGGGCAGCGGCTTTTGCAGCTAGCAAATATCTTCCCCTTCTTTACATTGTATTCAGGCTATCTACCCCAAGGCGAGTGTAGCACTCACACCTATAATCCCAGCATGGGATCATGAGTTAATCACCAATTCTAGAAGCCAACCCAGTGACTGCTTGAGGCTTTGTGGGAACAACTAGAGACAGACTATAGCAGTTGGGTATTGCCATACACATGCCAAGCACATATCATCACAGACAACAGTGCATCTGAATCTGGAAGTGATTTCTTAGTAAAGATTCTCTCCATTAAAAAAGAAGTGTGAGAGTGATTTACTTTGTACTCATTTTATCATAGAGTTTGCAGTCTGAGGAATTTTCTGGAGACAAATTTACTCAGAAAATCCATTTTATATATTTATTTAATCCATGTTGCTGTAAGAGCTTTCATCATCAAAATTGGCTCTTTATTTATATTGTAAAAACACTTTGCCTCCATTTGTATACTGCAAGGTGAGGTCTCTGTTGGGGTTTGAAGGAGAGGGAGAATTGAATTTCCTCATTGTTCTCATCACTATTTGCTTCCCATCTAGAATTTGTCCTCTAAGGTCTTTCTATCAGGTCTGGCTTCAATATTTTAAATGAATTACAAGGTGATTTGAAGTTCAATGAGTACAAGCAATGAAGAGGCAAATTAAATTTTTAATTGAATGATATGAGCATAAGGAAGCAGGGTGTTGATTCTTTTTTATTTTCACTTTAATATGGCAATATGTGGGAAGAAGAGAAGTAGGTAGGATGTGTGAGACTACACAGCCCTTGCCTAACAGAGCTTCACAGAAGCAGTAACTTCATAGGTGAAACAGGAAACAGAGCAAACAGTCATCTATCAGCAAACTATTATGCAAGATTTGTCAAAACTAAGCACACCCACACACCCACACACATGCACGTGCACATGCACACAGAGAGAGAGAGAGAGAGAGAGAGAGAGAGAGAGAGAGAGAGAGAGAGAGAGGAGAAACAACATTGATGGGTTGTATAAAGACAAAAATGACTGGTAATTAGGTTGATAATAGAATTAATGGTAAATATAAATAATGGGCTGCTACGCTGGGAAGTGAACTATATCAATAGAAAAGTGTAAAATGTTGAGAGGTTTCTAACAGAAAATGCTGGACTCCACAGACCCAGTCAGGCCTGGAGGGCCTGCTGTGGTGGGTCTGAGCCATTGCCTTGTTTGTAATCATAGTTCTCAGCCTTGCACAATTCTGTTCAATAGAACAGAATTGGTATTATTGTATATAAATACCACATTTTTTTTAACTTTTGTCCGTTGATAGACAAAGGACTCTTTCAAGTACTACGCTACCATAGAGAAGAATACACTTAAGTCATGTGTAATGAAACAAATGCACTTTAAATCTGTATTGTTAAATGCAATAGGGGCCAGGGAGATGGCTCAGTAAAATAAGTGCTTGCCTGGAAAGTGCAAAGACCTCAGTTCAATCCCCAGTTACACCAAAAAAAAAAAAAAAAGTGTGCAAAGATTTTGAGCCGGGGAGATGACTCAGTGGAATAAGCACTTCCCTGGCAAGCGCAAGGGCCTGAGTTCAGTGCTTGGTGCCAAATAAATAAATAAATAAATAAATAAATAAATGCAATAAATCAGACACACAAGCTTAAATATCACATGATTTCTGTGACACAAGAAACTCAGAAATAAGTTAAAGTGTAAAAGTTAGATAATAGGAAACATGGAAATAAATCTTTTGCAGAAGGATGGGGATCAGAAGACTGAGAGAGGGTGAAAGGAGGGAAGGGGAGGGGAAGGGAGGGGTGAAAGCTGAATTAAGATGTGCTATGGACATGTGCCAGTTACCCACAAGGAAAGTAATCATTATATACTGAAATCGGCTACTAATAAAAATTGAAAAAAGTGCAAACTACCAAACTAAAATTATTGAGTATAGGTGGAAGTAGATGTTGGATGTCTCTCAAATATTTAAGAATTTCATATGTTTGCTTCTATTACAAATCATAAACTTTTAAATTTTTTGTCATTTACTACTAGCAAACAACATGTATGCATTACTACATAAACACATTTTTTCAGTTGGTTCTACTGCACTTTCCGAGATTTAATAATTTCCTTGATTGAATAGCAAAATAATTTTCAATAGATTGAAAAACTATAATTTGTTGTTGATATGAAATAGTATAATTTTAAGTGTATCAGTGAATAAAATGATGTGACAAGTAGATAGTCTTTGGTGAAAATTTATTTTTTTCATAAGTTTACAAGAGTTCTTTTTCAGGTGGTTGTTGTCACACATTTTTTATGTCTATGAAGAGAACTATAATTTTCTTCTTTGCTCCGTTCATATGCTATAAATAACTATCATAGTATTTAACACTTAATTTCCTGGAAAAGAAGTATCTGATCATGGTCAAACTTTATTTTAACATACTGTTCAATTTATTAGTATTGAATTTATTAGTATTTATTATAGACCTTTATATTTTGGGTGGGATCTCTCTCTCTTGCTCTCTCTCCCTCTCTCTCTACCCCTCTCTCTCTCTCTCTGTTGTTCTTGAGATTGATAACTACCCAAATAAAGATTAAAATTTTGTTTAATTTTAGGTAATCTCAATAATTTTTTCACTTTCTTTACTGATTTCAAGATTTTCAGGCTTTTTTTTTTTTTGGTACCTGGGATTGAACTCAGGACTCTGTGCTTGCCATGCAGGTGCTTATTCTACTAAGCTATCT
>NW_004524616.1:7064694-7069430 GCF_000260255.1 Octodon degus
TCCATTTTGTATCTGTGTATTCAAAATGGTTAGGATACTTATATAGTTACATTCTCTTAATGAATAGAGGGATTTGTTATAATATTGTTTGTAAATAGGATATCATGTTTGCATCTTGTACAGCAATTAACCTCTTGGAAACCAGTATGCAATGTGTTAATTATTGAAACTATCCTACTAATTTGATTTGAAACTTTCTTATTGCTATTTGTATGTCAATAAAATTGTGGAAAAATAAAGTGCATATTTGTATAATTATTTTAATTTACAATTCCTGAATGACCAACGATGTTGCACATCTAGTTTGGGTAACTGTACTGTGCATTTCTGCTGGTCTTTTGTAAGGAGTAGTTCATGATTAAATTTTTTCCCTCTTATTTTTTTAAATTTCTTATAGCTTTTTTGTCATTGTATTTTTAAAACTAATCTTTCACATTTATATCTGATAACAAAGACAACTAATTTGAAGATAAAATAATGCAATACAGTTGTTGAATTCCTACTGCATTGGTTTTTATTTAAATTTTTTTCTTTAAAATTATTTATTTATTTATTTATTTATTTATTTATTTATTTGGTACAGGTTCTCACTACACAGATCAGACTCATAGTGATCCTTCTGTCTCAGCCTCCCCAGCGTTGGGATTACAGGTATGCACCACTTCATCTGGTTTTGTTGCCTTACTTGGATGAGCCAGCACAGCATGCCGTCTCAGAGATCAGGCCCTAGTTCTTGTACTTGTCAGGCAGGCCCTTAGGCTACTGAGCTCTCTCCCCAGCTGCCCTATTTGTTTAGTTGAAGTTTTTATCATTTCCAATGCTGTTTTCTTCTATTACTATTTTGTATTCTTTAAAAAAATAATTTTAAAAAATAAGTATTTTAAATTTCAGCCACACGGCAAACTTGCTTTCAGCTGTTGCTATTGCTTTGTTACAATGGAGAAAACTCAGTGCCTATAGTCAAGCTGACTGGTCATGATGCTACCTTGGCCACAGAGATGTAGTTTCTCAAGAGAATGCTTTATTATGAAAGCTACAAAATCACATGAAAATAATGCAAGACAAAGAGGCAGGGTGGAAGATGCAGGACAGTATGTTAAAATTGTGATGCTTGATGCTTCTAACATGCAGGCAATGGTGTTGTTTCTCTCCAGGGAATGTTTACTTCGTTTGAGAACATACCTACCTGAGGAAGCAGAAAATGCTTGAAGAGCAAAGTTAAAAACACAATGATAGCCTCATGATTCTCCAATAAAAGGAAAACAAATCTAAAGGTGATAGACTCTAAAAATAGAGAAAAAAACTAACAAAGAGAACTTGCAACATGTGAGGCAAGAGAAGGAAGAGAAGAAACCCCTATACAATGTGAAATATGACAAATAACAAGGTGACAACAGCAAGACATTAGTGAAAGAAGAAAGTCTCAAGAATATAATTCATAGGGCCTGCCAAATAGCTCAGCGGATTAAAACACCTGCAAGCAGGAGAAGGGGGCCGGGGTTCAATCCCCAGCAATTAAGACTGGTTGTGGTGATGTGCGCTTGCAATCCCAGCACTTGGGAAGCTATAAACAGGTGGATCTTACGAGTCCGACCTAGTAGTAAGACCCTAAACACCCTGTAGACCCTTCTCTAAAATAGAAAAGAAAGAAAGAAAAAATAATATAATTCATGCATGTCTTTTATTTTTTCCTTGTAATTTAGGGAGCACCTACTCCTTGTAATATAGGGAACACCCCTATAGGGTGTTCAGCATCTCACCACTCCTGTTTTACAGTCTTCTAAGTGCTGGGATTACAGTCGCAAGCCACCATGTCCAGTCTCAATGGCAGTCTCAGCATGCCCGGGAGCAGGGCCATTACAGCACATCTGGGGATCAAACCCCCGGCCACTGCACCTGCTTACATGCGCTTTAATCCACTGAGCTCTTTGTCTGGCCCTTAAAGTTGAGAAGGATTTTTGTTTTTGTTTTTGGCTCTCTCAGGCTACCAAAAAGGAGGGTCTGGTGTGGCTTGTGGAGCTGGGGATGGAACTGCAATTCCCTGCACCTGACTGGGTTTGCCCATGCAGGCACTTAGCAACTAAGCTAACTGGTAAGCTCCCAATGTCTTCAGTAGAACATTACTTCCAACTAATGGGGAAATGTAGTATTCAAAATTTTATTACAGTTTCAGAAATAGGTGATCCAGCTGACTTGGAAGATACATGTCACCATATTAAATAAATTCTAGGGAGCTCAATGATCATTACTCTAATAAAAATGGCTGATTTAATTTTTTAATTATTTTAGACTAATTTAAACATTATTCAGAAGTGAGTCGGACAGATTCTTAGAAAATGTAAGTTAAGTTTAGAAATAAGTTATTTACAGTTTCTTCTGCAAACATTGGAAGATTAGACATTTATGTTCCAATGCTACTCTTGAAGTTCCAACAGTCAGATGGCTTATTTCTGCTCAAGGGGAAACCATGAGCCTTTGAAAACTCACTGAGAAGCCACACATAAAAGAGACCAAGAACATGAATCAGGGTCAAACCACAATATTCAAACCCTGACTCAGACTCTATCAGCTATAGTAAAAAGATTTTTCCCTGATTTCAATTAGATATATTAAATTTTGTGGCTTAGTACTTACATATAATCAATCCCTTCCTTCCTCTCCTCCTCTCTGCTCTGCTCTCCTCTCCTTTTGTATCTCTTCTCCTCTTACTCTCTTTGTTCTACTTTCTCTCCTCTCCTCTCCTCTACTTTATTTTCTTTTCCTCATCTTGTCTTTTTCCCTTTCTCTTTGCTTTTTTTTTCCTTTTTCTTCCCTTCTGTTTCCTTTGCTCCTTCCTCCTTTCCTCTTTCCCTTCCTCCTTCCATCTTTCATTCCTCCACACACTGGTCACCACTGAACTTTCCCCGCTTGCATTCTGAGTTGAGCTACATCCCTAGCCTTCTTTATTTTTACTTTGAGTCAGGGCCTCACTAAGCCATGAGTAGCCCAGGTTGAAAGTCTGTATGCCCTAGAATTCTGGAGTTAAAGGACCATGCTGTGATGCCAAGCTTAGCAATGAAATCTCATTTAAAAAAAATCATGCAATGTCATTATTTTTCAAACAAAGTTCATCTGCATATAAAAGTGGTAGTCAGATTTGTTTTTGTAGCCCATTGAACTTATCCCAGTTCCTATGGTCTCATGTTTTAGTGATATATCTGGCATTAATTGCATATTTTTTTCCAAGAGACGAATTGTCTTTTATTAGTCACTGCTTTCAAAGTGTTCTGTGTTTCAGCAGTTTGACTATGATGTGTTGTGGTGGTGGTGTACTTGTGTTTCTCTTACATGGAATTCATTGAGTTTCTTGTATGTGTAAATTACTATTTTTTAAATGAAATTTAGAAAGTTTTCGGGGATTTCTGCAGGTTTTATTTTTGCTTTTGTCTGTTCACCTATCTTGCAATTTCCTGTTTCACAAGTGTTTGTAAACATGATTTACCATAGTTTTTTGAGGTGCTATTCATTTTTTTCTTCTTTTTTGTTTTTCAAATTAGACTGTCTTTACCATTCTTGCCTCACTCTGGCACACTAGCATATTTTGCTTCTTCTAGTTCAAATTATTTTATATCTCAATGCTAAAATTTCATTTCAATATTCATGCTTTAAAATCTCAGAATTATGATTGGCTTGATATCTCAGCGGACTAAAGCACCTGCTTAGGCAGAGTGGGCTGGGGGTTCTACCCCCAGTGTGCTGTGCCAGGCTCACCCCTGGGGCACACTGAGAGGGCAATGGAGATGGGACATGGTGGTGTGCACCTGTAATCCAAGCACTTGGGAGGCTGAAAACAGAGGGATCACTATAAGTCTGATCTAGTGAAACTCTGTAGACCCTACCCTTAATACAGAAAAATAAATAAATAAATAGACAATAAAATTTCAGAATTCTAACTTGACTTTTCAAATATCACTTTTATACCTTTCTGGTAATCTTTGGTTAATAAATCTTTTTTCGTGTTCCAATTGATATCTATAAGCATGAATTCTTTAGTTCTCAGAAAAATTTCTGTTGAACCTTTGTGTCCTGACATTTAGGGGCTCTCAGCGATAGTTGCTCTTGAGTCTGAACGACTGATATTTTCTGTATATTAATATCTTACTACCTGAGTTGAAAAAACAATATATTGTATAATACATTATGAAAATTCTTGATTTTGTTCCCTTCTCAAGGGATGGTCATTGGCCTGTAGTTTGTCTGACTTATCTGAAATAATTCTGAACAGGTACTGCTTGTTTGCTCATGTTCTTTTTGTGTCTTTGTTTATAACCACCACTTCCTAAGGTCTGCCCACTGGTCAGTCCCTATTAATCACAATGATCAATTAGAAATTGTGTTTAAACATATTGGATAAGTAAATCTTCTACTGTTTGCTGGTAAACAAGTGCATGGGTTGGATAATTTATTCAAAGTCTGGGCAGTTTACAAGACTTTGCTCAGTCTTGCTTTCTCTGTACATAGTCACATGTATAGCTAAGGATTTCTTCAGAGTCCTCTGAGCATACACATGTACTAATGCTCTATGATACCCTTGTGATAGGTGAAAATTTATTATGGGACACAAAACTGTCTCATGTTGCGGACTTTCCTACTAAATTTCTTCTGATTCTCCACTCTGCCGATTGGGCTACCAATATGACAACTACACATTAGCTGGGATCATGGCCTTCCAAGAGGGCTGTATAAGACAGTAATAG
>NW_004524616.1:7069530-7072800 GCF_000260255.1 Octodon degus
ATAATTTTTTCACTTTCTTTACTGATTTCAAGATTTTCAGGCTTTTTTTTTTTGGTACCTGGGATTGAACTCAGGACTCTGTGCTTGCCATGCAGGTGCTTATTCTACTAAGCTATCTCCCCAGCCCCTCAAGCTTTTATTTTGATTCACTATTCATATTTATAGTCTGTATGATTGAGCAAGCCCTAGACCTTCACGCTGAGCTACAGCCACAGTTCTTGTTGAACATTTTTGAAATTTTATCTCATTGAAATAGGATCTCACTAAGTCATCTATTTGTCCAAGTTAGACTCAATCTTGTGATCCTCCTGCTTCAACCCTGCAGAGTGCTGGGCTTATAGGCCTGTGCCACCAGGCCCAGCTGTTTTCACGGTTTTAAATATTTCCTGAAAGAATATTAGCCTTCTTGAAAATGTTTCTTTGTAAGAAAAACTGAGAACTTTGCAAATATTTCTTGATGTAAATTAGTTTACTCACACTCTATTGCAATAATTAGATTCTTAAGGAGTTAATTAACATGAATACCCTCCAGAGATGAGAAAGAATACCTTTTTACTGCTTCATGCTGCCTACTGAGTGTTGATTCATTGCAACAGTCATAGGAAACTAATATAGAATCCAAAGACAAGAATGGAAAGAGATGTGTAATTAGGAAACTCAGATATAATGATCTTGATCAGAAAGTATGGGGCCAGGGAGATTGCTCAGTAGAGTAAGCACTTCCCTGACAAGAACAAGGGCTTCAGTTCAATCCCCAGTTACACACACACACACACACACACACACACACGCACACACACGACAAGGCTTCTAAAGAAAATAATATCAATGAATGAGATAAAGAATTAACTGGAAAATGAAAATGATTGGACCAGGGAGATAGTTCAGTGGCATAAGCACCTTCATGGCAAGCACAAGGTCCTGAGTTCAATCCCCAGTACAAAAAAATCGATTTATAGAATCAAAATTACATTATTTAGATTCTCCTTCCTCTAGTAAATCTACTTTTACTCTAAAGGGGCCTCTGTCTCAGGATATCACTGAATGTTTGAAGTAGTGAAAACTGGAACAGAACATCAAATGCTCTAGATGAAGCAGCACATCAATCCAAGGTTGGTGATTTCAGGATTAGGATGCACAAATCAACAGATCACTTGGCTGCAGTGTTTTACCAGGTCCATATCTGTGAGCTTGTATTCTAAGTTGGATATATAAAGTAAGTTGTGTTTTTGTTAATGATGGGGGGGTCAATTCCATGGCATCAGAAGTTTTGAGTTTACAAAATTTAGTATGGTTTACTCTCTACTGTGGCACTATGATCTTCCATGACATAGTAAGAAATCTGCCTGCCTTTCTGGAGAGTTTGTATATCACAGGGTAGTTGAAATATGTAGCTCTGAGTATATCAATTTTATCTTCACAATTAATTGTTATTTTCTCATATTCATCATCTAACTAGATTGACATTCTGATCATTGAAACTTTGTGTGGAGGGGCCAGGGAGATAGCTCATTCTACATAGTGAGATCCTGCAGACCCTGTATTAAGTACATAAAAACCACCAAAACCTGTGACTGTGTTCATTTCTCAAGGACACTGGAGTTTTTTTCTCTGATTTAATTTTCTTCTGCAATCAGGTTTTCTCAAGCAAAAGCATGAGAAACTAACTTTTCTATCTTTATCTGCGGCCCACATGATATAATTTGCTTCATAGTTAATTATTTTAGTAGGGAATGAGATATATCCACAGGGTCCTTAGAAAGGCTGTTGTAAGCTTCAAGGGCCTGAAAAATAAAGAGATTTAAGTATTGACTTCCTGGCTACCAATAAAGAAACTGCCCCTGATTTACATGAGAGATAATGGCATTATTCCTGTAGATTGAACAGAACTGTATTCTCATGCTTCTCATTTAGAATCTGTCCTTTATTGGACACTTAAATAAGATGTCCTGAGGTCATTTCAGATATTAACAAAAGCTGTAATTTTGAAATTCTAATCAAATATAAATGTAGGATGGACAGCTAAGGAGAATGTAAGTCATGAAGATGGGGTTCTGTCTTATATCTGTCCCTCCTACAACCCTAGTGCATTGCAATCTCCATATCTATGGTCATTAGTAAATGAAATGTTCCATTTAAAAAGAAAAATCTGAGAAAAAATATACAAACAGTTTACCTCCTCTCCATTTCCTTCTTTGCTAGGGCTGGTACCATTACACAATGTGCTACTGCCCACTGAGTCCTAAACATGTTCTTATTAGCACATAAAATATGTTGTTTCATGATGGCAAACTTTACCCAGTGTATGATGTATTGAGTAGGTGGAATCCCATAGACAGAATTACTTTCCTTAGTCTATTCTTTTACTCCAAAGGGAATATAAAAACAGCAATTTTATCTTTTACTGAAAAAAAAAATAAAAAATTCTTTTAAATGCAGGGAAACTATAAAATCTTGGAGAGTAAAGATTTTCCCTTATATTACAAGAATTTGTAAGATCCCGGAATTACCTAAGCATTTAGCATTTCTTAAGCTCATTGAATAATCTTGAATAAAAAAGAATGAAACACACAATGATATTTAATACTTGCTTAATATTTTACTTTTAAAGTGCATATTTCAGATCCAATCCTAGCCCAGGCCTGGTGAGTGTGTGGGAGAGCTTCCTGCTACCCTGTGCCAGCAGGATGTGCCGGTGTGAACCCAGGCATGGCGTGGGTGAGAACATCTTCTACCACCTTGAAACCTCCCTAAACACTCTACAGTAATCCCCACCCTGCCCACCCAGTAAGAATTTCTGCCACTCTCTGGGGACCCCCCCAGATCCAGTCCTAGCCCAGGCCCCTGTGAATATGTGGGAAAGCTTCCAGCTAACCTGCGTGGGCGGGACCTGGAGTCCCAGCCCAAGAACAGTGTGGGTGAGACCCTTTTCCACCCCCTTAGAAGAACCCCACCACTCCACAGCACCCCTCCACACTACCCGCCCACTTAGAATTTCTGCCATGTTCTGGGGATCCCCAGATCCAGTCCTAACCCAGGCCCTGTGAGTGTGCGGGAGAGCTTCCTCTCCCTCCTACTCCACCTTGACCACTCCAGACTTAGCTTTGGCCTGGCATACAGGTTTGAGGGGAAACCCTAAAGCTGTAATCCCTGCAGAGAGAGTAGGGACAAAGCTACCCAGCTAGTCCAGGAGCAGAACATTGTGCCAGAGGGGCACAACAGGATCACCCCAAGGGCGGCAGCAGGAAAGAACTGAGCACAGAAGCCAGG
>NW_004524616.1:7081481-7082830 GCF_000260255.1 Octodon degus
GGTTTGAGAACCATTTCCTCCATCAGTCTCTCTGCAGTCCTTTAGGCCTTGGAACCAACCTGCCATGCCCTGAAGCCATGAGCCAAAATAATCCTGTTCTCTTTAAGTAATGTGCTAGCCTATGACTAAGACAACTGCTCCTGTTTTTGACAGCACTTCTAGGCATGAGTTTTTCTATGCTTCATTAATCTATCTTCCTCTGACAATAAACCTTCTAGTTCTTTTTGTCTTAATAAAACTACTGTAAGTGTTTGGGGTGTGGATAAGAACATTTTCAAGTTCCACAAGGGTAGTTTTTCCTAAATTAACACTTTGGAAGTTATTGAAGAGATTTTTACACTCCTGATTTTTTTTTTTCAAATTGAATGACAACTTTAATTTTTACACATAAAGGTTGATGAAAAACCATGTTTTCTATTAAAGAAAACCCAACATGTCACTTAAAGAGAATGGTGTCTAAATTTACTCATTAAAAGTATTCACATTTGCTAGAGAACAGAACTTGCAAACACCTAGCATGCTGACTCTCAGTACATGGATGCAGGCGGCTGCGTGCTGCTCAGCTCAAGGCCAACTACAGATTATCATCATCATTATTATCATCATCATCATCATCATCATCATCATCACCGTCATCACCATCTTCTTCGTGCTTCCTTTTCAACACACTTGATGACTCACTGGCCGTATTTTATGATGATACCATATTAGTGGTAATAAGAATGTTTTTGGACCCAGTTAATGATGGATTAATCAGAACATTGGGAACTGCTGAAGCAGCAGGAATGGAGGGACAGCATGGGCCTGGGAGACTGGCCTCTGCACTGTAAACCTCTGCCCAGCGAGGGACACTGGAGCCCCTACTTTGGCTGAAACAGACATGGCCTGCGGGGTTGGAGTGCCTAGCATGGGAGTACTTGGTCAGCTAATAACTGAACCAACACTCAACCATGGAACTGTTATTCTTCTCGCAGAAGTAGATGCCTTTTTTTTGGTAAAGACTTGAGTCTGTAGTTTGGAGCTGTTAAGGAGTATTGATCAGGCGGTAATCTTGGGCCTGAATAGGGCTTGATCAACGGCAAAGGGGTTTGGTTTCTCTGCTTTGTAATATCTAAGAAAAATCTCTCCGGAGAGGAGAGGTAAAAGGCTGGTCTTCCCGACACTGGATCTCCAGTCACACATCATCGGCATCGACAGTGACTTTCTTGGCATGGCTTAAATAAAATTTAGCATCATCTAGAATTGTGGTTGCATATCGGAAGGCAAACTCCAGCATCTGATTTATAACTCTCGGCTCATATTCTGTGATCCCATATCTTTCAGGATCTGTGCCATTCTGTGCATCTTTC
>NW_004524616.1:7084015-7085871 GCF_000260255.1 Octodon degus
TCAGTGGTACACTTTTACCTATATAACATAACACCAAATATAAATAAGAATTTCTGAAAGAGGAGAGAAACTAAAGAACTTCAGAGTATCTACATTTTAAATATTGAATCTTTCCATACTTTTCCTCCTTACACAAAGTCTTTAAATAAGTTGCATTTCAATGTCTTCATATTTTTTTGCTTTGACACATTTATAAAATCTGTGTTATCTAAATTGTTAGGCCTATATAATTAGAATTAAAAATATATACTTTTGTGAATGTTAGCTAGTTGAAATAAATTAGTACAATCATTTAAATTGGTTGTCTGCACACTGGGCAGGGCTTATTTCTTTTCTTCAGTTTCTTTTCTCATGTGAAACAGGACAAAAGATGCCCTGTTTTGCTGTGAACAGTGCAACCACTTTTAGTCTGACCTTGGTGCATCACACAAAGTTCAATGGCATTAAGGGGAAAACTAGGTAACAAACTTTCTTCTTTGTCTTGTGTTTCTTCCTTCTCAAACTCTTTAACATCTTGGCTGCTATTAATAATATCCCAGAGGTAGAGAATAGTCCTTACTTTCTTGTGACTAGGATGCTTGTGTGACTTTATCATTATTTTCTTCAACAAATGACTACAGAATCATTTTCCAATTTTTTTTTCTAAAACCATAAAGTACATTCAACCCTCATCTGCCTGTTTTTTAATTCAGGTTTTTCAGGAATCTCCCCTTATCTCTATCTTTCACTTTATCTTCAGGAAGTCAGTTCTCATGAAGGGTTCAACATCTGTTGCAGTGTGATGGAAGATGAGGATTAATTTCATGGAATGAAGTATATTTTCAATAATCCTTCAAGTAAGACAGTTTCCATTACTCTTGAATTGCTAATCACAGCAGTACTAGCAATTTCAGTATGTAGCTAAGGAAATTTCAGGATCTTTTTCAAATGAATCTGTATCACTTTCCCCTGTCTTAAACACAGTAACTTAATACACCTCATCATCTTTATCTGAGAGCTCTTGTCCTTCTCACTAAGACTATAGTCTTCTGAATCAAGAGATTCAATTTCAAATTCTACACTGAATTGATCAGAAACTGAATCCGATGCCAACTAATCACCTGAATGTTCACTAACACCATCACCCAGACCTGGATTAGATGGAGTCTCTGTTGAGACACTGATATTACTTCTTTCACAAGACACCCCCTTACTACATACAGAGCCAGGCTTTCATTAAAAGAAAGAGAAATACTGTCTAATTTGTGGTGTTTTCTTTGTCATTCACCAGACAATTCATCTGAACTTTCTTCTGTCTCACTAACTGTTCTCCTTCTAGATGAGGTAGATAGTCTAGAAACCAAATCAGAAGGCAAAGGTTTCTCTTCTTGCAGATATTTCTCAGGTTCCTTTGGTTCATGCCCACCTTCAAGGACATATGTGTTCTTGCGCACAGATGTGCCAGAGTCTGATACATTGATTACTCTCAAGTTTCTGTAGATCATGCTATATATTTTCGTGTGCTCTTTCACAGAGAAGCTTGGCACTCCAAACAAATCTCCTAGAAGTTCATTTGAGCAATGCACAATATGTGTTGTTTCTCATCATACAATCTTTTAGCCATAATATATTGGCCAAAATAAAATACGACCTTTTTCACAGTATAAGTGTCTTTTGGGGCACCAACAGACTTTAATAACTTCAAAAGCAATGGATTTGGTCTAACCAGAGTCTCTTGTTCCAAAGCAGGAATGTGTAAAGTGCTTACAGCACCATCAGTAGACACTGACATGTTGGTATTGCACATTAGCCTGGATGAACATAGAGAGCCTGCTGCACACCAGTGACCACAGTGGTCTGTCTCCAATGGCCAGTGT
>NW_004524616.1:7085971-7089031 GCF_000260255.1 Octodon degus
AGGACAGTAGCTCAGCTGAAATGTATGAATTAATAGCATCGATAGTAAATAACCAACAGCAGAAAGTTATAGAGGAACTCAGAGAAAAATTCTTTTCTACTAGCTCAGCTCAGATGTATGAGCTAATAGCATTGATAGTAAATAAACAAAAGCAGAAAGTTGTAGAGGAACTCAGAAAGGAATCCTTTTCTGAAATAAAAAAAGAATTCTCTGAATTCATAGCATCTGAAGGAAAGAATTAACTATAGAAACATAAGGAGGAAACTCAATCTGAAGAAAACACTGCAGTAAAAGAATTCATAAGTTCTTCTAAAGAAGATATTGATTAAAAAAATAGAGGAGACTAGAAAAAGGACAGATTCCTTGAATGAGAATACAGGAAAGAAATAGATCGGATGAAGCAGAGTCAAAGAGATACAGAGGAACTTAAAATCTCAATCACAAATTACAAAACCATTTGAGTGAGAGTGAAGATAGTTTCAGGTCTTGAAGATGCTGGTGCAGCTAGTGAAAAGGTAAGAAAAGATCTCTTAAATACAATTAGGATGAGGGACCAGGGAAATGGCTCAGTAGAATAAGTGCTTGCCTGGCAAGTGCATGGGCCTGAGTTCAATACCCAGTTCCACCAAAAAGAACACAAAACAAAACAAAAAAAGCAGGGGGCAGTAAGATGGCTGAGTGGAATAAGTGTTTTGCTGGCAAGCGCAAGGGCCTGAGTTCAATCCCCGTTCCTGGAAAAAAAAAAAAATTAAGGTGCAGGAAAAAACAATTCATCACTTGAAAGACAATGCAAAGATGGCCAATGTGTGACTAATAGGTATCAATGAAAAAGAAGAAGTCAATAAAAATGACATTAAAAAATATGGGCAGAAGTAATAGCAGAAAACTACCCAAAAATGAGGAAACAATCTGACATCCAGGTAACTGAAGCACACTCAATGCCAAGTAACCTCAACCCAATTAAAATCACACCAAGATATATAATAGTCAATATCACAGAAATTCAGCTTAAGAATAATATACTGAAAGCTGCTAGAGAAAAGAAGCAGATCACATTCAAAGGAAAATCGAACAGAATTATGGCCGAATTCTCTTCGCAAACCATGAAGGCAAGAAGAGCATGGAGCAGAGTACTCCAGGTCCTCTATGAAAACAAATTCCAGCCCAGACTACTATACCTTGCAAAACTCTCTTTCAAGTTTGATGGAGAAGTAAAATACTTCCATGACAAAGAACAAACTAAAGAATTTCATGATGACAAAGTCAACCCTACACAGGCTACTGAAAGATGTTCTAGAGAGGGACCAAAATGATCAGAATTCCACGAATGAGATCAGAAGCACCCAACTACATAGGGCAAGCAATTAAACATAGGAGAAAAAGGAGTAAATGACAACAGGCAAGTAACATGTCAATCATAAGTCATTACATCTCATTTATAATCATCAATGCAAATGGACTCAATTCACCAATCAAGAGAAATAGACTGGTGCAGTGGATTAGGAAACAAAATCCAACAATATACTGTATACAAAAAGCACAATTAACTCATAAAGAAATACATAGGCTGAAAATCAAAGGGTGGAAAACAATACTGCATGCCCCAACACCTCAGAAAAAAGCAAGGGTAGTAATCCTATTCTCAGACAGTCTCAACTTCAAACCAAGAATGATCAAGCGAAATAAAGAAGGTCACTATATACTGGTTAGGGGAAAAATTCAAGAGGAAGTGGTAAGACTCATACATATGTATGCACCAAACATGGGAGCACCAAACATATAAAGCAAATCTTAATGGACATGAAAAATCTAATATCCATTACCACAGTCTTAACAGGAGACTTTAACACACCCTTATCCCAGAAAGACAGGTCAAACAGACAAAAAATTAGCAAAGAAATAACAGAACTGAACCAGAGCTTGAAACAAATGGACTTAGTGAACATATACAGAGTGTTCCACCCAAACATAGCTGAATACACACTTTTCTCAGCTGCACATAGGTCATTTTCTAAAATAGACCACATACTGGTCCATAGGTCATGCTTAAGTACATGCAAGTAAACAGAAATTATCCCATGCACATGATCTGACCACAGTGCAATGAAACTGGAAATAAATGAAAAAACAAACCAGAAAAATACCCTAAATACATGGGGAAAAAATGACACCCTACTCAGCAACCAATGGGTCACAGATGAAATTAAACAAGAAATTCAATAATATCTACAATTCAATTAAAATTCAAGCACTACTTATCAGAATTTATGGGATAAGATGAAAGCAATTCTCAGAGGGAAATTCTGATATGAGGGAATTCACAGGTATGAACTCATACATTAGGAAAACAGAAAGGAAACAAATAAACACCCTAATGCTGCACCTTCAACAACTAGAAAAGGAAGAGCAAACCAAACCCAGAGCCCAAAGTCAGGAAGAAATCAAAGATTAGAGAAGAAATTAATTCAATTGAGATGAAGAAAACAGCTCAAAGAATGAATGAAACACTTGAAAGAATTAACAACTGGGACCTGCTCTTACTGAGAAATTTTTTCACGTCAAAAGAAATTACCAACAAAGTGAAAAGACAACGCACAAATTTGGAAAAAATCATGACAAATAAGTACTCAGACAAAGGTCTGCTCTCTAGTATTTATAAAGAACTAAAAAACATTAGGGCCCCTAAATTTAAAGACCCAATCCAGTAATGGGCAGCCCATATGAACACACACTTCTGAGAGGATGAAATTAAAGAAGCAAAAAAAATATGAAAAAAATGCTCCACATCACTATCCATCTGTGAAAGGAAATTAAAACAACACTGAGATACCATTTTACCCCAGAAAGAATGTCTATCATAAAGAAATCAACCAACAACAAATGTTGGAGAGGCTGTGGGGAAAAAGGAATCCTTCTCCACTGCTGGTGGGAATGTAGACTGGTACAACTGTTATGGAAATCAGTGTGGAGACTCCTCAGAAAAGTTGGACTGGAAATCACATTTAATTCAGCTATTCCTCTACTGGGAATTTTTCCCAAAGGATCTGAAAACACCATATC
>NW_004524616.1:7089921-7090491 GCF_000260255.1 Octodon degus
CTTGATGAAAAATACCTGTTCCATGTTATGCCTAAGATGTTTGATATTCAGACAGATAGTGAGGTTTAGCTTAACAGCCTAGGTTGTATGGTAATGATAATAAGCTTCTCTTCTGGAGGGTTAACAACCTAAGTTTGCAGACCAAAATTAGAGAAACAGAAGTGTCGTAAGGAAAGCCAACATTTTGGCCCTAGCCTTCCAAAGTCAATTAAGACTCAGGACATATGAGAACTTGTATTGTAACGTCACATAACTCAGTAGTGTCCCAAATTTGCTGATCAAGGAGATTATGGGGCCAAACAGGAAAGTGATCGATGATGTAGAATGTGCCTAAGGAGAGTCACATGGAGAGAAAACATTCTCTCAGGCTTTCAGTGAGAGCTCATTGGCCAAGCAATGGCCGTGACTCATCCACATGGCTGACACTGAAAAAGGATCTACAATCTGAGGTACAGGGTCTCAGGATAAAACCTTAGGGGATTTCACTGACCTTATCAGACCCAAAAGCTACAACTCTTGTTGCATAGGTCTTGCTTTATCTTGGTCTTAACCATCCAGCAGAAATGTATA
>NW_004524616.1:7090591-7092678 GCF_000260255.1 Octodon degus
GAGACAAAAGCAATGAAACAGGAATTAAGAGATTCCATGTACATATAAGTTCACAAAATAATGTAAACATTTTGTACCACAAATAGGTAGAATCAATCAATTAATCACTCAATAAAATAGCTTCATAAAAGCCTTCAAACTTAGAAGACTAATCCCACTTAATTTTAATGTTTATGATAACAATGCATTCAACAGGACAATAGTTTTGGAATAAATAAATAGATCAAAGAAAATCAGCGAGGTGACTCAGTGGAATAAGCACTTCCCTGGCAAGCACAAGGGCCTAAATTCCATCCCCGGTTCTGAAAAAAAAGATCAAATAAGCAGAACACATGTTCCAGAAATAGACCTATAGAAAAATGGACCACTAATTTTTGACAAAGTTGGAAAGAGTGATTCAATTGAAGAAGTAGTCTTATCAACAAATAACACTGGAGCATTTTGACAATTATATGCAAAACTATGAATTTCAATCTATACTTCACATTGTTTACAAAATTAGCCTTGGGTGGTGGTGCACCTCTATAATCCCAGCACTTGAGGGGCTGAGACAGGAAGATTGCTACAAGTTCCAGGTCACTCTAGACTACATAGTGAACTCAAAGTCAGCCTGAACTTGTTAATGAAAGTGTGATTCAAAAAATAATAATAATAATAGTGGACATTAGCTCTTAGCATAAAACTGTAAAGTTTTAAATGACAGTGTAACAGGAAATACTTGTAACTTTGGGTCAAACATTTCTCTGATAAATCATTAAAAGATATATGCATATACAGGTTCAACTAACTCTACTCAAGAATATTTTTAAAAATTACATCAAACTGAGTATGTATACACTTATTTCTTAATATTATCCAATAATATCCAGTGCTTTTTTTATAACCTTTTGGACAAATTAATATTAATTCTCAGCTTGTAAGATACTTCAGAAGAGATGATTGGATCAAAAGGGTGCCACACTCAGAAATGGATTATCCCACTGCTGTTCATGGCTGATGTTCATAGGTGATGTCCATAGCTGAAGGGTTTGCCAGAAGGTAGGACCCAGTTGGAGGCATCAGTCACTGTTGACATATCCTGTCAGGGATATTGTTCACAGGTGCTTCACCCTTCTGCTTCCTCTCTGTTTCTGCTTTGGAGTCATCTGAGGACAGAGTATATCTCTGAAATCTCTAGCTTGTGGGTACAAGTACGTTGTCCCAGGATTGGGTAAGCTGACCAGTATGCATTTCATTAGATATAAATAATCTAGGAAGTGATTGAAAGTACACAAAAAGATATATCCCATTGCATGCAAATGCTACAACACTTTTTACAAAAGATAGCATCTGTGCATTTTGGTATCTACCAGAAGGTCCTGGAACCCACCTCCCAAAGGTACAGGAGGACAAGTGTTTGTGATTATTTGGCTTTTATAAAATTAAAAAAAAATTATTCTAAAGAATATGCTAGAGAAAAAACATATAGAAACTAGGAAATATTTCCAAGTCATCTGATGAAGTACTTGTAATTCTTATAAAAAAACTCTCAAAAATCAATATCAAGGTATCAAATTTACTGAAAAAGATGGACAACATGGGTGATTAGAGTTCATCAGAGAAGATCTGCACACTTAACAAGCAAATGAAAATATGCTCAACACTATTCATTATAGGAAGTGATAGGGCCGAAGAGATGGCTCAGGAGAACAAGCACTTCCCTGGCAATTGCAAGGGTCTGAGTTCAATCCCCAGTTCCACCAAGAGAGAGAGAGAGAAAAAAAAAAGGAAGTGATAATTAAACCACAATGAAATTCCTCATTACACTCAATGGAAATGCTGAATTTTTATTATTCCATGTTTGTGGTACATAATGAATTTTATTAAACTCTTTCTAGGTAGTTCATTCATCTTAATTATTTCCACATCCCCTTCAACCCCTCCCTTCTCCTCCCACCCAGCATCTTCTGGCCCTCGTCCCCATTTGTAAAAGATCCATCTTCCATTAGAAAAGTATCATTCTTAAAAGTTAGCTTTTCTAATGAAGATGCTGTTATGTTGAGCTGTGGGGGACTCAGGTCAACAATTTCTGACATTGCCAGTTAAGC
>NW_004524616.1:7093919-7094538 GCF_000260255.1 Octodon degus
TTTCTCAGTAAAATTAATTATAAATAAATAAATAAAATAGAATGATCATAGAGAGTGTTAATAATAATATGCTGGAATTGAAAACTTCATCCATTGCTGGTGAGAGTGTAGAATGATAAAAGCACATTGGCAAAACAGTTTGAGAGTTTCTTTTAAACAAATATTCTATTAATATAGTTATTGTGCACTGGAAAATTCACCTAGAAGGAAGTGCATGTCTGTATCAAGTTTTCTGTAAGTGATCTTAGAAGTTTTGCTATCACAAAAACTGGAAATAATGTTAGTGTATGGATAGACAGCTTACAGTATATCCATACAGTGAAATTATGCTCATTACTAAAAGGGTGAACAACAGTATATAAAACCTTATATACCAAATTGTTATTTAATGTAGTTAAAATTTTACAAACATCAAACAAGTTTACAATGATTGAAAGAAGAGTAATTGTAGCTGCTTAAGTGCTTGCGAATGATCACAAGGGATGTTTTGGTGATATGTCATTATGTTAATTGCTGTCATGGTTTCATAGGTGCATATATTCATCAAATGTATCAAATTGTATACTGTGAATATTTGCATCTTATTGTATGCCAGTTATGCTTTAATAATCCACTTGCA
>NW_004524616.1:7094638-7103048 GCF_000260255.1 Octodon degus
GAAGAACAGGTGTCCAGAATGCAGAACCTTTATGTACAAAAAATGAAATAGCAGGGCTCACCAGATAGCTCAGCAGACTAAAGTGCCTGCTTAGGCAGAGCACAGGGACCAGGGTTTGATCCCCAGCTTGCCGTGCCAGCCCTGCCCCTGGGGTACTCTGAGATGGCAATTGAGACTGGGCATGGTGGCATGTGCCTGTAATCCCAGCACTTGGAAGGCTGAAAACAGGAGAATCACTACAAATCTGATCTGTGTAAGGAGACCCTATAGACCCTATACTAAATACAAAAATACAAAAACAAATTAAATAAAACAAAATAGCAAATAGTGTAGTACAAATGGACAAGAAACTTAGACATTTTACAGGTTAGCAAGTACCATTAAAACTAGTAATTACTGTTAATTATCTGGAAACTTGAAAAGGACAATGAGATATTATTTCAATCCTACTAAAATGAAAAAAAGAAAATAAAAAATGGGCAAAGTGAAACAAAGTAGGAATAAGAAAGTGCAGTACCTGAAACTCTCCTACATTCTTGTGGGATTATTCAGTGGAACAACCACTTTGGAAAATGGTCTTGCAACATTTTGTAAATTAAATATAAGCCCACATCTAATTTGTGACCTAGAAATTTCACTGTTGAGTTTTTAGCTGAGTGAACTGAAAACATATGTCTCCACTGAGACTTTCGCAATCATATTTCTAACTGTATTCATATCAGGACCCAACTAAAAACAATTGAAATGTTTCTTAACAGGAAATTTAATAAACAATTCATGGTGGCTTCATACAGCGAAATGATATTAACAAAATACAGGAAACAAGTTACCAGTGCACAAAACAATAAGGATGACCCTCCAAAACGATATGCTGAGCAAACTAAATGAGGTACAAAATAGTATACATTCTTAAAGTTATATGATTCTCTTTATATGAAGCTCAAAACAGGTGAAGTTAATCAATTATGACAGAAATTGAAATTTTTACTAAACGGGTGAACATTGTTTGGATAAAGACATAGGGAACATTTTAGAGGAAGAGACATGTTCAGGTAAGTTTATTGTGGTAGAGAATAGCTGGGCATAGATGTTGGGTAAGCTCATCAGTTAAGCACTTCAAGTCACTATTTCTCTAGTTAATGTTTGTATATTGCCTGTATTTTTAAAATATTTATATTTTAATTACATTTAACATTTGTCAAGTTTATCTTGCCTGACACTGACCCTGATCACTCCTGACTTTTTCTGCTCTTACCACTTGGTAAAATTACACTGGCTTGACTTTGTACGCTTCTTCTGAAGTTTAAAACAAACTACTGGCAACTAAAAACCAAAACTCTGTTCAGTGAATAGTCTGCACTATCCAACGGTGACCCTCGCTGAGAGCAGTGTGCTGTGTCAATAGGTAGCAATGCTCCGGACCATGGTGACCACCGTAACTTGTGTTCAGCCCTTCTAGAGAATGAGAGGCTTTCTAGAACTCTTCTAACACCATGTTAAATTTTGGTTTTTATTTACTATTGAATTAAAGTACAGATATTTCTATAGTTCAATAATTAACACTGTTATTAAGTGTACTATAATTATGTTTTCTTCAGTGGATAATCAGAAGCCTTTCAAAAGCACTTGTAAAAATTTTGCAGTAAGGACAGAATTTTGGAAAAGACCTAGCACAGTGATTTTGTTTTAGATAATTTGACTAATCTGTTGGTAGGAAGAACAGGAGATAAGATGAACTTTCATTCTACATTCAGCATGAAATATTGAAGATGTTGTCTTTGTAACCTTTGCTAGAATATAAAGATCATTGTCATAATGAAAAACTTTCAGAACATGATAAAAGCTTTAATGGAATTTTTATTCCTAATGAAATCATGAATGTCTTAAACTTGCTAACTTTTGGATATTACATTAAATGTTCTTAATTGAACATTATCAAGTAATAAAAAGGTCTGATTGAGTAAGCAGTTTCGATAAGAATGATAGTAGTTGTAATTGAGATTATTGAATATTTTGCGTGTGCTGGGAACATTGTTAACACCTTACACACATTCATTTGTTCAATCATCACAACAGCCACATAAGGTGGTTACTATTTTAATCCACATTTTAGTAAGCAAATGAAATAAAACTGTACAAATTCACCTAGTTAATAAGAGAGAAAGAAAGACTCAACTAGATCTTGGTAGCTTTCTAGCCTTTTTCTTAACCATCATGTAAATTTGCCTTTCATTCATTAATCAACTTTGTCAGCAAGAAGTCTTGAGGGCTGGGGAGACAGCTCAGTAGGATAAGTGTCTGCCTGGCAAGTGCCTGCCTGGCAAGAGGTCCTGAGTTCAACCTCCGGTACTGAAAAACAAAAAGTCTTGAGTAGCTATAATGTGCTGGAGGCACAATACTCTGTGCGAGAGATAAAGGTGAGGAACACATAATTACAAGAATCAGACTCATGTTTATAGCAGCACAACTCATGAGAGCTAAATCTTGAAAGTGGTATATAATAATAACATATCAATAGATAAATGGATAAAACATGTATATAATACATAATATATCTATATAACTAATATTCATAAGTATTATATATCTGCATCTATCTATCTATCTATCTATCTATCTATCTATCTATCTATCTATCTATCATCTGTCTAATTACTCAGCCTCAAAGAATAACAAATTTGAGTCATTTGTAGGAAAATAGGTGTGTCTTGAGACCATAATTCTTATTGAAATAAATCAGACATGGAGGCTTACATATCACATGGTTTCTATAATATGAGAAACCTAAGGTATAAATAATTTAAAGGGCAAAATAAAGGATAGATATTAAGAAAGAAGGACATAGACTTTTTGCAAACATGAGGAGGATCTGGAGATGGAGGAAGAGGGAGAAGAAGAAAAAGAAGAGGACTGAGATGTTTATGTACATGAAGAAGCTCCTCAAAATAATTGTATTCTTCTTCTATTGCTAACATATAGTAAAATAATTATAAAACTATTTTTATATTATGAATGATATTATACTTTATTTCAAGTTAAATTCTTACTTTTTGTTAAAGAAGTCAGAAAAGGCTTAGGGAAAATTGCCTCTAGGGCTTGTTCTCCATATATGTTCCACAAAATGTACCTATATCAGTTAAGTTGCTGTATCACATAATATGATCTCAGAGTACCTCTCTTTTTTTTTTTTTTTACAAATGACTTGATTATCCTTCTTTATGGAAGAGTAGTACTCCATTGCATATGAATACTATACTTTTTTAATCCAGTCTAACAGGCATGCAGGCCACTTCCAAGATTTAGCTTTCATAAATGGTGCTGTACAAGTGTGTCAGTGTAACATGATATTTAAATTCTTTTGGAGAGATATGTACAAGGTAACTATGTGGGTGAAATTGAATTTCTATTTTTAGTATTTTGGCACAAGATTAAATGTCTCATATTTTCTTTTACATATAAAACTCAAAAAAAAGATTGATATCAGGAAATAGGGAGATAGAATTTTTGCAAGACAAAAGGGGACTAAAAGGTGGAAAGAGGAGAGGATAGAGAAGAGGACAAACAAGGATCTAAAATACTCTATGTTATGCCAAGGTACCAACTCCCCAAAAAGAATGTAGTTTTTATTTACTGCACACATGTTACCAATAAAAAGCTGAATGAAAACATGACACATCATAAAGAAGAGTCTTAAAATTTTTATGCATTAGAATCTCTGTCTTTCTATGCATTAGAATCTCATGTGACAGGAGGTTTGTGGGAGCAGATGCCTATGAAGGATCACCAATTTTATGTCTACCCATCTGGCGCTCTAAAGCACATCCTCAAAGCAGGAAATGAAGGGTGATTTAGTCTCTCCATCTCTCTTTTTAAAAATACTGTTTTAGTTATCCTACCTTCCAATTTGTACCTACTTCAGGCTAAACAAGCAATGTTTTGAACTCCATATTTGTCATTTATTTAATGACTGATGTCTTATCATACTTAAGTACCCTCTAAAGAAGTATAATTTTATTTTAGTTTAAGCTAAGTTAAAGAGTGTTGGGGGAAATTTTTACTCAAATAATATTTATCTAAAATTCTTTTGTAGGATTAATGAGCACTTTCACTTTTACTATTTTGTAATAGTCTATTGTCTGATCTACTCCAATCTTTTACTGGAATTTGAGTTATTTTTGCTTTTGTTAACAGTACTGCTATAAATATCTTTGTATCTTTTGAGGTACATATGGTGTAGTTTTTCTTGCTTTTATATTTAGGAGTGAAATTTCTACACCATAAGGCATAGAGTGTTCAGGTTTGAGAAAAAATGCCAAACTGATTTTCATAGTGAATGCACCAATTTTACTGTCTTAAGTAAAATAATCCTTTGGCTATATATCAATTTAAATATTTAATACTGTCATATATATATATATATATATATATATATATATATATATATGTATTTTTAAATGTAATTTTTTAATTTGTGTTTTAACATTTTAATATACTTAATGTTAAAATGTTTCTTATTTTTTTCTCCATTTATACAATGAGTTTATTTAGATACATTCAAGAGAAAGTACTTAACTCTTTTTTTATTAATTTTTTGAGAAAGAAATAGCAATGAGACAGTTTCAAAACAGGTTAGTAGGACAGTTACAATAATTAATACATTGTATATTTTGTCTTCGTAGTAGTTATTCATAGTACGAGAAACAGACATGATATCCTGTCCAAACACTATTACTATGAACCTTTATTCTCTTTGAATTAAGAGAAACTAGCTGTACATCTATCTTAACTATATTGTATATAAATGTATATGTTTCACTACAAAATGGTCCTTCGTTTTTATATCCCCTTTTTTGTTTAGTCTTGTCAAAGATGGGTATTTGATTATGGGGCCACAGAGTAACATGATCAATGATGCATAATGCACCTAAGGAGAGTCACCAAGAGAGAAAACATTCTCTCAGGCTTTCACAGAGAACAATTTTGTCAAGCAATGGCCATGACTCATCCACATGGTTGACACTGACAAAGGAACTACAAACTGAGGTACAGGGTTTCAGGGTAAATCCTGACAAGGTTTGACTGATGTTGTAAGATACAAAAGTTACATTTCTTGTTACATAGGTCTTGCTTTTTCTTGGTCTTAACCATCCAGCAGAAAAGTATGAAAACAAAGTATAAAAAGTAAAGCCATAGTAATATGCTGAGCTGTAAAAGGCTCAAGTCAACAACTTCTGACAGTGCCAGTCCTATGGATAACCCACTACTAGTAGGGACTACTGGACTATATTGGATTATTTTGCTGAATTCATGCACCTACAATATTTAAATGTTTCTTATTTTTGAAATTGCCATTTATAACTTCCAACCATTTTGTTTGTTTTCCTTTACTTTTCTTATTCATATGTAAGATTATTTTTATGAATTCTTAATGTCAGAACATTTGTATTTGAATTCAGTCATTACTTCATGATTACTTATATTTGTCAGTTGTCTCCAATGTTCTTCCATTTTGATCTAGATTTTTTAAAGAGGAAAAAATAAAAAGAAATTAAAAGTGGTACAGAATTTCAAAGCAAGATGATAGGAAATCAACAATGGTTATTATACTGCATCTAGAATTTGATTCACTAATGTTCTTATTTTTAATACAGTCTAATTTATTAGTCTTTACTTAAACAGTCAAAAGTTAAGAAACTTTTCTTTCTCCAAGTTTTAGAAGATTTTTTCTATATTTTATAGTAAGATCTTTCAGTGCTTAATTCCTCTGCAATTTATTTTTATATCGTATGAAGGAGAGATGTAATAGTGTTTTAATTAATATAGATAACCATGCTTCTTAATCTCATCGACTAAATGATTTTACCTATATGTAAAATATTGGCACGCTGCCTTTGTAATATAATAATGCCCCATAAGTGTCTGGCTATGTTTCAGCATCTTTATTTATTGTGTAGGTACTACGTTCTTTCCCAGATCTCATATTCTAGTACCTTAAATATTTAAAATATTTCATAGGAAAAGTCATCCATATCACCACTCATCCAACATTTATTCAAAATGCCTATTTGTTTGTCTTTTACTTTTTCATATACATTTTATAACAATCCTAAATATAATCCATTAAATACAATAACAATTTTTTTAGAATTACATTAAACCTCTAGGTCTTCTTGAGGAAATTACTATTTTTGCAGTAAATTTTACTTTTTAAAATTATGATATATCAGGCTGTGGAGATAGCTCAGCAGTCTAAGCTTTTGCCTGGCAAGCCCAAGGACCTGGGTTAGATCCTTGGGAATGCATGTCATGCTGCCCACGGAAACCATGCTTGGTAGTACATGCCTGTAATCCCAGGGCTGGAAAGGGTGAAACAGGAGAATCACAAAAGTCTGAGCTGTGTAGTGAGACCCTGTACCAAATATATAAATAAATAAATGAAATTTATCCCAAATATTATGATACATCTTTGCAATTTTAGTTGTTTTTAGTAGCCCTGAAAGTTTTATAATTTACTTAAAGACACTTTGTAGGCTTACTTCTTTATTACTGTTTATTTGTAGATTATATTTACACAGTATGATTTGTGATGGTTTCTTCTCATTTGTTTTCCAAGTGATTTTTTTTTTTTTTTTTTTTGGGCAGAACCAGGGATTGAACTCAGACCCTTGCGCTTGCCAGGGAAGCGCTTATTCCACTGAGTCATCTCACCGGCCCCCTCAAGTCATTGTTTTTGGTGGATATTAAATATTATTGACCTTTTAAATTCATTCATTTACTATATTTGTGGACTCTGATTATTTTTATAAAAATGAAAAAATTATATTCTATGTAAATGTCCAAATGTAGTTTTGCTTTCTTATCCTATCCTCCATACATTTTTAAAATTTTTTCTTTTGCTCTCTAGGACTCCAATAAAGTATGGGTTTGGTATTCATAGTCATCATTAATCTAGTTCATATTTTTAGGGGACAGCTCCTACTTTTATCTCAATATTATATTTGCTCTAGAGATAGATGAAAGTTCTTTGGAAAGCCTTGAAAGTTCCCATATATTTCTAATTTAGTAAAAATTTTGGTATTATAATTGTATCTTGACTTTTAAAAAATGTCTTATGTGCATCTATTATGCTAATTGACTGTGTTCTGGTAGAAGGGAATGCTATTCATTAAAGCCCTGTGTGGCTCCTTGAATTTTGTTTTCTGAGGATTTGGACTTCCTCCATAATCTTGGTTGCGTGCACTGAGTCATTGTTCTGTGAAGTGGCCCATATTTGAATTTGAGGCATTCCTTCAGTTGGCTTTGTCCCCATGGGGAGTCAAACTACAGAAGTCTCTTTACTTTTAATCATTTTATTCTCTTCAGCTCAAACTGACACAAATCCTGCAAAAATTCAGTTTGCTTCCAGTGTAGTATGATACAGTCTATGTTATTACACAGAAGCAGCCCCTATGCCCATCTCCAATAAAGGCTTGTTTGTGTTTTGGATGAAAAGTCACATACCTTGTGTCAGAGCCCTTAAATGGCATCGATGTGCTTTTGTCTGGTGGATAAATTACAGAAATCTTATATTTAAACTACCCTACTGTCCTTGAAAGGCTAGGACCAAAATGTTGGCTGTCGTTGCAGTCCTCTTTTTTCTCTAATTGTTGGTCTGCAAACTTAGGTTGTCAACCCTCCAGAAGAAAAGCTTATTGTTATTACCCTGCAACCTAGGCTGTTGAGCTTAGCCTCGCTATCTGACTGAGTATCAAATATCTTAGACCTAACATGGAACAGGTATGTTTGATCAAGTATCGATATGTTAAACTTTAAGTCCCTACAGAATATGAAGAAAAAAATTTAAAAATTAAAATATATTTTTGAAAATAGGGTTCCTTTTTCCCCACAGCCTCTTCAAAAGTTGTTGTTGGTTGATTTCTTTATGATAGCCATTCTTTGTGGAGTGAGATGGTATCTCAGTGTTGTTTTAATTTGCATTTCACGGATGGCTAGTAGTGTTCAGCATTTTTTCATATATTTATTCACTCCTTTAATTTCATCCTCTGGGAAGTGTGTGCTCATCTCGGAAGCCCATTTCTGGATTAAGTCTTTAAATTTTGGGGCCCTAATGTATTTTAGTTATTTATAAATTCTAGAGAGCAGAACTTTGTCTGAGAGTTTATTAGTTAAGATTTTTTTCAAAATTTGTGGGTTATGTTTTCACTTTGTTGATAATTTCCTTTGACGTGATAAAAAATTACATATTTTTACACAGAAGTTTAGAAATCTAACCATATATAGCATTGTAACAGGACAGTACTGAAACACCCTTTTTCCTGTCTCTTGCCTTCCTTCAGCACACCCTTCCTTTTTAAACAAACATCTACCCAAGAGAGAGCACAGCAGTAACCAACATGTCATGACAAGCAGC